>NC_051202.1:2837500-3152777 GCF_015220075.1 Falco rusticolus | reverse complement strand
AGCAAGACATGGTGAGAATGGGAGAGAGAACAATAACTGAAAATATTGTGATGCTATCACGGAAGAAAACAACGTTCTCAATTTGCAGTATCTTCTTCAGCATTGGACAGGCAGACCTATGTAAAAGCGAAACAATAACACAAAAAATCCTGATCCTAAACACATTTCCATACCAAATGAAAAAATTGGGGGTGTATCGTTCATGAGGAGGGTAAGAAAGAGAAAAACAGATTGCAGAACAAAAAAGCAAGGTTAAGGGGAGCCTTTTATTCATCCTCCCATAATGAAAAGTACATATTCACTGACGCTGAAAGCCAACAAATTTGGAAGCGATAGACGATGTCTCAGCAGAAACGCCCAAGCCGCTCTGGAAGCCCTTGCCATGAGCTACCAGCGATGCACAGAGATTATCAGGTCTTGCAGCAGGACGAGATTCAAGCATGAATATTGAAGCCCAAAGACCTGCTTGTAGGATAAAAATCTATTAGGATCTGAATGGAGCCTAAAGCAAAACCCCTGGGAGTCTTTCCCATTTGCGGTTTCGGGCAGCCTGGTATTTATTTAATGACAGCTCCTTATAGAGGTCCGAGGCCAATTAGCAATGACCTGGAGATAAGAAGGAAAATTTTCCCTTGGGTGTCTCCTGGGAGGATTTTTTTCCCCTTAGTCATGGGGAAGCCAGGCTTCAGAGGCATCCCCGCAACAACCGCTGCTGGAGGCAAAGCAAGTGATGCTGACGATGACAGCGGTGCATCACGCGATGGATTTACTCAGGGAAATGCTGTAAATCGGACCGAACACTGTGGCCTTGCGCAGGGAAGTGTGGTCCTCGCAGCGTGCGGGAGAGGAACGGCCAACGGCAGCAATAGCGAGGCTCAGCAGCGTGAGGCACTATTGATTCAGCTTTGACAGACAGCAAAAAAATAAATGCCGCTGGCCTGATCTGACCCGGAGGGAGATGTGACACAGCTCAAAAGGGACTGGGTTATTCAGTGCCATTTCTGGGATGGTTGCACGGGCAGGTTAATAAGGTCCATCTCAACTTTAGAGCCCAAAAAGCCGATGGGAGGATGAGGAGGACCCACGGGAAGAAGGCATTACAGGAACCCTCCCATCCATCCCTCTAACATACCAGACAGGGGGAAGAAAGCACTTTCCTTCTCCAGTAGGACACTTTATTAATTCCTAAAGTGTTGACGACCTCAGTCGGAGGCGGGGAGAAGGGGAGGCAGCTGGGTGCGTGTTTATGGGGACCTGCGATTTGCAGCCACGGTCTGCCACCGCTCATAACCAGGGGTGGATGTGAAGGGCAATCTGAGCACATTTGCAAACAGATTTAATAATAAGGGGCTGTCTGCCTCGATGTGTCAAGCTATCTGCAAGTACTGCAAAAGAATATCATCGAGTGTGACATAATGCAAAGCAGGATAAGGTCATTTGCTTTGCTTTCCTCTGTTTTAAAGCATCAGAAAAATTCTTTTCAAAATACAGCTTTCACAGAAACATGACCGGCTGCCTGAGGAACGGCTCGAGATCAAGCGTTTGATATTCAAAATTAATCCCAGGAGGACGAGGCACGATACGTTCCCTTTCCCTTCATCCATTTCCAGGCTGGAGATATCTCTGTTCCATTAACTCAGCTCTCCCCCTCCTCCCTTATCCCGCAACCAGGTTTTCTTCACAGGCTCAGAGTTCATCTCTTTTTTCTTTTTTTTTTTTTTCCCCTCTTTTTTTTTCTTTTTTTTCTTTTTTTTTTTTTCCCCTGAATCATTGATCTAAACAAGGGGTCTGATCCCATGTTCATTCAACAGGGCTTTTCAGCTGAGTGAAACCTTCACAAATGAAATCTTCAATTTTATCATCTCCGCAAAGCCAAATGCCACAAGTTTGCAGTCAAAAACATGCAAGGTGAAATTAAGGTAACTAGGGACTCCTGCAGCTTTCACCCTCGGGAAGAAGCAGAAACAAACCCAAGAAGGGGGCCTTTAATGACAACTCCAAAAAGTTATTTAAACTCAGAGCTATTTAGGATTTAAATTGGGATCACTGCAACACAGGCAAGTAAAAACCTCGCATGTGGGGAACGTTTCAGAACACAATGTCCTGCTTTTTCCTTTCGCACCAGAGTGGATTTCCAAGCTGTCCCTTCCCTGCAAAGCACACCGCCTGTCTCCACCCCGGCACTGCGCATCCTGCCCGGTGCTGTCACTCCAGACCCACATCCCTGCAGAGCTCAGCTCGGCGGGGAAGCCACCGGAGGGGCTGGGAGCCCCATAACATGCCTCCCTTGGGCACCCTCTGGTCCTAAATCACCACTCAGATGCCCAAAACGGAGTCACTGAGCGTGGCTGGATGCTCCTAGCGCATCCCGGTGCTCCACCGCGGGAAGCGGCTGCTGGAAAACACGAGTACATGCCACAGTGAGGCCCCGGGGAAGAGCTGAATTTAGGAATTGAAGTTAAATTTGAAAAATACAAATGCTCCTTATGAAATGAGGCATGAGAAATGGAGCCCTGGCGACGACACCTCAAGACGTGTAAACATCTGGTAACGGTTATCGCTAGGGACACCCAGTAACTCACCCAGCTTTGACGGCTCGGGGAAGTGTCGAGGACGGGGTAATGCATAGCTAAGAGGCAAGGCTGTCTACCACTTGCAGAAGTGGGCACGGGAAGACACGACACATCCATCCAAGCTTTCTCACCACCACGGTGCAGCTGCGGGGGAGTCCTGCTGGGAAGATGCCGGGGTCCGTTGCAGCCTCGGCCGCACGCGAGGCGCAGTGCAGAAGCACAGCCACACACCCCTGCGCCGCAGCAGCAGAACCATATGAAGGGCAAGGGCAGACAGGACCCAGGTGAAGGCTCACCAAGTTTCTCTTTGCTATCTAACCCTTGGCTAGCTCCTAACATTATCAATAACTGCTGTGCTAAACTGAACTAAAAAGAAAGCAAAAAAAACCCCCAAAAAAACCAACCCCAAACCAAACCCAAGCAAGCTGATATTCCAGGAAAACTCCCAATCCCTTCTTCCTCCCAAGACATCGGCAATGGTGCTGAGCTTTCAGCTGAAATCTGCCTGTGGTGACTGACTTTCAAAGCTTCCAGCTAAAGAAAGGCCCCAAGCCACTGGCACAGCGCTTGGCCCAGCACCATCCAGCAGGGTGCTCGCACCCCCCTGGCCAGGCTGCTGAGTAACACCACGGCTCTTGAGAGCCAGGAAACTCACAACAAGCACCTGGATGGGCCGTATCCTGACCCAAACCCAGCAAAACTCTCAGGAGGCTTTGGGAAGCAAATGCTGTCAGCATGACTCCTGCCCTCTGGTCAGTGCAGCCCAAGGGTTCGTAGCAGCTGGCACTACTACGGCCACGGAACCGAACAGCTAAACTGGTTCAGGAAGAGGAGCACAGACCCATGCCCGGGCTGAAGGAGGATTTAAATCCTTTAATGCTATGGGAAGGTTTGGCACGCACGTGGCCTGATGGCTCAGGATAACCAGAAATGGAAAGCCAGGATATTCAGCATCCACCAGCTGCCCCCAAATTCAGTGCCAGCCGTGAAGGTGAGTCACTCTGCAAGATGACATGGGGGCAAGGCATACCCCCATGCGGTCTGTAGCCACCCGAGCTCACTGATCATACCCAAAGCAAAGGACCCTGACCTCCCTGCTCCTTCCTCTGCTTGCACAGCACTGGCAAATACCTGCAGTCCCTCCCGCACGTCCCAATCCGTACCACGCTTGCCCTTCCCAAAGGTCCTCCAACATTACAGCTGTCCCAGCTGGTGTCTGGGCACTGTTTAGCTCTGCCGAGGAGACCTATCCTTTTAACAAGCGTGTTAACATAACATACAAAACCCTCCAGCTCTCAAATTTCTCAGGAGCCCCAGAGGAGTACAGGAGATTCTTCTTAATTACAATGTGCGTGTTAAATAAGGACACCAGAAAGCAGCAGTTTAAAATACCCGGAAAAGGTTGTGAAGACACCACCATTGCTCCTGTTTGGCTTTCCAGGATGGTCACCACAGCCAAGCGCTGCGTCACCCCCAGGGCTTCAAAGGGGTTGACGTTAGGGCAAAGCCACCAAGGTCCCCGTCTGTGGGGGCTTCACACACGGTGGGAAATCTGGAGCTGTGGCTGGAGAGTTGTGTGATGCTGCAAGAGGAAACAGCTCCCGGCACAAAGTTTTAACTCAGTAATTACAAGCAAGGCATTATTTCTTTAACAACAGCCTGAGCCCTTGAAAAACTAGTTGCAATGCCACCACAGCCCTCGGCTCATTTGTCATCTAGCAAGTAATCACTCACTGTCACAGGAGTTTAACCCTGTCACAGGAGACAGCGGCTCTGTCACTCCCGGCAGTGACACGGCGCCAGGCGGGATGGCTGCATGGGGATGTGTCTGTGCAGATCCACACCTAATTCCTGCAAAAGTGGCTTTTTCCAGAAGGCACGGGTGCGCGCACATCCCTGTGTCTGCATCCCTACCTTACAGCCACCCGTTAGGCTGGTGAGATGCTCACCATTACCTGGATCAATCCAGCGATGCTCCTCCTCAGGGCGCTGCCACTTAGAATTTGCTAATTAAGTCCTGTTAATGAATTCCCTCCGATGCCTATTCACAGCACATTTGTGCTCCCCCTCTGCCAGCACTTTTGCCAATCAGTTGGCTGTTGGAACTTGTCTGCAATCTGGGAGATCGTGCCAAGAAAGCCCATTTCGGCTTCACGGTCACGAACACTCACGCCAGGAGCACAGCTTAACGTTGCATTCATCCAAGGAGGGAGCAATCACAGCCTGCCTGGGACTCTCTCTCTCTCTGGCATGAGAACAAGAATATGACACATCATCCATTTTTTATCAGGTCATTTTATGGCTACGAGAAATCTCTACTCACAAGCAACTACCTACAAACAAGCTACAGATCAAGCCCCGCTAGTGAGAATTACCCAGCTATGGCAACTGACTCCCAAGAAATCACGGTCCATCCACCAGTGGAAATAAATCAAGCAGGGAAGCGGAACTATTTGTACAGACGACCACCCAGTCCTTCTCATCTTCTCCACCACCGATACCCACGTAGAGCTAACACGCCTGCAAACAGAAGTAATTCAGATATACGCTCAGCCGACGCTAAATATGCTTGTTCCTCAGACATTTCTTTTCATCCCCAGGATGTCTCAACGTCTGAGCACAGTAATTCCCGAGTGATTAACTTCTTTATTTATTTAAAAAGAGTAGAGAGGTTTTTACAAGCGCGACTGTCACTCAGCAAGTCTCGCCGACAGTGAGATGGGGATGATGTGTGACAAACACTCTGTGCCAACAGTGGGTGTCTCCTTGAAAACGAGGTATCCCCTGACCAGGGTACTGTCTGGGGGGGGTGTCTTGCAACTGGACTGCAGAAACAGCTCCCAGTTAAGCGATACTCTGCACCTAGGCTCTTCTCCTCCTTTCAAATACGCAGAAAATAAAAAATAAAAAATGCAAAAGCATTAAACAAAGTGGATTAGACACAGCCCACGTGCATGCAGGAAGGATGAGACACAACCCTGTGGGGGGGACATGCAGCGAACCCACAGAGCATCCCTCCAAGCCAGCCCTCACAGGCTCCCCAGGAAAGCACCCGCTGGCAGCCAGCATGAGCGGCAGCTCAGTGCAGAAGAGAAAAATCTTTTAACGCTGATAGAAATGCCACAGAGGCAACGGTAAAGCTTTGCAGCTGGCTTCCCTGCTTTCCCAGAGGGTGGCCAAGGCTTCTCCTAGAGAGAAAGAGGAGAAATGAGAAATGCTCCTGCTTAAAATGAATAAAATATGTCACTCCTGATCTTGTAGCTATTAAATCACTGGCTATACAATTACTTAATTATGTAGCAGCAAAAGGCGAGGGGGGGGGGGGGGGCGGGAGGGGCAAGATGGTATTTTTCCTCCTGAAAACTTCAATTTGCTACCTCAAGAAAATAATTACTCGATTCAAACATTAAATAATTGAGACATTCATTAGCAGCCCTATTGTATGATTAGCACAAGGAAGGTACCATTTAAAGGCTGAGAAATTGATTCACCAGAGAAAATGAAAGCCAGCCTTAATGGGCTAAACAAGAGGCTGGCTTCGAGGGCTGGCGGAGGACAGAAGCAGGTTGCCACTGTGCCCGGCTAGCTGCACCCAGCAGGACAGTGGCCCAGGGAGCATGGCTGGGGCTGGCAGTGCCTCCAACTCAAAGCAACCCCAAAACTCCTGGTGCTGGATTCAGACGGCGGGCTGCACCTCGGGGTGGAGCGGGTGTTTGCAGCCCAGTGCAAAGCCCAGCAAGCTTCCACTCTGTGTAGGTACAAAGTAGTCTCCTTGTCTGCACATAAATACTCCCTGTGGCATGACCAGGGTCAAGGTTTGTGTGCTCACCCGCAATGCATGAACATAGAGGCCCCTTCCCTAAGCGTGCTACCTCTGCACAGCACTGCCCAGGTTGCACAGGTCTCTCCAGAAAGCCCTGACCCCCAGACACATCACTTAGCACCTTCATTCCATTGCCTGGAGGAAAAAAAAAAAAAACCAAAACAAAAAACAACCTGCTGGTTCCAGCAACTCAGACCTGAGCTACCACTCAATGCAAACCTCATGTGAACTCACTGCTGCTGCAATAACCAGCTGCCAAATAATCTGATGCAGGAGCAGGGAAGCAGGAACCCTCTCTCCATCTAGATGCAATCAAGCTGCTTACAGCGTCACCAAAAAGCGTGTGTGTTTGGGCTCAGCACGAGGTAGGGAGAAAGCCAAGCTGGGTGGACAGGGGACAGCAGCTCCCAGAAAAGAGAGAGGGCAGAGGCAGCACTGAAGGGAAAGTAATTACAAGCAATTATTGGCAGAAGCTGCCATGTGGAAACACTCTCATTGTTTAAAATTTGACCCACTGTGAATATCTTCCTTAAAATGGTTATTGCCTTATCCTCTCAGATCTAAATAGCGCTCTCCACACTTGGCTGCTCTAAGGAAGACAGAGCAGCTTTGAGCAGCAGCTGGTGAACGCGGAGGATTTTCGGTCGGTCGCTATTTCCCTCCCGACCCACCTCCCAGGGTCCCCAAGGCTAATTAGAGGCACATCACTGCCTGAAACCCAGGCAAAACATTCCTGCCCCATCCCACCCACTCCCTCAGCAGGTTCACGTTCACACTCATGGCACAGCTTCCCTCCAGGCAGCACTTCCAGGGAAAGGTCCCCGGGATGAGCATCCCTCAGCTCTTCCTACGGAGGAGATACGTGGGAGGGGAAGAGCACAAGAGCACGGAGTAAGCTGAGCTACTGCAGAAGCCCCTGACTGTGCAACAGTCAGCTGTGACCCTTCAGCCCTGTTTACTGCCCTTTCATAAGCAGAGAAACCAGGGAGTTTGAGCTCCTAGGCAAATTATTTATCCCCAACTTAAGTGTGGAGTTGGAAACTGCAGAGAGACAGCTTAGAACTGAGAGGGTTTATAGCTTAGATCACGAGATTGCTTCTTTCATGAGCTGACACCTTGCAAGTATTTTTTTTTTTTTCCCTTGGAAAATACCGTTAAATATACAAAAATGGACTTTCCTAGTGAGGGAAAGGAGAGACTTGCCTTCATCTTTCATGACCTGACAGCTTGCAAATATTTTGTTTTTCTTGGAAAATGCCATTAAATGTACAAAGATGGGCTTTCCTAGTGAGGGAAAGGAGAGACTTGCCTTCATCTCACGTTGAGGAATTCAAACCCCCACCTTTCACCAAAGATCTGCGTTCTTCCCAGCAGCGTATAAGGCAGCTCAGAGACTCTTTTGGTGGAGAACAAGCTCCTGTGGCTGCCTTTGCAACCCACCCCAAAGCTGCACCCATGGCATCTCCAAGCAATGCCACTGGCACGAAAGCAGCAAGGTCCCAGCACAATAAGGGGCCGTATTGAACCAAAACGGTCGTGGAACAAAAGTGGCCACGTTAATCTTGCCTCCATTAAAAAATAATAATGGATCAAAGTTTGCCAAATAGAAAAGGACCAAGTCAGAAGAGAATTACTTTAATTATTACCGTCAAGCTTGGGAAAAAAAAAAAAAAAAAAAAGGCATATTACAACCAAAAGCACACACGAAAGAAAAACTATAAAGGAAGTACTTGACTGTGCCCCTTTAATTAAACTGCTCTGAATATCATTAGCAATGGACCTTTGGAATTTAAAGCCAATTACAGCCTAAATAGAAAAGTTACTTGCTCGCCAAGAAGCTTAAGCAACATCTTTCAGAAGTGGGCTCTGTACACAGGGAAGAGCAGCTTTTCCTCTGCGAAGCACTTTTACGCAAACGAGGCAACTCAGCGCAGGGAAATTAAAAAAAAAAAAAAAAAGAGAGAGAGAAAAAAGAGGAGGGAGAGGATCCTCTGCAAGGCTGCAGTGATGGGTCCAAATATGCCCACCATACCCTCCGATTCACATAGGGGTCATTCAACCAACAGATGACAGACCTTTAACCCAAGCTGGTGGAGCTTTTGACTTACAAAGAGGTAAATATTTGGATTATAGAGGCCAGCATCTTGGTTAGAGTCTTGCACAGACTCACGCTGCATCACTTGGTGCACCTGGGGCCCAAGCATTCAACACCAGGTCTGGAGGAACTCAAGCCTCTGGAACAAGTTTCCCATTCACAGCATTTCCAAAGGAGATCCCCCCAACTGCTCACCAGCCCCCAAAGGTACAGGAAACCCTTTCCTTTGCAATCGCAACACAAGCTGCTGAGCTTTGGCATCGCCAGGGATACAGCCCTACCCAAAGCAAGACCGGGGAGAGTGCAAAAAGAGGGGGACGTGGAGAGTGCAAAAAGAGAGGGACGTGGAGAGTGCAAAAAGAGAGGGACGTGGAGAGTGCAAAAAGAGAGGGACGTGGAGAGTGCAAAAAGAGAGGGACGTGGAGAGTGCAAAAAGAGAGGGACGTGGAGAGTGCAAAAAGAGAGGGACGTGGAGAGTGCAAAAAGAGAGGGACGTGGAGAGTGCAAAAAGAGAGGGACGTGGAGAGTGCAAAAAGAGAGGGACATGCCCTGGCTCCCGCGCATCCCTGCCATGCTCTCTCAGCAGGCAGAAGTACATAGTTACTAACAGGATAACGGGGAAAATGGAGGAGTCCTACACCCTGGGGTCAAAGGCAGGCAGCCTGCCTGCTGTCACTGCTTCTTGCCTTTGAAGGATCCCTTCGGTTTCCCTAAGGTTTAGATCAGACCCCGATTACAGTGCAGCAAAACTCCACAGTTTATCTTTTGGACAAAAGAATATGACTGCAATGACAGGAGATGGCGGCTGTTCGCATGGAAACAGCTCTCCCCACGCCGCGCTGGCACGACAGGGCAAACCCTGCTGCGCTGGTGTTTCTGCTCGGCTTGGGGTTGGGAGGGGAAGAGCGTAATAGATGGCACATGGAACGCTTCAGCCTGCAACAGGGCCAAACCCATACCTTGGATAATCCGTGACGTGCGTGGGACTCACGGCAGCTCTGGAAATGAGAGAGAGGGGACCCCAACTTCATGCATTAGGGAGAGGACCAGGAGGCAAAGACTTTGTTCTTTGGTACCCAAGGCTTCTGGTCGTTACAGCAAAATGATAATTAAGGATCAACAATCATTCTTCTTCTCTCTCACACCTTTCATCTTCATGGAAAAATCCTACAGACGTATTAGGGACCACGTGAGCGTTTGACTTTCAAAGCAAAATGGGGAAACATCTCCCCGTCACAGCATTCGGTGGGACAGCAACAATGTACCCAACAGAAATATTCATTGCCATATGTTCCACGAACGATTTCCACAGACGTTCATTAGTAGCATCGCCATAAAACTCTACAGGACTTTTCCTGCAAGGGAAGTGGCAGTTGCTAATTAAACTACAGACATTGCCCTGCGTGAGGAAGGTGAGGCTAAATCCCTCCAGTTGAAAGACCAAGAAATGGGAGAGAGATGGAGTGTGCTGCAAATACCCAGCTCCGTCTGTAGCTGTAACCCCAGCTCCTCCCACCCATTTAAAAAACAGGCTAAGGGAGAATAAGGATTTCTACACATTTATGATTTTTAGTAAACAAACCAGAGCACAGAGACACTCTCGTGAGCAGCTTTGCTCACGCAAAGTCACTCAAAACTCAAACAGGAGGAAAAAAAAACCAAACCCAAAGCAAAGCACCAACCCTATAATTAAAATAAAAGCACCCAGCTATTTGGGAAGCCAAGGCTGGTACATTCCCCGTAATATTTAGCAGTAACATTTGCAGCTGATTTATTACCCAATTGCAGGGCAGCTGAACATCTTGAGAGGCTTATGTGTAGCCGAGCTGAGGAGCATCGCTCCTCTCCATCACCTGGTTTTTGCTTCAACTCAGCTCCAGTCCCCAGCAGACAAAGCTGCTGCCGGCCAGGAGCTGCTCCGGGGAAGCGACAGAAAAGCAGAGGCAGCCAACAGCGGACAACCCTGTTGTCTCAAAGCTTGAAAAGGCTTCTCCAGACAACCTGAGCTGGAAACCAAGTGCCAAAAACCTGGGAGATGTGCCTAGGTGTGCCACATGAGCCTTTTGAGCTGAAAGAACCAGCTCATCACGGAAAACAGAATTGTTATTCCAAAGCTGAAGGCTTAATACAAACTCTCAGAGCCTGAAACAGCAATTCAGAAGGGAATCAGAAGTGGGCTGATGGTTTTTCCAGGCAATTCCTTCCATCCTTAGCCAAAGTCCCAGAGGGGCAGCACGAACAAGAGAAATGCAGCGGGAGGAGGAGGAGGGAGTTGGTATCACTGCTTAGACACCATGACTGACTTCGTCATCTTGCAGCTTCCAGCCTCCCTCCAGGGCCCACCACACGCCTCTTCTGCCTACTCTGAAGCGCGTTTTGCTCTGCTCGGTCCCAGAAAGGGGCACAACCCGCGGATCGGAAAACCGTTGGGCTCCATCTCCAAATTGCTCCTGACTTGCTGCATAATTTAGGGCTCTGCCTTGTTTCCCCATGTGTAAAGGAGACCTCGGCAAATTGCTCTGAGACCCTCCGGAGGAAAAAGCGTCACAAAGCCGCTTTTAATAATCTAATCCTTGCAGTCCTGCAGCTATCCCACTCAAGGATCTCCCCGCGGAGCCTGCTGAACACGTGTGCAAGAGGACGGCAGAACAGAGTTATTTTGAGAAGATGGATAGACAGGCAAAAAGACAGGGCTTGACAGCAAGCAGAACATTTCAAAGAATCTCAGCTGTTCAGTAGTCATCCATCATCCACTGAAAACACCAGCAAGCCAGGGCTGTATAATCACAAGAAAGTATTTAACATCTGTGTTCACCTATACAGAGTCCTAAACCGCATCTCTCAAGTTGGGGCCCCGAATCTGGCTCGTTGCCACAGTTAATGTCACCAGGGACATCACTTTGAATTTAATATGCAGAGAGCGAAATGATGTTATTCCCTAATACGTGTGTATATATACCTATTAGGCATTTCAGGTGCATTTCTATATACATATTCATCCCCAGGTACAAAACATTGCGTGCTGGAACGAACACGCCGAGCTTTGCTGATGGGGAAACTGAGGCAGGCTAAGAGCAAAGTGATCTGCCCGGTGGCTTGAGACTGAAAGCCATGTCTTGTATCCAGTTCGGCCACCTAATCAGTAGATTGCACTGCTTTTTTTTTCCCCTCTGGCACCAGCCAATAATTTTTTAATTTTTTTTTTTTTTTTTTTTTAAACACAGGCTGAGCAGACGCTCTTTGGTGGATCCCAGTGGCAGCAGTGATTAAGTGCTCTTCCCTCCCGGCACTGCAGGCAGCACAGAGCAAAACCTCACGACACTGATGAGCAAACGAAGGCCTGGGGTTTGTTCTCTCCCTCCACCTAACAAAGCGCAGGATCACTCGAGGATGTTGGTTGGTTTTAATTAATACTCAAACAAAATGGTCATGTCTGTTCCCTTCCAAGAGAGGAAAACCTCCCTTCTGCTAAGTCAAAGCAGCGAGCTGGAGAGTGAACTCCTCAAGGGAAGAAGCGTTTCCAAATTCCTGAGTCTACCACCAAAATAAAGGGGAAAATAATGAAAAATACTCTTTCTTGGTTTGGGGGCGGGGTTTCTTCTTTTTTCCCTTTCATTGCAGCAGGACTTACAGTCTCCCAACCTGAAACTTCCCAAGTAACATCCAGGAGTAAACACCAGTGGGGTCATCCTCACCCCAGCCCTGATGGAACCCCTGAACACCAGGGGGGTCTGGACAGTCTCCAGTGGGGGCACCTCGTCATCCATATGGACAAGGGGACATAAAGTGACTTTGGGATCCCTTTGCTCCCTTCTCTTTCTACCTTTACCAACACTGTCCAAAGCCAGCCTGTTTCCTCAAGCTCTCCAAAAAAAATTGTGGGCATGGGGAAAGCAAGCAGCCAAAAACCCTGCTGGGGTCACCCCCACCAAGGGCACGCCAGCAGGATGAACATGCCTGGGGGAGAAGCTCAGGCATCCCACCTGGGGAGGCAGCAAGGCAAGAAACCACCTGCAAACCCACCCCAGTTACTCCTGCAAAGCCCTGGCCTCTTTCTGCAGCCAAACAAGCCCTCAGCTATGGGTAGAGACCTCAGTGGGACAAACGAGTGACCCACAGCCCTGACACCCGTGCTACCTGGACGCAGAGAGCTGTTTCTGCAGCACCCATGCAAACCCTCCAGCCCTGCTTCATGAAAAGAGGGGGCTGCAACATTTGCTTTAAGGAATGAACTGGAAGGGAACAGAAGGCCCTGGCAAGCAGGCGAAGGTTTGGGCTTTGCAATCTGGATAATCTGTCTGAAACTCAGAAAGCAGCTAGGAGAAGGGAGGGAGGGAGGGAGGAATAAGTAGTGAATAAAACAAAAAGGAGCACATATCTGTCTGCAGCCGTTCCAAGCACCAGTTTTACCTCCAGAGCTCCAACAGATCTGGGAGTTTCCCTAGTAACTGGTAATACATTACTGGGAGCCTGGGGACGGGTTAGGCTATTTGGGTAATCGCATCCAAACACACAACCTGCCCCTGGGCACACCAGGAGGGGTTCAGGCCAAGGGAAACCTGCCCAGGATTTTAATCCTGCTTTTGTGCTCCCTTTCAGGGCAGGAGTCTGCAGAGCCATGGCTCCAGCAGGCTGACCAACCCCACTAGCCTGCGATCCCCCCAACTCCTGCACCCCCCAAAACCTCCTGCTTTCAGTATCCACCTTCCCTTGCCAGTCCAGGAGGGAAGGGAATGGACATGTCTGGAAGGAGAGATGGACAGTAAGGAGATGCAGAATGAGACCTGCAAACAGATCCCTGCATCTCATTTTAAAAGGATGAATCTGCAGCGCAAGCATTGCATGAAAATAAAGAAAAAGCACATCAGTGCAAGAAATCTCTACCAGATGGGACTGTGAGCCTACATGGGAAGACAGGGATGGAAGCTGGCAAACGCACGTGCAGCAAAACCTTGGCTTTTGCTGCTTTTCCCGGTACAAGAAACTTAGAACAAATATTAAATGCATTGCTTTATCTAAACACCTTTCCCACGAGTTAAACACAGTGGAGGCTGAAGGAATTCAGAGCAATTGCCCACACGCACGCCACTGTCAAGGTTCCAAACAATACGCTTAAAATGGACACCTTGCCTGGAATTTACTGTCTGCGGAGACAGCGCAATTACCTGTCTTTGTCTCCCTCCTCTGCTGCAGAGAGGAGAAGGCAAAGCAGCCAGCTCCTTGGGATGCCCGAGTGCCTCCAGGTGGGATCTCCGTGCGATGCTGAGGGCAAAGCCAGGGCAAAGGCTGTTTTAGCCGACACCATTCGACTTGAAAACAGGGGCTACCTGAGTCATCGGGCTACGTGAAGCTGATGGTGCTGGAAGCTTTCCATCAATCCAAACCAACCTAATTTTTAGCAGCATTATTAGATTAGCAAAAATTAATAATGCCTTACACACACGGATACTCTGGCCCCACCCCAACTTCAGAATAAAAAGCCCAGCGCTCAAGAGGAGGTTGGCAGGGGCTTCCAAGACTTAAGATATAGTTGAGTGCAAGTTAGTTGGTTGCTCTCTCCCTTTCCCACTAGCGCAGCCACAGGGCAAATGCCTCTGGCTGCACTAAAACTGCATTGAAAGCTGTTAAACTGCATTCATCCAAAATTAGGACTCAGAGCAGCACTCGGTATCCGCCCCAGCAGGTACAACCCGTCCAACACGAGCCAAAGGATGGGCTCTGCGCACTGCGGGGGGCTGCTGCTATTAAAAAGAGAAGATGCCTTGAACCAGGCAATAGCAGTAACTCAGACGACGCTTAAAAGCAAGTCTGGTGGCAGAGCCGGGACTGGAAAGGCAGAGTTTCTCCTCCCAGCCCACCAAGCTAGCAAGGCACGACGTGCTCCCTTTGTACTTTTAAAGGAGGAGGTGATAGCAGAGCTGAGACTTAAGAGGGGAAAGCCCTGCAGTGCAATATGGCGCTTAAAATGCGATAATTAAGTGAGCATCTTTTGAAGATGCCTGCGAGGGTGCTTCCCAACACACCAAGGTTAGGTAGCTATTAGAAGTGGTTTTGTTTTCCCTGCGAGATGGGCCTGTTAAGCTGTTGGCATCTCCTCTATGGAAAAGATAACTGATCTCCTCAGATCACAGTATATTCAAGTTCACAATTAATTTAGATAACTCCAGGCAAGCTGGGTTATTAGAAAAAAAAAAAAAAAAAAAAAAAAAGAGAGAAATCTGGAGATTAAGACTTATAAATCTGCAGGCATTAGGGAGAATTGAATTCTTTCTTATACGGATGTAAAATCAAGTCTTTTTTATATGATTCAATTATAGATTGATGGGAAGGCTCAGAAACATGGATTAATGATCTTTTCTTAAAGGAAAAATTATATAAGAAAAAATAAAAAGAGAGTCATATAACAGAAAGAATTACTACTCCCTAAACCATGATTAAGGTTTAGTAGGTTACGTTCCGAACAGCGTAAAAGGGAATTTGTGGATTCCCAACCACATTAAGTGAGTATAAACGGAGATAAAGGAAGCAGCATGGCACAGTAAATTATTGTCCCTGCAACATGGAAAAGGTGGGGGAAACGTGTCTCCAGGGGCAGGGGACCAACAGCAAGAGGGGTCCAACGAGCCGGTGATTTCCCATCAGGAAGGAGAACGCAGTTTAGGGGACCCTGGAGCTTCCCAAAACATCTAAGAGATTTTGAAGGACATGGGGCAATTATATCGATGGCAACGGAACTGAGCTCCATTGATTTGCACCAGCCAGGGAGGGGGCCATCAGCTTTTCCTAGCAAAGGGAAAATTGTTCGGACAGGGCCTGAATGGCAGAGGCACAGCACAAAATAGTTGTGACATTAAAACCCCGTGGCGCTCACTCAGCACTCAGCCCAGCCACCTTCCTACTTCATCCCAGCGCAACTATTTGGAAATAAATGTAATGCTCTTGCTACCAAAAAAGCCACTCCAGCCCCTGTGCCCAGAGCTTTCCTTGCACTCCTGATACTTCAGTCCTCAGCCTTTTTAAAAAAAAAAAAAAAAAAGGATAACAGCACAGGGTTAACATGAAAATAAGCATCTTCAAAAGCCGCAAGTCACTCAGATACTATGATAATAGGGGGCATCCGAGTACCTTAGATAATCTGGCTCCAAGTGAATATTTCTCTAATGCTAAGTCCAAGCCCTACTCAGCGTGAAGTAGCAGCCAAGCACATTGTTAGCAAAGCTATTGTTTATCGCTTTGTCCGAAAAGAAAGCGCTATCTAGGTCACTCATTACAGGGGAGAGCTGTGTATGAGAATGCAGCCCGGCTGCCATCCGTGCCATGGAAATGAAGGCAATAAATGCGAGAAGAATAGCGGGAAGGAGGTGAGATGCGCTAGCGAGCGGCTCTGGCAGGATCGCGTTGTAGCCGGAGCTCCCGCGCTGCACCGCTGAAATTTAATTCACACCTCTCCGCTGACTGCCCTTTCGGTTCGCAAGCGTGGGGAAAAAAAAAAAAAACCAACAGTGGAGAGGACACCAGGGCTTATTTTTAAAGCTGGCCTCCGAGGGTGGGAAAAAATGGTCCCTCGCCAGAAAATGGGAATTTGCAATAAAATAAATACACGTATAGTTAAATAAACAAAAGGCCCGTGGCCAATTTGCACGTATGGCACGGGGCCAGGGCTCTGCGCAAAGCAATTAAAGGGAAAATGGATTCCAGTGGGAAAAAGAACAACTTCCCCCTCTTCAGAATGATGTCTTTCTGATGAGACAAACCTTTCCTTCACTCACTACGAGACAGAGTTAAAGGCCAAGGCAGTATTTAAGTCTGCAATTAATTTCCAGCCATGTCAGAAGGCTGCAATCAGTTAACATTTGGGTGGCAGAGCTTGAACACAACATGTGCCTCGAGGACCAGGTGGGGACAGAAGTGCCACCAGGGCACCCAGGAACACAGGGTTAAATCCAGACCTCTGCAAAGGTGGAGGAGCAGAGCTATGAAACCCAAGTCACCAGGGCTGGGAGGAACTGAACAAGGGTTTTCTTACCAAGTTCTGGCATTTTTGGGGTGCTTTTTTTCCCTTCCTACATTTATCCACAGACATGGTTAATGGCAACTCCTTTGCCTTTCATCCCAGGGAGCCTGCTCTAGCACTTTCCCCCCCAGACACCCCTACTTTCATTAATTGATTTGTACGGATCCTCCTGTCAAAGAAAATTGCCTGAGAAGTCCAAACTCTGAAGACAGTCACAAATTTCAGAAGGCAAAGGTTTCGTGAAATGGTAACAGCCAGTGGGAGTCGGGAAACGTTATTGCTTTGCCTCCTTGTTTGAAAATTAAGGGTCTTGGGTTAAATCAAAGTTACTTTCTCCCTCTAATAAGATGACAGCCCAGACCATTCGACTGACTGCTGAGACACCAACTCCTTGCTGGCTTTAGATTACTCAAGTGCTCAGAATTTAATCTCAAATGGCTGTTATTGGATTTTCGCTCAGACTAGCTGGCTGACGGGTGCAGCACGAGAAGCCAGCCCCTACGCACCCGTGCAGCCTCCCAGTTTCTGGAGTTCGAAAGCCTGCTGTTCTGCGATGGTTTTGCAGGAGCTTTTGCTGCGGGACCTTCCAAGAGGGAACCAGGATGGCTCAACAGGAAAGAAAACATCGGTTACAATTTGTTCAAGGCAGGGCTGCTTCTCTGTGCACCGCTTCTTACACACAAAGGTATTAATTGTAGGCAACAGCAAGGAACTGTGCAAGAAGTGATCCCTCCAGATGTGTTTAAGCTTATGGTGAGGCGAGGCAATTCTCCAATGTACACACGTATCTCAGACGGGTAAATGTTTCCCAGCTTATACCGGCGTCTTCATGTCATTTACACAGCACTGTCAATCACCGCTCTCCCAAGAAGGGGAGCAGTGTAAACTCATGTTTAATGCCAGATTTACACACATTTCTATTCGCCAGTAAATGAGACCATTACCTATGTTGTGTCAATTGATTTTTATAGTCTTCGCTGTGTGCACGTTTGCCCTTCCCCCATACAAAGGAATGCAGGCACTTAAAACTGGACCTGGCTCCCGGTCTCCATGCATCACTCCGTCAAGAGGCACATCCTGACCTTTACCTGGTGGCATTAGATTTCTCCTGGCTGTGGACCTTCTCAACTTTATCAGCTGATCCCGTCTCTGCTCTGCAAACCTTTCTCACTGACCTGTTCCCTGCCGCAGGGAAGGATATAATCTGTATTTCATGCGTGGACCAAAACCCCAGAATCTTCCCCAAATTTTTCTTATGTGCCTACTGTGAGCCCTCACTCAGGCTCAGACATGCTTTAGGCCACGTCAGAATAAAACTCAGCCTTAGCACAGGGCTAGCTGCACTTTACTGCGGGCAGATGCCCACTGGCCAGCACAACCGCGGTGCAGGATGCTGTCTTCCCCTGAACAGCACCAGCATAGCCGGCATTCAGCTGACAACTTGAATCGCCATCCTTTTAAGAAAGTCCTTCTCGTTGCATCTTGCCAAAGTAAAGCAACCTTCCTCACAGAAATTATCCTTTGTAAATACCCCCCAAGGAGTTAGCAATTCCTTTCTCCAAGATGACTCATCCTCCTACACAACGGACCATGAAAAGAGCAATCACGCTGCCATGTCAGTCTGCTGCAGAGACGGCACTCCCCTCGCTGAATCAGCCCTCAAGAGCAGTTATGGGCATAGCTCTACCTGCCCCCCATAGCATCATCCACCCACCCTGCCCATGCCCACACTGCTTCTGTCCCCACCTTTAGCAAGCTCCCTCGTGACGTTGCCTCTTTGCACGGCAAGGGGCTCAGGCGGTGCCCCAAGATGCCACCTGGATGCAGCAGATGATCTGCAGGGAGCATTTTGCTAATGCTCCTGTGACTTGGGTGTTTTGCCTTCATTAAAATGCACAGCAGCACCTTCCAAGGCTGGAGAAAAGGAAGAAGATCCTTTCAGGGGTGGCTTTTCACTCCCCCCTCCCCAAGCATAGCCTTCTCTCCATAATTAACTGCTCCAGCCCATGTGTTGGCTGAGCTCCACCAGCATCGCAGCAGAGGCAATGACCTCCAAGAGCAAAGCCCTGGATTTTGGCAGAGCCAATGCTCCATACCACCCAGGTCACACCATAAAAAAAAAAAAAAAAAAAAACACAAAACAAAAAAAAAAAAACCCACAAAAAAAACCCCACCACAACCCAGACTGCGGATGCAAAAGGCAGCAGAGCCATTCAAACCAGCCACGGGCAGTTTAACAGAAACAGAGCTTCAATCCAACGTTAATTTGCAGCATCCTGGGCTGAACACTTCAGATAAGCAGTGCTGGAGCCAGAGAGATGACAGAGAAAAGCTTGCGTCTGTGGCACATCCGTGCGTGCACACAACACCCTGCCTGTGGTCTGCTGTTCGGCTGCTGACAACCTGTATAACATAATAGCAGCACGCTGAGGTGTCTTTGCAGGCAGACCCCTTCTCCAAATCCCCAGGAAAATATTTTATTTTTTTTTCCTCCCTGCAGGGCTTAAAGCCTCATCCTGCTCCAGTTAATCTGAAAGGGAATTTAGTGCCTTGCTATAAATTATATGAGCATCGGACATAAGCATCGTTTATGCACAAATCACTGTTCCCTAGAACAAAGCAAGTATCAGCCTCCTGACAAAACACTTTTTAGTAGGATTGGCAAATGAATAAAACCTCCCAATGAATACCGACACGCTGATGAAAAAGTCCTACTGATTTTAATAGAAAATGATCATTTTCCTATAGGATTTTTTTGAACCATCTTGTTAAATTTAATGGAGATTTTCTATTCCGGTCCAAAATTATGCAAGAGTTAAAATACCTCCAGAGACGAGGAGATTATCTATTACATTCTATAGGATTGCAGAGTAATTTCCATAGAATCCTGTTATGTTTCTATAGAGCCTGACAAATTTAATCCCTATTGAACTTTACAGGGACTTTTCCATAAGGGACAAATAGACACTGACATCTGTTAGCTGCAAAATGAGTAATACTCAGAAAATAGAGGCCTTATACACCACTGCTGCACTCAAAATGGTCGAAAGATGTCTTGAACAAGCAGCTTAATGGGGAAAATGCATTAAACTGGTGTCACATGGCTGCATTAGTACGGGTGTGTTGCAACATTTCTTTTATACACAATGTCATTTATACAACCGACGCTTTACAAATTGCATTTGCTACCAATGTGCACTTGATCTCATCATCCCATGCTGGGACTTTCCTGTATCAGCACAGAAAGAGTGAGAGCAATCTAAATCGAGGGGAAAAATAGCAGTGTAAAGCATGGAGCTGGTGATGTATCTGTGCACATTCCTCTGCCCTAACATTACTAATAAATGCATCTACTCCAAATCTCTCTCTCGTTGAACTCTATCACGGAGCTGGAAGAAGGGCTGCACTTCTCTTTCATGCACAGTACTAAAGAAAAAAAAAAAATCAGCTGAACTATCTGGAGACTAAAGGCTTTTACATTTAACCATAAGGTAGTTATAACAGGGAACAAAACAAGCAGGGACGGCCTAAGGTTTCCTATGCCAACACGCCAATTTGTCCTAGGCTGTTTCAGGGAACAAATTAAAAGACGTGACAGCCCCCATGGGTCTTTTCCCACCTTTCCTTGACGCAAGCTGGCGTCAAACACGATGTATGCTTGCAATATGGCTCTATCAGCATCACCCACTCATCCCTTATAGTCAGTTATTCCTCAAGAGCCGACAACTCACTTCCAGAAGTCCTTCAGGAGGTCCCAACTTTGGATGCATCACCTCTGCGGAGTTGCTCTGGTTCCTGCCTTGCCATTCCCACACACCCCAAATATTTGTGGAGGCTGTGGGTGCTTTGAAGCTCACTCTGGATAAAACAGAGCTTGAGGGTCCCTAAGCCAGGCTGAACCCCCCGCTTAGTGACAAAGACATACCTACAGAAATCTCAGTGGTAGGAAGCCCTCGTAATAATATCAGAGCAATAGCGACAGCGTAGTAACAGCCCAATTAACCTTCAAATTACACAGCTGACAGGGAAAAATATCCTAAACCAGTATAAAAGGCCTCTTAGAGAGGGAGGGCACCAGCAACACCAACCTAACACCCCTCCTAAGTGGGCAGCAGCAGAGCTGAGGGGTCCAAGCCAAAACCAGGCACCCAGAGCTGCATGTCTGAGGACACCGCAGACATACCCATGGCAACAAGAAGAACAAGCACCTCCATATGTCTCCCCAACTGCATTTCCTTTCCAAAGAAAAGGACAACGTGGTAACTGAGTACAGCAGTAAAAAATATGGCTTTAATATTTTATCATTTGCCAAATACTAGCAGGCTGTGGACGGTGGGTGCAGGGAAGGCTGTGGGCTGGGTTTCCTTTTTTTCCTTCTTCTGAGCTTTCTGCAAAGGAATAAAGTCCTTAGTGATGACAGGACAACTCTTTTTGCTAGTGAATGCCCAGAAACCCCTCCGAAGCAAGCACAGACCACGAAGGGGATGCACAGCATTGCTGGCATGGCAAAAATCAATATAAATTGTGTGTCTGCATGCATCTCACACCCACACTGCTGCCCTTGCCTCCTTGCACATGCACTTTAACGAGCCTCTGCGTTTCTAGAAACCGAACCCAGCTTCAACACACACAGACTAATGAAGATGCCTCATGTCCCTTTTAGGATTGCATTACCGCATACGCCACCATGCACGAGGAGAAACCCTCACCAACTCTTCAATCCTAAGCGTTTTAAGATTGAAATGTGGGAGAAACGAGGGAGGCTCGTATTTCTAATACCCAAAAGGAAGCAACACAATAAAGCCTTTGATCCGAGCAGGCAGCTGTGGGTTTTCGCGCACGCACACACAGCTCATGGGCAGAAGTGAAAAGACAGCTATGGAGAACGAAGTCAAGCAGATACCAGACCTCAGCACTTAAAATAAAGACTGAAAGCCGAAAGGCAACTCTCTAAATAAGCATTTAGGAGTAAAACAACAGGGTAGGATGTTCAAAAGGGCTCCGCTTGGGTCTGAGCCAGGTCCCATCAACCCCACTGGTACAACCCCCACTGACTCTGTGGTCAGCTGGGTGATCAAGAAGCTCTTCTGCAGATCCCATCAGGTCAAACAGCCCAAATCTGCACACAAACACTACCCGCATCAAACACAGCCAGCTAAGATGCTTTCAAGACTGGACAGTTGGTGCTGTCATGGGCCAGAGAGAGAACTTGTCCAGAGATGGACTCTAGAAAAGGCTGGCAATCACATCTACCTGGTCAGGCTGGACCAAGCCTTCTCAGACACCATGTTGTCACCGAGAGGTCACATCTCTCCTAAAGAAGAGGGTGGAGTGTGCACAGTGTCCTGTGCAAAGCATGGAAGAAATGCTCATGTCTCTGAAAGGTGGGGGATACCTCCTGGGGCCCGAGCCATCCGAGAGGAGTAGAAATGGATGGTTACACAAAAGGACACGCTTATTCCCTATTAACCTGCCAGAAAGCCAGGCTTAGCCTACTGACCTCCTTCCAAGCCTACTGACCTCCTTCCAAGCCTACTGACCTCCTTCCAAGCCTACTGACCTCCTTCCAGCCATGCAGAATTTTAGGCAGCCATGCATAAAATTTCATGGCATAAAGACAATAAAAAGAATCACTACTATTATAACTGCACACGCCACGTGCTACGCCCAGTAGCCAGTGCAGCTCAGGAAAGGCAGAAGCAATGGTAAGAGGGATGTGTGCCCATTAACTCCTGCACCAGAGTTCATGACAGCCAAGCTGTCATCCATCCTTCACTTCTCATGTCTTTACACAACAAAATCTGGTCATTGCAGCTGGCATGTCACAGGGGAGGGGACCCCTCGTGTCCTTGAATAGCAAGCTCATTACAACCCCATCCTGACAGCTGTTGCATCAGTGTCAAGGCAGTTGCTGGTAGGAGTGTTTCAGTGTCGCCCCTTGTGAGCTGACGTGCCACCAGCAATGGTGTGGGATGGCAGAATGACACAAAGAGATGCAGCTCATCAGGGCTGGCAGTGTTTAAATGAGGGTCTCATGCTGGGCTAGATCCTGACCCCCCACAAAACACTCCCAGCAACACCATATCCTATCTATAAGAAACTCCTTGAAATACTTCATCCAATACAAAATCAAGTATGAAGACTTTGCAGCGTAGGGCAAGGGACATCTTGTCCCTAGCACTGCACTTCAAATACCCATCACTCAGTACAATTTCATCCCAAGGATCACAAAGGTCCGTAATAAGATGCTGTCAGCAAAATTTGGCTTTTAATAATGTGACACTGATGTGATAGGCAATAAGCAGCCTAAGAAAAAGCTTTCCAAAGTGACGGCATCCCCATGGAGCCCTCGGGCAGGGCTGAGAGCAGGCGTGCTCCTCCAGTGAGCAGGGCAGCCTGCTCCAACCTAACTCTGAGTTGGCAGCTCCGCAATCCGCTGCTGCAGCAAAAGGTCACTGCAAGGGAAAGGTCAGCAGAGGCTTCAGCAAGAGAAAGCTTTGCTTTGCTTTAATTCCTCCCTTCCCCACGACGTGCCAAGGGTCTGGCCAAGGCAGTGGTGGTACGGAGGCTCGGCAGCACCGGGATGGTGATTTGCAGTCTGCTCAGACACAGCTGTAGATCACTTGGGGGAATGGACCTACAGTTTTATAAACTATTTATTAGCCCTGTCCTGTAGCGCTACATCAATATGGCCATCGGTGAAGCAAGGCAGGAGCTATAAAAATACCATCTATCCAAAATAAGCTTCATAAAATCAAACAGAGGCCAGTACAGCCTAGGATGGGATTGTGGCTTGACACATAAAGGGCCTCTCAATCTTTGAGATAGACCATTAAAATCTGCAAGCCCTTTTGGTTCACAGAAGTCTAAAACAAAAGGGGAAAAATAATGACACCTTTTCTGGCAGAGCAGGAAAAGGCAGCATGGTAGTCGTGCAGTATCATTTGTTTCCACGGGAGCCAGATTACTCCCTTCTCTGAGCAAGACAACTACCAGGTCCAAAAAAAAACCCCAAAAAACCCAACCAAAAAACCAGTAGAATGAAAAATAAATAAAATAAAAGCTTCTTTTCCTCTGCCCTCTCCACCCACAAGCTGCTTTTCCATAGGCAAAAAGCTTCTCCTCCCTCTGCCAGCAGCGAGGTGTTGTGCTGCGTGCAGGAGAGGCAGTGCAGGGGTGGCAGTGGGGGAAGACGGCTGAAGGATGCCGATATCCCGGCTGGCACTCCCCTCCGGCTCCCCGAGGCAGCGGGGTAAGGCAGAAGGCAGGTCAATACATTGTCAGAGATGATGATTAACATTTCCAGCCAGTGCTCCCTCAAACCACCTTCTAAAATGTGTCTTAATAAACTGCATTGCAAATAGCCTTGTATTTCTACCTCGCTGCATCTGCCAGGGTGAGATAATACGGCAACCTGAGAAACAGTGACATGCTGGGAATGAGCCGCCGAGAGTTATACAACATCCAACACCTTGCTCAGCACGTCACTCCCAGCCCCAGGCAGCTCCCAGTGCCGGGATGCAGGTGTCTCACCCAGGCTTTTTAGGGCTCTGCTCAAAACAGGGGGTGTGCTTTGAGCACAGAGCACACCAGCTGGCCCAGGGTTTGGGGCGAACGGGGCTTGAGGGAGAAAACCGCTCTGAACCGCTATTGACTGCCAAAATCACGGTACAATGGAAATACTTGAAGGCTACGCACACGATAGTTGTTTTTGCAGAGGCAGGCAGCATGCTTTAAAAGGTCAGAGGGAGGTGAGAGCGAGTTTAAGCATCATTTTCCTGGAAAGGCAGCTTTGAAGCTTTGCAAAACTTCACTCAGTGCCTCCCGTGGGGAATCCGCCCAAGTCCTGCGCAACCGCATCCACACCGACCCTGGCATGGATAAATCCCCTGCGCTCATAGAACAGCAACAGGCTCCATGGCAGTTTGCAGCGCTGCTGCAAAACCTGGCTGGATCAAGCCCAGCGTGTCTAAGCATCACCTTCCCAGGGGATTTTGAACCTCCACTTTCCCACATGGCGATGCTCAACCCCGCACAGAAGACAGGCAGCGCTGCCAAGCCAAATTGCCAACTCAACTCCTCAAAGCAGTGAGCTGTAAGTGAAGCTCACACCCCTGCACCCCCTTCCCATGCAGCATCACCCACCGCAGTCACACCAGAAGAGAGAGAAAACATCTGGCGTTGGACACCAGGGGGTGGGGGGCGGATAAATAAAAAGATTTGGGTTTACCTGCCAAGGAACCTCCAACCAGGCAAGGATGTTTTACATCCCCGCTCTGGACCTTCAGGTACTTCAACATTAAGCAAATGCCACTTACCTATGAGGAAAAAGAAGAAATAAAAATGAAAGTTAAAGTTCACCAAGTATTACAACACAATGCATTTCAAAAGCAATGGAATTTGTAATTCACTTGTAGACCGGAGGAAACACAAAGGGAAAAACTCGAGTTTTAAATACACTTTGGTAAAGGTCAGCTTGAATGGCACACGGTTACAGAGGCCATCCTGCAGGCTGTTTGTTTTCTTATTTATTTCTCGCAGATGCATTTAGCTGCTTTTCCCACCCCCCTATCCAGGAGGATGCAGCTTCAGAGGCAAGAGCTGCCTCTTCACATCTCAAAACTTAAATCGACTCAGAGACTTACTTTCTGCTTTTTCTTACATAGTTCCATGGGTTGTTGTATATTTTTTTTTTCCTAACGGCAATATTGCACATCCTAGACCAAGGTCTCCATCTCCACAGCCCCAAACAGGCAGCACCACCTTTTCCAACACCAGCTCCCTGAGAAGCGACTGCTTGACCCACCACCTGCGGAGAAGCACCTACACCCACAGCCGTGAGTGGGATCCATCCTTCCCGAGCTCTAGCTGCAGCGATTCATCCTTCCAGATGGGGATGTCCTATCCAAGCTCCAGCCCACGGGCCAAGAACATAGCCAGGGGACCAACGCAACCAGCCGTTTCTCCTTTGCTTTCAGAAAGACCAACTTGACCTTCTG
Organism: Falco rusticolus; assembly: GCF_015220075.1. NCBI lineage: Eukaryota > Metazoa > Chordata > Aves > Falconiformes > Falconidae > Falco > Falco rusticolus. The sequence goes on along the minus strand of NC_051202.1, from coordinate 3,127,273 downwards.
TAGGACAAGGACAAATTCCACCCTTGCCAATCCCCATCAAAAAATCTGCCTTGTAGATACGACCAATATTAAGATATCCCTTCCATTTTTACCCCAGGCAACTGGGAACATGGAAAACTGAGGGAGACGGCGGCTGTACCCATCCGGGCTGTTGCTCCGTAGGCTGTTGCAGCAATTGAGGATGACGTGACAAGGCACGCCACTGTGTGTACTCTAAATTACTTAAAGGGTGCCTGGGGCTACGGACAGATGCTGCTAAAACATACAATTGAATAAATAAACGGAAGGTAAAGGAGAGGGGAAGGGAGGGCTGCAACGGGAGAGTGAGTGGCAGGGTTGTGTGCCAAGGTGTTAAAAAAACTCCCACCGAGCTGCCTAAACCTCTTCTGAGGCTCCACTGCTACGTGTTTCAGATGCTGAGAAGATTGAACTAATAAAAAAGAAATGAGAGAACTGTCACTGCAGATTACATGGTATTTATTCCAAAATCTGCTCATTATAGAAATTTGCAAGACAAATGGGTTTTTAGCAGGAAATGGCAGCTTTTCCTTAAGTGTATAACGAGGAGCTGAATCTTTCTCTCTCTTTTGAGCTACTCCGGCTCCAAGTCTTACCAACCACCCGAGAAATACTCAGGAGGCTGAAAAAAACCATTTTATTTTTTTTTAACATTCTCCACCAGCCTCTTCATAATCCTATAAGAAACTACGATTAAGAAATATTTGAAGCAAGAAAAGCTCATTTGGCCTAGAGAGTTTCTAGGCGGCGAGAGCTTCTCTTGCTCCTCAACAGCATGCAAGCGGTATTGCTAACTCTCTGGATCCTTCCTTCCTTGCAGGGAAAGCCCTTCATGAAGAAGAGTATTTGTGGTCAGGCTTTAATCCCCCTGCCTTGATAAATGTTTAATTCCTGGGCCTGCCTTCGTATCTGAATATAGACTGGAGGTGGTTTGCATTCTGCCGTATCCGAGTGCTTCTAATGACATTTTGGCTTCTTTCCCAGCTAATTCCAAGTGCCTGAAACCCAAGCATCTCCCCTCTCCCCCTCCCCATCATGGATGCACATGCGGATATTTGACTGATAATATACAAAGCCATAATATGTGGTTTTAAAACAAGTCGCTGCAGTGGAGTCTCGAGAAGGAAGAAGAAGAGGGGAAAATATGCCTTGAAATATTACAGAGTAGGAGCTGTCAAGTTGAAAAAGCTTCTACAAGGTTTTCAATGCCATAACAGTGTTATTTAGCTGGGGATGAGAATTTTAAGACGCACATCAGCGGGGAAAAAAGGGGTTTGGGGGGGGGGTGGAGAGGGTGGGGAGGGGAAAGAGAGGCGGCCTGTCTTATTTGCAGCTCTCCTTTGTTGGAAAGCAATTACAGCCTTACTCAATTTATGACCCAGAATGCACCCTAATCTACTTGTAAATGCGTCTTATTCACCACACAGCACTTTCAGATACAGCCAGGGTAAATAAACGGGAGATTGTTCCTACCTACGTTGCGGCACAACTGTTAATTGTAACGCCCCATGAAACTTAATTATGCAAAGCAGAGTGGCGACACTGCAGCCATTAATGAGATGTTTGATTCAAGAATAATTTGTTGTTTGGAGCCTCGGACTTGTTTTGCCTGTCCCTTCCACTGTGCTGCACTAATTCTCAATTCGTGCTTATTTTAATAGGGTGGCAGTGGCGCACAAAATGGCTCGGCTGAGGAGGCAAAGGGAGAGCTCCTGGCTGGGATACAACAGCCAGCCAGGTACAATGCTGGGGATGCTACCGAGCACTTTTTATACAGGAGCATCTAAAAAGAGAAGGACTCTGCTCATTCTAGACCCCAGGAACTCCTATAGCCACGCTGGTATGTACACAGGCAGGGATCCCATTCATTCCCTGCATGCACACCCCTCCCTCCAGGCTCTGCTTTCAGCTCCTTGGAATTGAATTCAAGCAATGGATTGGGCTGAGCCGTCATGTTGCCTGCATGTAAACAGTATTATTGAAACCGCAAAGAAAAGTACAGGAGAGAATGAAGAGACAAAGAAAAAAGATGATGACTTGGTGCAAGAACTTGTAGTACACCCAGTGATAAGGTGCATGACAGATAGAGCCACGAGCTGTTGCACGGAGACTTTCCCTGCTGCTCTACGAGACTTTGTCCCCAAACGGGGAAAGGATATCAGTAGTCAGACCAAAGGCTATTATTTAAGCCTCCGGTTATTGATAGAAACACGCTATCTTTTTAAATTTACAAGCAAGCAAGCAATTCAATTTCACTCATTTACAACAGCACAAGATGTTTGCTCATATCTGCCATGGAGATACTGGTGCCTCTCTCCTCTCAGTTCTCTCCCAGCCTCTGACTGCAGAAATCCCCCCCCCCACCAACATAATCTCTGAGCTTTCCCCTCATTTTTCTTTCCAGTGACACCCGCTCCTTCTAACTGAGGCCAAGCACTGACCCACTTCTCAGTGGGCTCCGTCAATACCTGTGGTTAGGAGGCTTTGGAGACAACAGCCACCCCCAGCCCATGAATCACCAGGATTTCTTCTGTCGCATGGCACCAGCAAAAGGAAGGAGAAAGAGTACTTTATCTCTGATATATCTGCTGTTGATAGGAAAGACATTGTTGGTCTACTGCAACTGTCTATTTTTTCTTTTAAATGCGACTCTTAAAATAGCAAGTCACGAAGAGGGTTTTAGACATATTCAAGGCCCTTGGGAACAAGCCCATCATGACTACACAATTGCAGCACGCGATATTGATGGCAACCAAGATAAAGAGTAACTCACAATCCGGCACACCGAATCCCGCCGATGCCTCTAATAAGATCAGGACGGATGACAAGGCACTCAACTGTGCCCCAGCAAGGTCATTACAGAGCATTAATAAAGGAGTTTTATTATGAACATATCACTCAGCAATATTGCGTTTCCCACCTTTGCTGCTAAGAGACGATGAAAGCAGCGGTCCCTCACGTCCCAGACCTGTGGGGTTTGGGTTTTTTGGTGCTGCAGCCAGCCGGGCTAAACATGGCCAGGGCAATCGGGCCACCTCATGCAAAAGCCCAGAGGCAAGCCAGTCTTCCTAAGATATCCTAATCTTACTTAAAAAGTCATGACCAGCTACATGCATCAAACCAGCTTCTAGTACTCTGCTTCCCCCACCTTGCCTGACCCCCTTACAGCCCAAACCAGCTTTTCCTCCAAAGACACTGCTCACACCAAAGCAGCGACCAGCCCTGCTCTCCTCCGCCACAGCAACCAGCCGACCTATTCTCTCCCTTTTTGTCTTACACAGAGGAGGTGGTTTAGGTTTGTTTGATTCTCCATCCATCACCCTTTTCTCCAATATATTTTGGAGTCCCAGCCAGTGAGAACTGACTCCACCAGAAATCGCAGCTGGCTCTACTGAAACTTTGAGTGAATGTATGTCAATCCCACTGCATGTTTTTTGGCTTCCAGAACAATAAAACTCATGCCTGGAGAGGGGGGTCATTTTTTTTTTTCCAAACATTTTGGGTTGGTGGTTGTTGGGTTTTTTTTCCAACCTTCTGATATTTCATTTTGGGTGTTACTTTGATTTGATAGAAAAAATCAAAAACAATCTGACCCCAATTGTTCAGAAGTGCTATGAAGAAAAGATATCTGCTACTCACAGAGCTCTGGTCCTGTTGCCCTAATTCTCACCTTCTCTTATTCTGTAATTTCCTTCTTTGTAACACGGTGACTAGAGCTGTGTACAGTGTCTCAGACGTGCACTCAGCGAGGGCTGAGATATTATTGTTGATTTATACAGGCTGGCTCTGCTTAGGGAGCGGTGATTTACTTTGCTGTGTTTTCACAACGCTGCTATCTCTTTGGAGACAGATATCACCCTCATCTTCCCCACATCCAAGCGCCTGGTGCTAAGCACTTGGTCACAGATTGCCAAGACACTTCCCCATCTTTCTTTTTCTCTCCAGCTTTGTTTCAAGGAAAGTCATTACCGTGCTTTCGCTCCCCAACACTTTAACAGCCCAATTAGGAGACGCGGCAGCAGTTCAGTAGGTGCTGGCCAGAGCATGCCCTTGTCCCTGGAAAGCAATTCTCCCTCAGACTTACACATGGACCCAGTTTTACACCTCACTTATCTCCACAATTGAACAGGTCAGGATTTTTTCTCCCCAGCCTTATTCCGTATTGCAACTGTCTTTTGTTGGCCCCCTTCTCTCGGTGCTGTGAAACAAGCAGACCTTGCACATAGAGGTCTACAGGGCGACCAAAAGTATTTATTTTTCTGCTATGTAAGCAGGTAAGCCCTAGTTCAGGCAAGCCCATAGTGGGCAATCCCACACCCAAAGTGCAGCGAAGTGACCATGCCAAGATGAGCCATGCTGCTCCCCGGGTTGTTTTTGCAAGGACAGCTTGCTCCGAGAACTGTGTCTGCAAAATGTTCCTCGGAGACAGCAAGAGGAATGAGAACGACGATACAGCAGAACCTGACCATAAATACCTACTAAAGGGACCTGTTATGGCTTTGCCTTCTGCAGTGGTTTTATACATACATATATCAGTAAACGCTTTAATAGAGTGAGTTTTCAGTACAACGCCTTTTGCCCACTGTTTTGTAAGCGCAGATACATCAGTGTAATGTCAGGCTTTTCAAAATGCTCAGAACAAGTTGCTTGCTGGTCAGGGGCTGGTTTCCAGCAGCTGGAGGACAGAGTAAGTTACCCATGCTACTTCAGCGTTGGTAAAATGCCATCTCCACCCAGCTCCCATGGACCGTAACGCACAAGTGCTTCGTAGACTAACGTTTCTGCAGCAATTCTCCAAAAGAGGGAACGGAGACACTTTCCAACACCAGAGCTACCCATGGACCAACTCTCCAACGGACCGAGTCTCCCACGCTCCACGCGGATGCAGAAATCGGAGGATCCCTGCTTTGTTCTGCATCTCCCTTTGCCTCTCTTTCCCCCACTGCAGGAAATCTCCAACGCCAGCTCCCGAACAGAGATATTGAGAAGCTTAACAACTGAGCAGCGTTTTAAGAGCCTTTGAACAAGCGGTGTTATGTCGGTACAATGGTTCATGCCAAACAATAGCGTGTTCTCGCTCTTGGGGCCAGCTCCCGCGATGACTGTCCTCAGCACAACTGTCAACTCTACTCCCATTGAAAGTTCTTTATTATTAGTGATGAGCCAAGAAGCAGGGTGAATGCAGCTTGATTTTGCAGCTCCAGCAGTTAAGAAAAAAGAATAAATCTTGTAAACCCGTAATCGGTGTTGAAACCATGGAGTAAGAATAAACGTGGAATCCCATCGGGTGAAATCCTGCTTTCAAGTACGTGTTTTCCCTTGCTGCTCCCTACATTTCTCCTGCGAGAGGAGCACAGGCTAGACACTAGCTTGTCTCCTCTCCTCTCCCACCACCCTTACTCTATAATTTGTATCATTTATATCCCCGAACAACTTCCTACACACTTTGTGAACTCTAATATGCTCTTAAGGAGTTTTACGCAGTTCCTCTCTGATGCTCATAAGTATAAAATCTTTCAGTGACGGTTGCAAAAGGCGCGATCAAATGACAGGTTGATTTAGTGTAGCTCTTACTAACAGCTTGCAGGAATTAGAAGTAAATAGGAGGTCAAACAGCTTGTGAGCAATTTGACATTGGCAAATGCGGCTTAGTTAGGCTCCTCCAGTAATAAAGAACAACTGCAGCTTTCCTTCACCTGAGTGCTCGGCAGAAGTAGAAAGGTCATTACCAGCTAAAGATACTCCAAGAGTAACACTTTAAACCTTTATTATTTTTAACAAGACACGGGTATTTTAAATAGTGCCACTGCAATAAACTGGCGGCCATGCTACAGTGACTGGAAATGGCTCAAAATAGTAAAAAATAAAAAAAACAACTGAAACTGGAAACACAATATGTAACCATCCATGGATCTTAAAGCTATATCAGGCAGTTAAGCAGAAACTATGCCTGGGCATAAGTGAGCATGAAATTCAATATAAACATCCCTCGCTCATTCCAGACACCAGTGGTAGAGAAATAGACGAAATAATATACAAAATGCTAAAGGAAAATATACAATGAGCTTTCTACAAATAAACAATAAAGAAACAAGAAGATTAAAAAAAAAAAGCTGTCCTCATGATATATAGTATTGCTGGGAATGAACCCATTCTGCAATTGTCTGAATTCAAATACTTTGGGGATGCTGATTATGCCTTAATTCTCTTTCATCAAAAATAGAGGTAATTAGGGACAAAATAATTCCAGTAAATGTCAACTGCCTAAGACTTGTGAAAACTCCAAAGAGGCAAAGTCATACACAAATGTTTTGAAGTGAACAATAAATCAATTATGGGTTCCAAACAATTATTTTTAAAGTATCCCTAACGTAAACAAACCAGATGCCCTGGGTGAAGAGGGTGAGAAATTGCCTTGACAGGCCACTAATTCCCGAGCTGGAGATCCCTTCTGTGAAGTGGGGATTATCTAAATAAATAAATAAACCAATGAAAGTAAATGCAAGATGCACAACATGGCTCAAAAAAAAAAAAAAAAAAAAAAGAAAAAAAAAACCAGAGAAGGCCATTGTGGTTATTAGAAATGAGTGCAAGCAGAAAAATATGTCTGAAATAGGTCCTATTTCATAGAATCATAGAAGGGTTTGGGTTGGAAGGGACCCTAAAGATCATCTGGTTCCAACCCCCCTGCCACGGGCAGGGACACCTCCCAATAGAGCAAGCTGCTCCAAGCCCCGTCCAACTAGACCTTGAACAACGGTACATATTTTGGATGGGAAAAGCACATCCCTGGATTTTAAGATCCTCACCGGCACCCTACTGCAAAGCACCCACCTCTCCCAAACTCATTTTGAGCTGCAGCTTCCACTCAGGGTCTGTGTTCCCAAAATAGTGACAGTATCACTAAGCCTAAGTCTGTTCCCAAGTTCTCCACACCTCAGTTTCCCATCTGTCTAATGGGAATAATAACACCGACCCTTTTCACCAAGACATGAGCATTGCAGAAGCACTTAGATGCCATGGTAACAGGCGACATTACACCCACCCACGCTCCCCCATGCCGGCTCCATTATTCAGCAGAAATGCAGACAGGCCAGCAGGAAACCTCTTCTCACGCTGGATGAAGGACAGGCAACAGCGCTTGGCACACCTCAGTTCTGCTCCCAGCTCTTCCATAAGTGCTGGGGCATCAGCAGCTGCTGCATGGGCTCTTCTCCCCAGGGAAAATTCCCTGGCCCATAGCATCCCACCAGGACGTGTCTCTGAACACCACGTGTGGGCTTTCCTCCAGGTCTTCTCCTCTGCTGGGACCCAAAAGTCCCGCATGCAGATGTAAGGTGCAGGGGAGCATGTCCCCAAGGTGCAAAAGACTCCCACAGTGACCACATTGCACGCAGACACTAAAAACCCAAGCAAAATTACCAAAACAGCTGTGAAATGAAGATGTTCCTCTCCAGGAAGCTGAGTTCAAGCCCAACATGGGCTTCTCTATGTACCTTCTTCTTTGATGCCCTCCTCTACCACCATGAGCTGGGAAGGAGAGGGGCTGACCTGCAACCCATCACGCTTTCACTAAGCTGCGACCCATCATCACACCGACCTAGTGATTTCCCAGATGCATCCCAGATGGCCACACCTCAAGTAATTAGAGCCCAGGGTCATCAGTGATGCAGGAGGGTCAGTAGTGAGCCACAGCACAGGCTCCACACGTGCCCTGCAGAATTGTGTGACCACGTGGGTCACACCAGCCCACCTCCAGATGAATAGCTTAATCAAAGGTAGGACAGACAATAGAGCAGGAATTTCAGCGAGAGCAGGCCACGCAGGCCAGCTTGGTAAATCAAGAACTGAGAAAGGAGAGAAGGAAAATCAGAAACGTCAGTATTGGGTCTCTACACTCATGAACCATCCAGGTAATGATTTTACAGCAGAGATTTTCCCTGGCTTCCTACCCCAAAGCACGGCTAAACCAAGGTGTTTCAATGCTTAAAGACCTTCCACAAGACAGAAGAAAACCAGTGAGGGCCACCCGTACACATCCCCACAGCGAGGATGGAGGAAGAGGACCAGAGAAAGGCAGCAATACCTCCCCTGGCTGGGTGAAGGATGCAGCTCCACGCCACTTTTGTCATCTTTCCTCACTCGACACTGGCAGACAAGTTCCTTGGTCACAGCAGAAGACAGGGGCCGTGGAGAGCAATTCCGAGCCGTCTCTGCCAGCAGCCCGTATTTGTTGCTCCCTTGAGTGGCTGCCTCAGACAGGCTCTGCTGTATTTTAGCCCTGACATTACCCAGCAGGCAGTGAAAACTGGATACTCATTAACTTGGCTGAGATGGGGAGCAGCTCCTATAAAAGGTACTGAAAACTGTTCTAGCATTCGGTGTGTCATTTAGCAAGACAATGTGCTGTGGTGTGTCCTTCTCGTTGTTCAGCTTTTCCCTTTCCCTTCCGTTTTATTTTTACATGGTGACATTTGCAAGAGAGAGCCGTCGAAAGCAGCAGCGTTGGACGCTCGATTTGTTTCTGCTTCCCTCACTGTCAGTTAGCAGAAAACATTCAGAAATTTAATATTTGATCTTGCTCCATCCTCCTACTTTTTGACCACCTCCTTTTTGCGCCTCTATCACTCTTAGGACAAAGTTGCTTAATAAATGGGAGAGATGGGCTGAGGAGGGAGCTCCAGGACGGATCCAAGGCAAAGGCATGAATCAGATTTACAAATTACTCGCTACCCAAGATTCTGGCAAAGATGTGGAAAGATTTGTGTAATTCATGCTATTTCAGGCCCAAATTCCCAGAGAGAGCCTGGTTAACGGGGAGTTAAACAAGGCATAACAAAGGCAAACAGTTAACAGTTAATGGATTGCCAAATACTCTGCCAATGAGCCAGTGCTCAGCTTATAACCATAGCCTGTAGCCACCAGCAGCAGCATCTACTGATGGATTTACACCAATCTACTAGTAATATCTGCAATATGTTTCTAACATCTGCTAACCACTCATTAACTCTATACAGGCTCCTGAAGAGCTATCAACAAACGTAACTTTAAATAAGAAGGGTGACCCTGGTGCTAGCACCAGAACAAAAGCAGAAATCTCATTCAATCAGCTTTTCTAGCTGGGCAATTCTTCTCTCCCAAGAGCATCAGGCAGGGTTGGAGCAGCGTGTTCAAGGTCAGAGAGTCCCCAACCACCCTTGTCCTTGGGGCTGCAAAGCCCCTGCCCCACACTTCAAGGCAGAAACGTGCATTAGGCTGCATGTCCCTCTTATCCCCTCCGTGGCCACTACACAGCTGAAATACAACTTCCAACCACAAAAAAGAACAAGTTCATAACGAGATCAAGCGCAGTGACCTCATTCTGCACGCACCAGCTTCATGTGTTGCAGTAGATATTTCACTCTTTCTATATGAGAGGTGAAAAGCGTGTGTTTAGGGGAGGCACCACGGCGAGAGCCATCGGGAAGGACGGCACAGGACTCTGATTGCCCCAAAGGAAATCCTCCTCCTCCTCCACAGCCTTGCTCACCTGCACTCCCTGCTGCCGCTCCACCCAAGAGCGTGCATGGGGAGGAGAAAACCACACAGAATCCTGCTGCCTTCTCTTTGCCCTTGCAGATGGTCCCTCCCTGGCACCCTGGATGTTAGCACAGTGCCCTAATGTCACGCGTCGTGATGTGCTAGCATCACACGTCACAGCATGTTACTGTTGCACGTGGCTCTCCTTGCATGCTTGCAGGAGGACACTCCCCACTGTATACATGGGGAAACTGAGGCAGGCTGGCTCACAGTGGCCGGGTTTCCACTGCCTTTAGCAGCTGCTCTCTGTTTCCAACTCAGCTGTCAAGGTCTGACCGTCCGTGTCAGCAGCGTTCACATGTCCTGCAGGGACAGAGCTGGATCGCAAGCCAAAGCCCAACTCCTCCAGCCTCTGCAGCTCCACCAGCTCCAGCCACACACAGTTCCAAGCCAATGGATGTGGGTTCAAGCAGAAATTCAAGTCCCTAATTAACACAACTGCGGCCCAATGTCATGTCGCAGAGTCATAGAATCATAGAATGGCTTGGGTTGGAAGGGACCTTAGAGACCATCTAGTTCCAACCTCCCTGCCATGGGCAGGGACACCTTCCACTAGAGCAGGTTGCTCCAAACCCCATCCAACACGGCCTTGAACGCTGCCAGGGATCCAGAGGGCACCCTATGCCAGCTTACCAAAAGACACCCCACTTGCCCATCACTACTCCTTCCAAAATAAATAGGTTTATCATCACACAGTTGTTCAATCAGTCCAAGATGAGCTACTCTTATGGAGAAAACCAACCTACACCGTGGCCAGTGCCACCATCCCGCACTCCACAGAACGGCTCTGGATCTGTCACCATTTCAAGAGCCCCTGTTTGCATCCCAGCCGTTCAATACGACTCTGCCAACCTCTACCACCTGTTCTGCTTTCCCTGCTTTGGCCTCCACTGCTACAGCCCTCAATAGTCAACAAATGCCCTGGCATCACATGGATCCTTCCAGCGAGCACGGGGGTTTACAGCCTCCGCCGCGGCACCATCAGGCACGGCTGGCTGCAATGCTAATGCATCGCCATACCGCCGCGTGGAGTAATGGACATTGCAGCACAAAATTAACGGTGCATCTGCTCCTCGCTGCAGACGCCGGAGAGAGTGGGCTGTAATTTTGTCTCCGATCCCCCAAATAATGTTTGTTGTCGTGCTGTAATCTTGGCAATCAATGTAACAGCTGAACAGATCGTTTCGGCTGAAATATTTGCTAAACACGCTAAGACCTTGAAACCACACCTCAGCGTGTGCGTATTGTGTACGGAATTACATACTGAACTAAATAAGAACTGGGTGGGGGAGAAATGGTGAGAGTTGCCAGCCAATTAAAACACAAAAACAACAAGGAAGAAAAAAAAAAAACCAACCCTGCCGTGTTTATCTCCAGCACCTTTCACCAGCAACATCTTATTGCCTCTAAACCAAACAAAACAAAGCTTTGAGCACTGTTTCGAGCACACCGCCATCCAAGACGTATCAACTAAAATGTGTATGCAAGGCTTTTAGAAGTGGAATTTAATGGTCACAGAAATCAATTGGCCAGACCAGCTGTACGCATATTAACCTCCCAATGTCCCTCTGACTGAGTGCTGCCTTCGCTCATCTAGCTATAAATAGGCTAAGCCACAAAAATGTGTTTATTTAGGGAATTCAGTGAGGGTTGCTTTTTGATTTCTGTGTTTAACCCGCTTGCAACTTCAGCTTGGGAAACGAGGCAGCAGATCTATCAAAAACAAAGCCGCAGGAGGCCAGGTCATACTCACGGCCACGCTACTGACGACCTGCCTGCCCTTCCGCAAGTCACGGCAGACCAATATTTCCCTTCTTCCTCTCAAGACATGGGTTTATTTCAAAAGAAGCTTTCTGAAAGGCAGACTGGGTCTTCCCATGCATGCACACAACAGCTACACTGCAGGGCCCTGACTTTGTCTGGGGTCTCTAAGGCATTACCATAACATATGCCTAAGGGCCATACCATAACATAACCAACGCCTAAGGGTCAACCACACTGGCCAGTTCAAAATCATGCAGCACTTCACAACCGGTCACCACCACCATCATCGTGCTGTCCAAGAGTACCGCTGAAATAACACAAGGTCTTTGGGGACATTGAGAAAAAAGTGGTCCTATTTGGTCAAACTCTCGTGCTTCTACGGTTTTGATTTCTCCCAGCACGGCAAAGCATTTGTATACATTAGTGAAGACATCTGATATACATCAAATTTGACAGGCCCATGGTAAGTTCAAACTTCTGATCACAACATCCATCACAAGCACTGAGCTATTTATCAACGATTGATCGAAACAAAGAGGGAGAACCAAACCTTTCACTTCAGTAATTGATACCTAAGGACTTACAAGACCAGGTCCACCAGCACCTCCCGAAGACTGCAGATTGCTCAGGGAATCCTCAAGACTTTACGCCATTAAAGCACCTGTCCAAACGTGGATCTTCAGGAGACCTGACACCACCGAAGGAGTAAAAACATCTCACGGACCCACTCAAGGAGTGACCTTTGCTCCCCCAGCCATAATTCAAGAAAATTCTCACATGGAGAACCCTTGATCTCCTCAGTACAACAAATGGGTGAAGTTGGAAGACCAGAGATGTTACTAATGGAAGACTAACGGGGACTCTGGATGAGAGGGGTCACTCTCTTGCTCTGCCACAGCCTCCCAGGGAGACCCCGAGCACATCACATAGCCTCCTTGGTCTCAGCTCCTAGTGGGTTAGGACCTCCTTCAGGGATGCTTTGGACAAAGCCCACTTGCAAGTCTGGGGTGCCAAAATACGACAGCAAAATGGGCAAAATCCTTTCAGTGAGACCCAAGCAGCCTTTTAATCCTCCCAGCCCTGCCAGATCACAGATGCTGAATCACAGTGCTCTTGACTTGGACTCTAAAGAGAGATCTTGGGGTCACCGGGCACCTCCGCAGCGACCTGTCTGGCTCGATTCCTTGGCTGTAACATCCAGTCCATTTCTAAACATCTCGTTCAATGGGGTTTCAACCATCTGTACTGCACAGGGACCAGTATCTTGCCCACGCTGCAAATTTGGCTTGGATAGAACTGGCGGTAGCCAACGAATCAAGCCAAGGGGCAATGGTTTGAAGCCTGGAGAGCCACACCAGCACAAACACCACCTCCACCAGTGCAGTGCTCCCAGTACCCGCGAGACCGTGAGCTTCCCTCCCAAAGGGATATGAGGGAACCACTTTGCACATCTTTATCACGCCGCAGACTCTAATCCAGCAGTAAGAGCCAACCTGGCTTGCCTGGATCCCTCATGAAGATGCAAGCCTGCCAACCTGCTGAGAAGCGAGCGGCTGCCAGCACTCCCAGCCTTGGCAGCTCTCCCAAGGTGGAGAAGCAATGGGCTTTCCCTGGAGGCACAAGGCAGACAAAGGAAGCACCGTGCTTCCTACAAGATATGCATGGCCCTTGCCAGGGGACACGTGTCCCCAACAATTCCCTGTCTCGGCACACGACTCCAAGGGAGCCACTACACAACCTTGTTGCAGCAGGGCTCGTGGAAACGGTGTGTGCAGAACATGGAAAGAAAAAAACCCACTGTTTTCCTTTTTTTAAAAAAAAAATAATTTAGTCATTTTCCACACATTTGCTAATTACTCATCAGCTTTTCTAATGAGGGTGCTGTGCCGGGCACTGGGAGACCAAGGGAGTCTCTGCTAAAATCAAACATAGAGTAAGTGCTGCGTTTACCAAGGGATAGGCAGCTTCAAAGCTTTCCCTTCCACTTAGATTTTAAGCACTTCTACAAAAGAGCATTGATTTTGGGTTACATTGACTGATTTTATTCATAGGTGGTTCATACGGTGCATTCAAAAGACAAATTGTATAAGACTGGAAGCTACGGATCAGCTCTGATAATTTGGAGTCCTCTTTCCTCTTTTTTTTTTTTTTTTGTTCTAAATATTTTCCATGCTTATAATTTGCTATTATTTGGCCCCTGCCTGGACAGAAAAGGCGTTTTCACAGTATGGGAGCCTCTCTTTGAAGGAAGGGTATTATGTTTTAATGCCAATTACAACAGAAGTAAGAATCAGACATCCCTGCAACTCTTTAGAGCTCCTGCAATCAGAAACAGCCTGTCTGGGGAGGGGATGCATGTGTGGTTCATGCACGTTATTTTTATGCAGATCGTTTATCGACCCAAATTTAGTTGAAATATATAATAAACTTGTCTCAAGCATTAAACACTTGTGACAAAAATCAGCTCTAATCCCTCAGGAGCACTGCAGTAGCTGTTAAGAGAAGAGCTTTATGAATATTCTTTCAATAGGTAACACGTAGGGAATGTTTAAGGCTATTGCACATTAGGCACAAGGCTGCAAGCCCAGGGGAGCCAGGGATGCTGCCAGGTGCCTTTGGACACAGAGAAGGGAGGATCACCTTCTGCCACCCCAGCACAGGTCACCATAAAGGTCCCAAAACATACTCCCGGGCTGACTTCAGCACATCCCTCCCCTGCCACAGCTGGCCAGCTGTGTGCTGGCCACAAACCGAAGCAGGGATGCGACACCTTCACCCAAGCAAACTGTGGTGTGAGGCTGGGCAGCCCAACAGCTGTGACTCTGTTTCCCTGCGCTGAAAAAGGGGGATGCTAAAGGCCGCTAGTCAAAGGAATTCAAGGGGGAACTGTTTGCAAAATGCATCTGAGGTGTTAAGATATCAGCTGCTAAATTCATGGCTTATTGCTTGTAACTGCATCATTGCTTATAACCCCCATTACCTTCAGTTACGCTGCAGCAGCAATGCAACCTGAAACGGCAGCATCCTCCTGTCCCCATGTCACAAAAGGCTGCAAGACCCATATTTTTTAACACCAGGGAAAAGAAACCTAAACCATCAAACATCTTGCTCTAAAAACCCCAAGGTTTGGTGACCCCAAAACTTTTCCTGCAAAGAACCCACTAAATTGTTTCGAGGAATGGGAAGAAATGAACAACTTCAAAAATGCTGAAGCATGAAAACACGCAGAGTATTTGGTTCAAAGGCCCGTCACAGAGTTTCCTTCTGTTTTATTTAAACCCTTTGGGAATATATTTAAATAGATTAAATCAAAACAAAACAGTGGGGTATGCAGAGGGAGGGGTTGAGCTTCTTCCAACCCCCCCTTTATTTATTTTTTTTTTAAAGGAATTTTGCCATGCAGCAAATGAGCAGAAAAAACCCGTGTTATTCACTCAGCCCTGCTCAATGCGCAGAATAATAACAACAAATAAATAAATAAAAGGAGAAAGAGTGCATGAATCTGAACGGATAATGAGAGCCTGGTGGTGATGAACTAAGGGGGACACAGGACAAACCACCACTGAGAAGCGGTGTAGGGAACAGGACCCGGCACCGTGCCAGCACATGCTGCCCAACGGGTGCGGAGGAATTCGGAAGGGCTCCCGCCGAGCGGAGGGCGATCCAGATTAGCATTTCCAATGAACCTATTCATGTCACACCCCAAACACAGCGGCTGGAGAAGAGGGGGGGAAAGGGCACAGACTGCAGAGCTTGAGGTCAGGAACGCTGCTCCTTTAGCTGAATTTTATACTGATCTGGTGTTACAGAATTTGCTGCCTTGGGCGGGGCGGGGGGGGGGGGGAGTAAAAAAAAAAAAAAGCAGCATCTCAAACCTCTCAGCACCCCAAGTATAATTAGATTTCCAGCAGCCAACCACTATAGCTAGCTTACACAAGAGTTACAACATCTGAACAGGAGACAGGATTTGGACCAACCTAGGAGCATCTACACTTTCTTTTTCCCACGAAGTCAAGCCTGGAGCACCTCCTCTTCCCCAACAGGCCAAATCCCACAACCACTTTTCGACACGTCTCGGCACCTGCTGCCGCACCGCAGTTTGCAGACGGAGAAAGCGCAGATGCCAGGCACGTCTCCAAAGCAGGCTCTTCTGTTATCATTTCAGGGCATCCGATGCTACTAATTGATACACAGTAATACTCTCATTTACTGAGCAGCAAGCTGAAGCGTTGATAATTGATGGATTGGTTTGCCTTTGATGATCTGCAAAATTAAAAGCCCCAACCCTGCAAGGTACTGAGTACCCCACATGAGAGCCTGCAAATGCTCAAACCGCCAATGCAGTCAGGCAGAAGGGAAAAGCACCCAGGACCAAGCAGGACTGGGCCTTAATTCAACAGGCCCTGTGACTGTATGGAACTGTATCTATTAATATGGATTTAATTGTGGGTTTATATTTTATTATTGTCAAACGAAATGAAATTAGGAGGAAGGTGTTAGTTGCTGCTCCTCCAGGGAGCTTCTCCCTTTTCCAACCCCAGAGGGCTTTTATTTCTGGGAGAGGGCAAATAGGCAACAACAATTTCAACAAGACATCCCTCTCTGCTCCTTTTCCATAAAAAGGTTTGCTGGGGAAAAAAAGAAAAAAAAAACCCAACCACAAACAAAACACCAAACACAAAGCCAAGCGGAATGGAGGTATTGCCTAGTACTATGCCAGCTTTTGCAACGCCTTCCTCTCCTACCCAGTTTCACTACGTTTTTCTGATGGGAGACACTTTATTCCAGCCCAGCCTTTCCAGGACACAGCTTGGAGAACATCAGGTGAAGTGCTCACAAAGCTGTCTCACAAGCCAGTTGCCGAGTGTTTTTCTCCCAGCACATTCAGCAAGCTGAACAGCTAGCAACGGAGAAGGGGAGAATGTCTGGACATGCTGACATTAATCAAGACAGGATTTCTCTTATGATTTTTACAGATTTCTGACCCAACGTTGCCCACACGTCAGCAACATCGGATTCGCAAGGTCAAGGAGACGTATGCTTGAAGGATGACAGTTGTATGGCTCCTCTCAGATTTGCACTGTCAGTCAATCCATACTTTCTCTCAGTATATTATTGCTTCTTCAGAAATGACTCCCCCATTTGCAAGTGATGATTAGCACTCTAATCTTGGCATAATTACTCCTGCCTCTCAATTCACACCAAAAAAAAAAAAAAGGCAAGAGAAAGGGGAAGAGCAATAAGGAGTTGATATCCCACAGTCACGCCACCGTTTCAGAGCCAGCTGCCTACGAGACAAGTCACGACAGCAGTCCTGTCCAACTGCTTGTGAACAATGTCACAAGGAACCGAGGAGGACACTGCCATCTGCATATATTCACCTCATTACTGTCTCACCAGCTCAAGTCACTGTGGCTTTATCGGGTTTCAAGATGCAGCAAGGTCATTGCTACCAGCGTTCTCCTGTTCACGTCCCAGCATTTGTTCTAGCTTATTTCTATCTAGATTCCCCTATTATTGCCATTAAATTATGATAATTTAAGCATCCTGCTTTCTGGGCAAAGCACACAGAGATATCCAGGCAGGATGCCTGCCAGAAACATGGGCTGGCTGCACCTTCTGAATATCTCTTAATTATCTCTTTCTCTTTCTGATGGGGAAAGGTCTGAGCTCAGGTGAGTGCTCCCTGCTCTCTTCTTTTTGATTCAATTCTACGGCTCATGAAATATGCTCCCCCTTCCTTTGAAGGACAAACGAAACAAAACAGCCTCTTGGAAGGAGACAAACGATGGAGGATACAGGTGGAGACATAATTCAAGAGACTTTGGGAAAGTCAGATGGTCATTTTGAAAGGTACCCAAGGAATTAATCCAGGAGTGGAAGTAACAGGGAAATAAGTCAATTAAGCCACTGAAGCACCGTGTGGACCTGTGACTTGAAGTCTGCTGCAAGGAGTACCCAGGGAGGCTGAAAGGCGCTGTGGAGCAGAGGGACACCACGTTTTCAAAAAAGGGGCTGAAAGGTGGACCTGCCACGCATACAGGGGGGACGTGGCACTGGAACAGCACTGAGGTGGTGGGCAAGAGCCACCAAGATTCACCTTTTTCTCCCTTTGGTGAGCCTCCACTTTGGGTCTGAGGGGAGATACCTTGGATGGTGGTAGGTGGTAGTGCTACGTCCATTCACCTAACAGCAATTGCAAAGGACTAGGATGTGTCTTCAAGGCCCTATAGGTAGCTGATGCAGGAAAAAGGGGAGTAGGAAAAGACAGCCAGGCACTGAGCAGCCGGGGTGCCACAAGGCTGGCGGGAGAAGTTAAAAGAAATCTGGCAGAGAGGTGGGGGGACAGGTGGAGTGTTTTCAGGGCAGCTGGTGTAAGCAACAATCCCCCCTGGAAAAGTCCTCCACAAGCTTTAAGACCATCGTTGGGGGGAGGAAAAAGCAACACCAGGGGTCAACGTTGGCCAACTCTTGTCCCTGGAGATACTGGCTTCTCCTTGAGGCCAAAGTGGGCCACCTCCACCAGCACAGAGCAGCAGCCCTTGCCAAACTTTTTAGCAGAGACCACTTTACCCTTTGTTTGTTCTTTGAGGTTATCCGCGCTCCCAGCAGGGACCACAAAGGACACCTCTCTAAAGCACCGACTGAAGCCGGAGGTAATTAAATACGAGGGGCCTCCCATTGTCAGCATTGTGATTCTGTTTTGGCAGCCAGATCCAGCAGAGCAGAAGAGGGAAGATTTGATTTTAATCACACAGATTTCAGGTTTTATTTTGCTCATTACAATTTCTGATAAGGATTTAGTCTGACATTATGCAGTATTTTGGAAGAGGACGTATAACAGTGGGGGGGATGGAGTGGACTGCATTTCTTCATGATGAGAAGATTTTTCTGCCTCCCCATGACAGACACAAGGATATGAGCAGGTGTTATTTCAAAGGGAAAGGATTTGGGGGAAAGAGGGGAGCAGGAGGGAATCATCCACACCAAATCAAGGATCTAAGCCTTGGATTACAGAGAGAAAAGGTCCAAAGTCTGAGATTACATACTCCATTTCAGAGCCACCTCCCAGAAGTCGCAGAGCGGATACTCTCCTAATGCATTTTCAGGCCCCGTCAGAGGGAAGCAAGCATTTTACCTGGCAGAACAAACCCAGAGATTTCCAGAGCCTCCCAACCTCCCCACATCTCTTAAAAAACAAGCTGGCACTCACCACGCAGCGGTCTCCTGCCAAGGAGGGAAACGACAGACCACGGGAAATGAAATCATCACAATTTCACTTCTTTCTGGAGCATCCTTAAATACTTTGGTGAGGAGGAAGGGTAAGAGCTGGGACAGGGGAGGGAGCAATTCGCCATCGCCCAGGAGTCCCCTGTTTGCTTGTTGACTAGGAACCAGCAAGTGCAGGCAATTTGTCTCCTATTTCTTCAGCTAGCTTTGGACAAACACTACTTTAACACCTACTAAGCATTATTCATCAAGAACAAGAAGCCTGCATGAACCCGAAATCACCTGAGAAAGAATAAATTAGCAAACGGTGAGCTTCACCTGGGCTAGCTATTGCCAAGCATTTGAATTTGTACATTTTGAAACAAGATGGATTTCTTTGTTCCTGGAGGATGTGGTGTTGTTCTTTTAATAAGCCTTAAAGCAACCAAGTTCTGCAGTGTGAATTGTGCAGAAGATGAGATGAACTTTTAACTGCGGTTCCCTGTGTGCTCTCAGTCTGTGTACCCACCATCTAGAAGCCAGGCTTCTGGGGAAGGAGCGGAAATCTGTGAAACAGATGGAAATAAAATCTATGAAATACCCAGTAATTCCCACCAAACCAAGGGCAGCCAGAACAACGGCAACAGGTACCCAGCCAGACGTTTCAAGCATATCTGAAAGGCTTGTGCCAGCCAAGGATCACAGAGGTGCCTGGGGCATTTGCACCAGCACCCAGAGCAACAAAATACCACTGGAAAATGGGTTTCATGGGGTCAGCACTGCCAACCACCCCATCATTTTGCAACCGGGCCCCAGTTTGGATCTCCCCTTGAGAGTGACTGTGCCACAGCTGCGAGCAAGGCGCCGCAATTACCCTGCTCAGAAGACAGAGACAATAATGCAAAGGAAATAATTCATGTATTTGTAACTTCTGATGGAAATCAGTAGCTGGGAATGAGCGGGAGCAAGGATCCTAAGTACAGGCACAACTTGAGGGCCCAGAAATTCCTCCTGGGTGCCACTAAGGGAACTACTCCATTTAACATGCTAGCTACAACACGTGACCGCCCCACACTGGATCTGTCCTTCCCGCTGTGCGCCACGCTGCTGGCAGCGAGTCCCCACATCCTACCCCAGCGGTCGCTGTAACACCCTGAGCAGCAGCAAGAGCTTCGTGCTCATCATTCTTCATGGCCCCATCCATCAGGTGGCCCCTGGGATGCTTCAAGCCCCCCCATACCCATTAAGGGAGCCAGTTCCAAGTGAAAAATTAATGACATGGCTCGGGCTGAGACCCAGCCTGCCCCAGCAGGCATGGCACACAGGGAGGGGACACAGACAAAGTGGGGGGGGGGGGGGGGGGGGAAGCAATTTGCATCCCACGAATGGAGTCCTGAGCAGGACCCCAGAGTCACCACGGGGCCACCTCCCTCAGCAGTGAGAGCACTTCCTCGCAGGCGTTGCAACTCATTTATTAGATCTCTCCTCTCTTTTCTCCACCACCTTCCACTGTCTATTATCTTTCTATTTTTTTCCCCAACCAAAGGGAAAAGAAAGAAAAGGAAATCTCTCCACCACAATAGCATGTCAGACTCCTATCATTTTCAAACCTCCTCTCCCCTCCCTTTCAACTCTCCTTACTTAGCAGAGAATTTTCCTTCATTAAAATTAAGCCTCATTTCAGGCTCATCTTCTTTTCTCTCTCCTTTTCTCCAAATTGAATGGAACGTGATCTCCATCAGCCTGGCCTCCCCTCCCTCGCCTCCCGCTTTCATAACCAAACCTTCCTCACCATGAAAAAAATTACCCTACCAGCCTCTCCTCTTGCTACTCCGCTGCAGGCAAATCAGCCCCACTGAAGCAACAGTCTTTCTCCCAGGAACCTGCATGGTTCCCCTCTTCCCTCTCCCCCCACATGTACCACTTTCAACTCATTCTCTTTAATTGGGAGGTATTTTCTCCCACATAATGGAATGAGACCTTCTCCCCTCCTTATTTTCTCGGCAGCCTTTTTACCTGCCTTAATACACCTGCTTTTTCTCCTGGAAAGTAGCAGGAGTGGATCTCGGGCACCCCTTCCATTAACCCAGACCCTGCGAGAGTCACTAAGAGACTCGGCCCACACGAACCTTGGCATCCCCTCGTAGGAAAACCTACCAGATGGTGTTAGTGGGACTTTTCTCCTTCCCTCCAGGTTCCCGATAATGCATGGCATCACTGGATGGTTAACAACTGCTTGCAACTGCCCTCAAAGACATCCCGGGTTCCTGATAATGCGTGGCATCACTGGATGGCTATCAACTGCTTGCAACTCCCTTCAAAGACATCTTGGAGAGGATGCCCAACACGATCTGCATGTCCAGCCTGGCCAGACAGACAGACTGCCCCTTTGCTCCACGGGCAACACTCAACAGGGACAACCCCATCCCACTTGCCAATTCCTCCTGCTTTTGCTCTTCTTCCCTTCCTCCCTCTTCCCAATGCCGCTTTCTCTTCCTTGCTTGAGCTTTTTTCTCTCCACCAAAAACATACTCAACATTCTCTGATGCTCAAGGCCAGCCAGCTCGTTAGCTCTGCTACACCTGGATCAGGATCTGGAGACAAATTGCTGCTTCATTATAGGAGCTGAGGCTCTAATCCATTTTTTTTTCAGCCTGTTTAACTTGTAAGGACAACAGATGGATAAGGGCTGCATAATGCAGACTCCTTAAGATCCATCACACAGTCTTGGAAGTGCAAAAACACAAGGCTGAGGAATGTGAAACTAAAGCAGATCTTACAGCGGTCACCTTAAATTAGGCACAAGGAGAAAATGTGCCAAGACTACAACTGGACCGAAACTGCCTACTTGTTTTGCTGAAGATTAGAGGAAAAACAAACTTTTTTCCTCCACACCCTACGATGTCTTTTAAGTTTTTTGCTTCTCTTCCTCTAGTGAAAAAGAACAAGCAAAACGTCCAGTAAAAATTTAGCTAAGAAATTAACATATTTCTATTGTGTTTTACTGTTGAAGGGATGGTGTGCAAAAGCCACAGCCTGAAAAAAAATAATAATCAAGTTTTGTTCTCTGATTTTTCACAAAGACAACAGAAAATCCTGACCTGCCCAAAAGCTTCCCACAAATACATTCACTGCGGTCACAAAAAGACTTCCTAGTGGTGGAAATAGAATTTTAAAGACCTGTTCTAGCTTAGAAAACACCCAGTGCAATCTCCTTTTTAGCATCTCAGACAAGAGCTGAGCTCAGCTGCAGCGATCTCACGTGTGGGGGGGGAGGCTCTCTGCCCCCTCTGTGTTCTCCCGCCACCCCCCCGCCCCGGCCAAGGTGTGCAGGGCAGCCCATCTGCTGCCCCTGCCAAGCTAGCTGCTTGCTTCCAACTGTGAAGAGCTCCAGAGACCTGCAGGTGACTGTCCCTTTGCTTTGATCCACCAGAAGCGCCCGTAGGTATCTATAAAGGGAGTACGGTACCTACGGGGAGCGATGCCCTTCACCCATGCGTACACCTGTGCCAAAATCCAGCACCCCCCAGCCTCCGCTAAGCCAGAACGCAGCAGGCAGCAGCATCGCACACTGTGAGCAGCTTCTCCTTTCAAGACCGGGGAAAGGTGCCATGTAGATTGACTGAATTTTTGAATCATCAGCCATCGAGAGGCGTTTTTGCTCCTCCATCAGTTTAACTGCTACCTACCAGCAGCAGAAGGTGACTGCTGACGACCTGGGAGCCCTCATTTTCCCCCACTGAACACAATTGTTTAGATGACAAGGCTATGAATGCTGCAATTTCTCAGGTCTTCAAACACTTAATTCATCTCAAAGGTGATACCGATGCGGCAGCAAGCTGGCATTTACCTTGGTACTGCCAGCTCTTCCTGAAGGAGCCTTCGCTCCAACCAAGCCCAGAACAAACCAGTGCCTGGCTGGAAAGTGCCCTGCCTCGGGGCAATGCCCTCCTCTTGCTGGAGCATCTACTGGGGATGTTTGCACCCTCAGAGGATGGGCTAGCAGCAAACCTGGAAGAGAACACTGCTCAGGCAAGGGCATGCACCCATCCTTCCCCAAGCCAGCAAAGCCCCCAGGACCACCCCAACTTTGCAGAGGAAACCTTGGATGCCCCCCCAACACACTTGCTGCTGGTTTGGGGATTTGCCCAGACAATGGCAGGACAGCAGCTCCTACCCAGGGGCAGGCAGATGAATATGCACAAGCCTCGCTATTTAACACACACAATAAAGCATCCTGGCTGCCGGCATGTAGGTTCACTCAGCATTTGTTCACGTTTCCCACTTCTTGGACTCTCTCCTGGTCCCTCTCACAGCTTGGAGGCAATAACTTGCCTTCTTATCTGACCCAGAAGGACAGCCAGCTGTCAGCACACAAACATGGCCTTTGTTTATCCTTAAACGAAAGCTCAGTTAATTAAAACCAGAAATCACTTTCTCTTATCTGCAGCCTCTGGCCTCTGTGCAGCAGGCAGGAGGCTCCCCGACCACACTCCCCCCACCCCCACCCCGGGGCTGCAGACAACAGCCCCAACACATGCTGTCCCGATAACCCTGCCGGCACCTGTTGCATCCTCCTCTGGGATGCCTTCCTGGGAGATGGGAATTTGCAGAGCAGCCGAAAGCATCTCTGCACTCCTGGGCAGGTTAACAGCACTCGGTGCTTTCCCATTCCCTGGCCACAGAGCGGCAGAGCCTTTGGCTTACGTGCCACGAGCTTAATGGTCTTAAGGCTCTGCATTTGCAATCCTGGGGTGATGAAGCTGGCACCACAAATGCCCCCTTGCAGCCTGCCACAGCATTTTGCTCAGTCCCATACAAAGATCTCGCCCTCTTCTTCCCAGCAGCCTGCCCCTCACAGCCACCAGAGCCAGCTGCCACCCTGGCAGGCAGCAAACAGGCAAGAGCCCCCGTCGCTGAGGCAGGGGGGCTGCTGCTTGCACCCAGCCCCCCTCACCGCCATGGCACTGGGTGTGCTGGAAGCCCTCGCCAGCTGCAATCATGGTTATGCAAGGCAACAGCTTGATAGAGTGCTGGTTCTGCATGCTGAAAATTGAAAGTGATCGACTTCCACCTTGCACGTAAGGCAGAGAAAATCACATTCAACTCATTGAGAGGCTTCAACAGCAGAAAGATTGATCAACTTGATGAGAAGTGACTCTCTCTCTCTCTGCCATCCCCCTTCCCCTCCACCCTCCTCTCCCTGTTAATACCGGTTTCGGTGCAAACAAGGCAGCAGAGGGCCAGGAAAGCTAGCTGGGGAGCACTGGGGATGCAGGGCTGAGATGCTGCTGGTACCCAGTCCCCTGCCTGGAGACAGCACTTCTCCTAGGTCCACTGGGACCATCTTCCAGAGCCCACCCCCGAGTCCTGGCAAAGCCTCTCTAACGGGTGGGACACTGGTTTGTGTAGCGCACAGCTCTCACCTTAGTGACACAAATAATGCTGCAATGCAGTGGTCTAAATGGGTCACCACGGGATATTGGTGCATCCCACCAAATACACGAATGGTACCAAACCAACCATACCTTAAACCAGTAGGGTTATTCCCATCCTAAGACATAGCCATCGTCATGCCATCACACATCAGCCCTGCCAGTCTCACCACACTGATTCAGTAAGAGCAGCAGAAAAGCACATCATCCATCCCAGGGTCAATGATCTGCTAGACAGGGTGGGTGCAATGGTTCAAGCATCTCAAAGCGACACTGAACCGCAAAGCATGTCTGGTGACCGACACCAACGTATCTGGGTATCAAAGAAGATGGAACGGTGGGCTGCATCTCACACTGGAGAGATGAAGAGGATGCTCAGGGTGGGGGACCCCCACCACCTGCCTGCACCCCCCTTTGGCTGGCTGCCCACATGCAAGCTGCTCCCTCCCTTCCCTCTCGCCTCGCCCGGCACTCGTCACTTTGCCATTTACACGTGTCACACCAAAATCTTTCTCATTAAGTGGAAATTGAATTTCGTTAATTAAAGCAAAAGAAATCAATTAACCTTATCAGCAAACAGGAGCCATCTGAAATGGAATAAGGGAATCTTCTCCCCCTCACCCCAAGCCTTTCCTTGATGCTCAGAGCCACGCACGGGCAGCACACCATGGGCTGCAAACAAGCGGGATGGGGGACTACGTGGAAGGTGGGGAACCGCTGACGAGATGAACCAGAGAGGAAAGGGATTTCAAAGCAATTAACACCCCCAAGATTTCCCATCAGGTTGACAAGCTCTCAGAGTAGCCATCACTCAAACGTAAGGATTCAATTAATTTTTTTTTTTCCCCTCTTCCCCCAACTCCCCCGGTAGCTTTGCACTGAATAACAGAATGACTCCAGTGAGGATGGAAGATTTAAAATCAAACAGAGCAGGGTTATTTTAAAGCAGATAAAAGCATAGTTTCTGTGTGTCCCCCAACCGTCAACGTTTGGGTTTTTTTCTTCCTTTGCTGTATGCCTCGTTGGCACAGCTCAGAAACACAGCCATTTTGTAACTACCCCTGGATATCTGTATGTGCTCATTTTCTTTTACATCTTGCCGAACCTTAATCCCAGGCTTGAGTTCTCGCAGGGAAAGGCCTGCTGGTCTGTGATGCTTAATCCATGCTAATCAACAGAGTGGCCGCAGCAAAGGAACCGGCATTGACTCTGCCAGAAGACCTGTCCCTAGTAGATGTGGTGGTGGTGTGAGACAGCAGAACCTGGGGCACCCTGGCTTGAGCACTTTTAACCAGTTTAAAACCATTTGTCAACATATTGCACATTTTTTTTCCAGCCGTGTGGGACAGGCTTTATTTACAGCTCCCCCCCAGCGAGCTGAGCCTGTGGAACCTTGTGCTCCACAAGACAGCCCTCTAGGAAGGGCTAGGTGGGAACGAGGGAAGCTTATCACTGCTTCCCGTGGGCAAGGATGCTCCAGAGAAGAGCTGACACTCAGACTGCTGGTGGAAATCTGTAGTCTGAGCAGGAGTCTCTCTTCCAACCCAGGCAGATGATCCCAGCTCTTCCCTGCGTCATGTTGTCTCTTGGGGTGGAGATGTTCCACCCAAATCTGTTCTGGCCAATCTTCTCTACCTCTAAAAGCTTAGGCTGAAGGAGTCCTTTAATATCTTAGTCTCTCTATGCAATAAAAAAATCACAATAATAATAGCTCCTGGTGAGCACCCTTAATCTGTAGGGATCCAGGTACTTTAGAAAAGAGCAAAGCTATTATATTGAGGGGACAGAGGAGAAAAGAACAGGGACACAGGAAAATATAGGGATTTGCACAAGGAAATCAGCAACCCAGGCAGCATACATGCCCAGGCTCTCAAACCTCCCTCTGAAGGCTGAGCTTACAGCCTACAAAACAAAGGTAGAGCACCCAAAAAGCAGCCAAGCTGCCGAGATGGGTGAGCCAGAGCAGTGCCTGCGGAGGGCAGATGCTGAGGAGCAGGGAAAGGGAAGGGGTTTCAGTAAGCAGGGGAAACACTCCCCACTTTTCTCTCTGACCCTGATAATGTTGCTGTCAAGGTCACATACACTCTCCCCTTCCAGGGAGGAAAAGGGGGTAGGAGGTCCCCCCAGTTTCACAGCCCCCAGGAGAGCACGGGGTCATCCTGCTCCACCACCTGCCTCTGATCTTCCTCAAGCCCTACCACCTCCCAGCACCAACCCTCACACCCCCCCAAACCACTGCCACCCAGGGAACTATCCCCTGAAAACACTCACCTCAGAGAAACCTTTCAATTATTTTTCATGTCCATACCCACCCCACCCACCCCCCCCAAAAAAAATGTGCCAGGTAGCTACCAAGACCATCAGATACCTGGGGAGAGGGTTAGAAAGACCTACCATTGCAGCAAGGAGCCAGAAAACCCCCGCACTGCCCCAAAACTGCCTTACAGCAGGCTCCCCACACCAGTAACCACCCTGCCCTGACCTGCACCCATTAAATACCCAGCAGCCATCTCTCAAGCCACTCCCTCCTGGATGCAAATGATTAGCTAATTACATCGTCATGGCAAAATGAGGACATAGATGCAGCTGGGTGAATTAGCCCCAGGGAACCCACAAGTGAGGAGGTCCAACATTTAAGAGCGAGCACCCACTTTCTCCCAGATGGTAGACAAATACCCCTTTACGCTCCAGGTCCCTCAAAAGCCGTCTTTGTTCCTTACAACCAGCAATTTTGACAGCAAACTCTAGAAAACCTTCCCCCTACCAATTTAATGACTCAGGTGAGCTCGTGCAAACCCTGAGCCTGAGGATGAAAGGAGAAGATGGAGATCTCCCTAGGTAATTTGTTTTTTTTCCGCTGACCAGGATGCTCAGATTTACCGGGTGAGATGCTCCTCCTGGGACCAGGAGGACCAGCAGATCGAGAAAACTCAGGAGTTAGCAGAGAGGCTTTCCTGCAGGCATCTCATCAGTATGAGGAACGCTACTTTGGGTGCAGGGCCAAAACAGCGTGTGTTTTCAGCAGCGCAGACAAAAGTAGGGAAGAAAAAGATGCAAATATCTCAGGAATGTGCCCGGCAGCCTTTTGTGCAAGCACATTAGAATACAATACAAATGTGACTAAAAAAGACTCAACAGAATAAATACTGCACTTATAATAGGCCTCAGAGAGAAAAAGAGATTTAATGGCAACATATTAAATGTAAATCAACACAAAAGGTAACTGGGAAGGGAAGAGATATACCAGCTTAGGGATTATAGCACAAAGCTGTAATATTTACTCACAAGATTAAGGCACTTATAGGAAATGAAATATTGTCCTTTTGTAATAATTCAATCCTTTGCCTTTATCCAGGAGGATTGGACTATCAAGCTATTTTAGAGATGCAGACATAAATTCACACCTATTACTAGCAGAGGGATGTGGACCTGGTGCCTGCATCTGTCATGGCTTCTCTGCAAGAACCCAATGTTTTCCAGGAGAAACTGATCTTAGAGCAACCAAAGACTTTGGAGCTGCAAGCAGCCGCTGCATACACATCTGTACTGACACCCAGCAGCACCAGAGCTGCAGTGACCAGAGATTTTTGGGGTGCTTGGACCAGCCAGAAGACTGCTGACCATTTTGGGAGGACCGTTCTTCCCCCCAGCTCTCATCCATCCAACACGTCCTGGGGTCTATCGACTTGCTGGTCCACCAGCTGCTCTCCTGCACAGTTGGGTCTGGAGGATGCTGAGGGCTAAGAGGAAGACAGCTCCCATGTCCTCATGGCACAGGTAAACACCATCGCCTCAGTGCCTCAGTTTCCACACCGGCAGCTTGGGCTTGTTTCCCTGCTGTGTAAGAAGCTTTGGGGCTATCAGCCAAAACATGCTTGAAGAATGCAATATATCATCACCACATATATGTTATCTCCCAGTTTACCGTATTTTTCTTTCAGGCAAAAATAAATTTTAACAACTCAATTTGATGTCCAGGTGCCAGGCAGAGCTGGCAGGCAATAAAAAAGGACAATCTTCTGATTTCTCAACCGCAAACCTTTTCCTAAACTAGATACCTCAGCTCCCTGTAAGGCCCCAATCAGTAAAGCATCTTTAGCACCTCACAATCTTTAATAGACTTGTCCTCCGCAAACCCCTTGTGAGGTAGAAAAGTGCTATTATCTTCTTTATACAGGCAGGGAACAACGGCTAGAAATAGTCTGCCCACGGTGTTGTCTCGTTGCATTGGAGACCTGCCCAAAAAAATCTTAAACGGGACATTACCAGCTGGCTGGCCTGAGCTGCTGGGGCCAGGGCTGAACCACTCCTCACCTGGCTCTTGCAGCCTGTGGAGGACTTGGTGCTGCTAAACCTGAGGATTTTTTGATGGCTGAATTGGCCAGTTTAAATAAAAAAATAAAATAAAACAAACAAAAAAAACCCCCCGAAAGACCACCACAAAATCTGAAAAAAAAAATGAGGGGGATAAAAAAAAGAGGGAAAAAAGCAAAAAGAAAAAGTATCACCTAAAGTCAAACAAGAAGTCTTCACCATCCTTTAACCCAGCAATCAGGGAGGCAGCAGACAGACCTCCCTGCAGTGCTGTCTGCTAGATGTGCTGGAGAGCCTGGCCAGCGCAGCACAGCTCGTGTCTTGGAGAAATGTCCCTTTTCCTGCATTATTTTTTGTAAAACCCAGCTCCTGGTGGAGGAAAGTGTATTGACATTAAAGCGCTGCTGCTGCATGCTCAGGGGAGCGAGCCCAGCTGGGGTAACGGGAGCATTAGGAGATCTGCTGGTATAGCAACACTGTACGCACTAAAAGCCGCCTCCAGTTAAAAGCTCCCAGGTTACTTCTGGCTGCTGCTGAACACACCACTGCACCAGCCTCTTCAGATGCCGTGTCTGCAGGTGTCCCCCCGTCCCCCCCCGTGCAGCTAACCCAGAGCATCACATAGCACTGAAGTGGTTAATGCCGTTTCGAGCGCACAGGGAAACTGATAGACATAGTCCCACTCTGCTCTTTATTTAATAATAATTATCCGGATAGTAAATGCGACCCTGCTGTTTTGCTCACTTAAATTTTTTTGTTTCCCCAGCTATTGCAGTGTCACTTCTCCCGAGGCAGCTTCCCCCACTTGGTAGAGTTAAATTGCATTCTGATTCTATTAAATGGTACTAAATGTCTTTGAAATCAAAGAGCAAATATAATTTAAGTGCCATTTGGGTCTTCCCACAGGTTCTTGGCTGTTCACTCAGCAACCAACCTGTAGAAAGCTGCCTGGTGACAGGGGTATAGTTTAAAAGGAAGCACGCAACCACGATATACAATACGATTCCCTTCCACAACACGTCCTTTATGAAAATTCACAATGCACCGTGGTTACAGCTTAAAACAATACGACTGCTATAATAAGAAATGAGGAGGGGAATGTTAAGACAATCAGTGCAGCCAGGGCAGGAGAGACGGTAACAGCGGCACGCGTCGTGGCATCGGGATGGGGTGCATGCTTGTGCTGGGGAAACGGAGGCTGAAGAAAAGTAGAAACCCTGCAAATCTCACCCAGACCTCAGCACGATGTCAAACCCAGCCCAAAGGTGCTGCACACACCAGAGCCCCGGGAGCCCACAGACCTCGGCGCACCCCACTAGCAGCAAAACACCACCCTGGCCCTGTTTTTACTGCCAGCCTGGCAGGGCTCAGGGGTGGGAAGGTTTCAGCAGGGGTGGGATGCCTTGCAGCCCTTCTGGGGAGATCCCAGGGAGATCCTGGGGGAGCAGCATTTGACAGGCAGGGAAGAAAGCGGGCAGAAGTGACGGCTCTAGCAAGAAAGAACCTGTAAGCAGAAAGTTAAGATGATAAAGGAACCTTAAAGTGTCAGTAATGTATTGCAGTTTCAAGGGTGGTTTTTAAGGGCAGGGGCTCAACAGAAGCAAAAAGCACTTAATTAAGGTTTTCAGAAACACCAGCTGACTTGAGGTGCTTTCATAGTCCCAGCAACTAACAACCAGGCATGTTTAAAGGCAAAGTGCAGTGCAGAGAGAGGAAGGCTCCTTTAAGGCACCTGACATTGGGTACCAAACCAGCAAAAAATCTCACCCGAGCAACTTCTTGGCACGGTGCATCACTCTGCTGGCTCCAGCTGAGCCAGAGCTCACCTACAAACAAGCAAAGCCTCTGTGAAGCAAGAAGGCAGCCTGCCAGCTGACAAAGTTGCTCCTTACCTCCTGTTGAGGAGAGAAATGGTCCCGGGTACAGAGCTGGCAATGGCACGGAGGGCAAGGCTGAGCCCAAACCATCACATCCCCACCAGTCAGAGGGAAGGGAAGAAAAAGGACTGCGTACAGCCTTTCTCCAGTCTAATGAACAACAAAATAACAGCCCCTCTGTGCTGGATTCTGGCAAGTGGTTTCTTTCTCCCCCTTCCCCACTGCTGCCATACCACTGATGCACCCAGCTGGCTCCATCCATGCCCATCCCCTGCCTCCACCACCTCACCCGACACCCAGAGCAGGATTGCAAATGTAAGGGTGCTAAAAATTTGACCACGTAACACAGAGCACAATTTGAGCATCAGCAACAAAAGCCACCGGGAGGCAAAACTCATCTGGAGTTGTCCAGACCAGGGGCAGAGGTGCAGGAGGACTCGCTCTTCAGCTTCCTCAGCATGAAGCCACAAATAGTTCAGGCCCTTGCTTTCCTTTGCGCTGGTGGAAGTGACTAATTTTATTTTGAGAAAGAAGCAAATCATCACTCCAATCATCTGCACCAACTCCAATAATAGCTGATCTTCCTGCAACGATCTGCCACGCAGCACTAAAGCCGCTGCCTGAGCCTCATTAGGCAGCAAGCGTCGTGCAAAGGCGCTGTAGGGTCAGAGTCCAAGGTTGTGCCCTGCCAGGCCACAGCTCCCTCCTTGAGCCACGTAAGCATCGCCTAAAACCACCCCGAGCTGCCAGCAAATGCAGCAAGAAAAGCGCTTATGCAGAGAAAGCATTAGACAAACATTTCGGCAACCCCAATGCCGCTCAGCACATACAGGAGCAGGCAGAGAACAGCTCTCCAAAAAATATTCCTCACTGCTGAAGATGTAGCACCGATGTGCAGCTCTGGAGGCTAGAAATGAAGTTTTCAGCAGTAGCTCTAAGGACACGGCATCAGCCGCCAGACTCTCCCCCCATGAGCTTTCTGCTCTGGGGTTTGGGGAGAGCAGCACAGGTTTGGGGGGGGTGCAGCCAAGGGGGGTCCCCACAAGTCCCAGCAAAACAGCCGGCAGCCGGCCAGCATCACCAGCGCCTCGAGGACAGCAGTTCCTGATCCAAAGTGCTTTTTCGAAGCCTTTAAACCCACACTTGGAGGTACTCAGGTGCTGCCAGCCAGCTTGAGAACCAGGCGGGGGATTCCTAAGGAAAGTAAAGGGTCAGCAGGGATGGATGCACTCCCGACTCCCCCCCCCCCCCCACGCTGGAGGGGAGCCCCAAGCCCCAGGGATGTTGCTTTAGCCTGAGGCACTGCTCCGAGTAACAGCACAGGAAAAATCTTTAAATATTAGACTGCTAACTGGCACCCAAGGCGTTTGGCAGGTGTCACCATCCTCCCCCCTCTTCCCCGCCACACAACCCAGCCACAGGAGGAACCACAGCCCCATTTTTAAGCCTGCGTCGCTCCCCTGTAGCAAGAGCAGCCAAGGCTTTTTAAACATTCAACACCGCCCGGCCAGACTGGGCTGCGCTACAGAGCTGCTCAGATCAAAAGATCTTCAGCTCAGAAGATTAAAAGGCTCTGGGGATGGGTAATAGGATGCAGAGCTTTTCACCTCTAGGTGGCTGGCCCGATTTCTAGGTCAGGAACAAGCAAAAAACCCGTTTCTGCCACAGCGGAGGAAGCAGCTGGCTTGGCTTTCAGCTCCCGGCTGTCAGCTGGCCTCTCCTGGGGGAGAAACAGCCAAACCCCAGCTAGGCTGGCTCCCCATCACACTGACATCCTCAGGGACCTGAGACGGGCTGAGGCCACCGGTCCCACCCCGTTGCATGGCCACAGAAGTGGGTCTTTGCAGAATGGGGGACATTTCAGAGGGGGAGGCTGCCCCGAAGCCCCCGCCTGGGGCGATCAGGGATGTCCTTTGCGTGGCGCAGGAGGACTTGCCTAGCGAGGGATGATCCAACCCTTCCCGTGCAGCCAGGAGGTCCCCGCATGGTGTATACGCCTCTGGGGAAAAAAGCGCGGCACGCTGAATTCACGCCTCGGCTCCCTCCCCGACAATTCACAAGCCTGCATTTCTTGGCTTGGCTGGCAATCTGGCACTTTCTGCCGGCGCCGACTGCACGTTCGGGGAACAACGTTAAAAATATCTCGCATGCCCGCACCCTCACCGTCAAGACTCCCACGGGCGCACTTTCAGCTGTGCCCCCTTTGCTCTGCCTGCGGCGGGGAGGGGTGCCGCAATGCAGGCAGGCGCTGTGCCGCCTTCCCATCTGATTTGCAAGGAGAGGTGGGCGACAGATGGAAGGAGCTCTTCATCTCTTTCGCCATTTTTAACCCCGCTGCACGCGGCTGGGAAGCCGCTGTTGAGGAAGAAGGCGGCGCTTTCAAGAAACCCACCTTCAAACCATCACTGCAGCACTCGAGGATATCTTTAACTTGCAGAACTGAAGGGAAGAGCAGTGGGACTGTGTCTGTAGGCTGGAGCCAACAGGCTGGGCTCAACGGTGTGGATCAGAGAGGACTTTTAAGAATTTAGGGAAGGCTCTCATCATCTTGGGGATGAGCCATCTGCTGTCACACAAGGATGATATCATAGTTACTATATCCTGTATCAAATATTTCTGTTGTACTGAGGTTAAGCCATCACCCCCATTCGCTGGAGTTCACCAAGGATGGGACAATACCTCAGGAGCTGATGAATGCTGACGTCAAGGTTTAAGGGTAGGAACTCAAAGAGAGCTCTCAGTCAGTCCCTCCATTCAGATTTCGCTCAGACAGGAGGACGATACCCTCCTAAAACCCCACCAAGAGTCACCTCATCCAGCTTTTGCCTTCTAAATGTTAGGTGCTCAGTCAAGCAAATCTTCCAGGTTTCCTCTGCTGCCAACAGAGAGATGTAAAATGTGAGCAGCAACTCTTGGGTCACCCGCGCCTCTCTAGTAACTGCAGAGGAACCCGGGCACCTACCAGGGACTGGACTTTCAGGGGGCTAAAAGTAGGTGCCGTGAAGCTAACCCAGAGAAAGCATGTTTGCAAGGAGGTCCTCTAAAACAGCGTGTTTATGTTTGATGCTATGACACCTGAATTTGCAAGGAATTTACGAGGCGGGAGGGGAGGGGGAACAGTTTGACTGGGCTAAAGCCTGCTGAGCTGCAGCAGATGGCTTGCTGCAAGAGTGGGGAAGGAGGAGAGAGATCTCTATGCAGTTATGAAAGGTTGCCTCCTCTTCTTAGTCTGCTCCTTCCCCACCTCCTTCCCCACACTCCTCCTCTCCGAGACAGAGAGAAATATGCGGGAAATATGCTGGTGAAATCCCACACAAGGCGCTACTTGACTGACTTCTTTTAAGTTACTTTACTCCCATCCAATTTATCCTAACTTTGCAAGCAAACCGTGGCCCACTGAGAGCAAACTTGGCCGGCTTCTCAGCATTCAAATCACGTAAGACCTGCCCTACTGCACCTCAGCAAGGGCTCACCAAGTTCTTCGAGGAGACCTCACACAGCTTGACAGCACAAGGTGAAACCAAGTGGCTACAAAGCAGCATGGATCAAACCCAACAGAAATATTTGTACCAAGCTCTATGAAGTGAAACCGCCAAGCTTCTCACGGCTTTAATTATGACTGGCAACCTTCCACAGGATTCATAAAACTCACGTTTCTATGGCGCTTTTCATCCCACAGGTCCCTGAAGTCAAAGCCCTTTGCAGACGTGGTGGGAGCGTGCGTGCTGAGGGCGCTGGGCTGCAGCCACCTGCGGAGTGCAATGCTCCAGCTTCTAAGGCAGCAAGCAATGCTGGCCGGGCTCCATCCTCCGCCTGCATTGCAGGGGTACATGACGGGACCAGCTCCGCTACCACCGGGCTAACATACGCAGCATCCAGCCCGTTTCATCTAGCTGAAGGCAGAAGGTAACGGCTCAAAGTGGAAGATGAGCACAGCACACTCCAAATCCAGCCTCCTGACTTGGGTCTTTCTAGTCACTTGTTTCTCATGCTATTTACCTTCCCATTTAAATACATACTGCTTTTTCCATTTTTCTTTCTTAAAGTCCCTGAGCTTTCTCTCTTCTGGGGAAAAACCTCCCCCCCCACCCCACCCCGGCTCATTCCCCACACCGCCCTGCCAGCCAGTTGGAAGCCACATGCACGGAGGGCAGCCCCTGCCCTTGCGGGGAGGGTGACAACCTCAGGGGTCCGATAACCCCCACATCTGCCTCCTTCCCCCCTCCGCTGAAGCTCTTCCCAGTCGCAACAAGGTGCCAAAAGGCAACCGTGAAAAAACATGAGGCCATCCCCTCAACACACCCCTCCATGCCTTTTCTCAAGGTCACCTGCAGTCATTTAACATGTTTTCTCCAGTCGACTCCTAGCAGCCAAAGCCTCGTTTAAGCAACAGAGCAGCATTTCCAGGAAGGAAACAATTTCCTCGATGGTGCAGGAACAGAATTATCCATTTGGAAAAACGACGCCTCGTCAAGCTTGACACATACAACAAAGGCAGCCGTCCTCCAAGACTGACGGAGGCACAGCAGGCGAGACAAGCGGAATCCCACAAAACATCATTTGGAGGTATAAAATATTCACCATAAATTGCAATGCCGCTTGGGACCCAGTATTCAAAGAGCGGAGAAGAAAGCGGAGCCTCAGCAATGACATTCGGCTCCCCAGCACAACTTTATCCCAAAGCTCCACGGAGATATGAGAGGCCAGATGTAACACCTCAGTGGCAATGATCTACCTCCCATCCCGTGCTTTTAATCAGCATCTCCCCCAGTATTCCACCAAGAATATTAATATCTTTAACCCCATTTTACTGGGCAGAAAGAGAAAGAGAAATAAAAGACGGTTTAGAGAACAGCTGCCTCGCAGACATCCCAGCCCAGGTCTCCACCCATTCAGCAACACTTCCAAGGGGTAAGGATAAAGCAATAGATGAGGAGGCAGAAGACTTCCAGAGTCCCAAAGGAAAGAAGCAAGGAAATGTCCTCTTAGAGGTGGGGAAATTGCCATGTGTTTAACTCTAGATGAAGTTACTTTAACAGGGACATCAGTATGTGATCCCAGGGATGGAGCCAGCTACCTGCATCCCCTGAGCTGAAGGGAATACCAGTGATTTCCACCAGTGAATACCACTGAGTTACCCATGAGTTACCATTCCAGCACCTTACACTAGCGACATGAGGGGACTTCATCCACCACTTGGCATATAAATTCCTCGGCTGCTTTCCGACTTCTTTTCTTGCTTTTTCCTTTCTTTCTTTGTCTCCTACCAGATGCCCAAATTTCCTGCAGAAGGTGAACGCTTCCCATGGAAATTTCACTTTTGATGAAAACCCAAGTTTCTGTCAAAAAAACCCTCTTCCCCTATAAAATTTTCCACCAACTCTAATAAGTAACAATAACACTTGGATCTGAACCGCCCCTGGCTTGGTTTTGTTGTTTGCAAACGCTGCTGGAGGCTTTGCCCACCTGTAGTTATTATTTCATTGCTTTGTTCCTGGCTGTCAAACTTCATCTCTTTTTTTTAACCTTAACACCATATGTTTCCTAATGAAAAACGTCTCCATATTCACACCTGAAATTAGAGTCTTGTCCGTGTGCTCTTTGACAGAGCCCTTACGGAATTTCACTCCAAGGCTCAAGAAAAAAGAAAAAGAGAGAGAGGGGCTTTAAAGAAGACAGAGAAGACCCTTTTCTTCTCATTTCCCTATGACTGTTCAGTAGAAGCCGCCCTTCATTGGAGGTCTGGGGTTAGCTTTATGGAAAAAGTGAATTTCAAAAAGGGGAGAAGAAAAGGGCTCGGGGATCACTCACCACAGCCACGAGAGCTGCCTGGGCTTTTCCCCTCAGAGAGTGGGGTGGGGAAGGTCGGTGAGGCTGCCTTTTCTAAGCTGAGGAACTCTTTAGCTGTAAAAAGGCACCCAAGAGCCTCTTCATCGTGCTTCTTTTCAGAGGTGACCTTGCTGTTTGAGAAGATTCCCCTACGTTATTTGATTTACCGACTCCCCTTGTCGATCTGAAGGGCTGAGAAGCAGGTTATCATCCCTGCAGCATCGGCAGAGCCCCACACCCAGCATGTGGTACCCGCACTCTTGTAATGGGGATGATGCCCCCATAGGCAGCTCTCCTTGGGGACTCCCTGGTGTTGGGTACCACACACACAGCATCTCTCCAAAAAGCCCTGGAAGCCCCCCAGAGCAACACCCAGTTACAGACAGGGCAACACCACAGCTCACCAGCAATGACCCTGCTTGCTGATGACCCCAACACCACTGAGAATTCATGCCAAGGATGGGAAGTTTCCAAAGTTTCCAAGGAAATCTGACGTGCTTTTGCAAGAGAACTTACAGAAGAATAACAGAGAGCACATTGCTTGCAATAAGGGTTCGAAGAACCTGCACGTGTGTAAAAGGGATTTTTATTCCATTTCTTGTCTGCAGCACCGGACAGTTGAGCAGGATGTGGCACCAAGCACGGGCTGAGAAGAGGGGCTGTGGATGCCTCTGCACCCCTGCTCAGCACCCGCGGCACCACGCAGCGAGGAAGGAGCCCATCACGGTGTCGGAAACTCGCTTTGCTATCAGGCTGTGCTCGGCCGTGAGTCATCTCCTCGGCCCCTGCTCCTGCTAGCGATGCTTCAGAGGCCAGGCTGATGGGGCTGTCAGCGAGGCTTTCTCTTTACTCTGAGCAACCACTTAATAAGCCAGCGCATTGCGTGTTTAATTAAACCGTGCTTTGCATATCTGTCATTCTTGAGTCTTGGGAAACTAAGCAGAGCTGGAAGGGGCTGCATGACATCTGCAGGCACCCAGTGCTCCAGCCATCCCCGACACCACAGGCTGCACCCAACCCAAGCACCCAAATTGTTTGCAGCACCTCACCATGACCCCAAAACTGTTCCACAAAGGACAAGGGGGTCCAGGGCCTCCCCTGTCCTATGCCAACAGCGGGGCCAGTTACTGCACCTACTCTCCCCTGCTGGGAACATGCAATCCCAGGGCTTGACAGAAAACATCATCAGGGCGATCAGGACTGCATCCTCTTGTTTCCTCAAAGCCAGTGGGCAGTAATGAGAAAGCGATGCCGAGAAGGAAAAAAAGCAGCTAGACAGCAGAGCTTCTGGATGTAAAACAGAGAAGCAAGTTGCTGCAGAGGAATTTCTGGAGGTATTTAAGTCCTGGATGAGGTCCTGCAAGAAACGTTTCTTTTTTGACAAGGAGGATGTGCAAGGTGGGAAACTATTATGTTTTTATCACACCGATTTCCAAGCCTCAAGCAGAGTTCAGTGAGCAGTGCCCGCAGCAATTCCCGCAGCCCCCGCGGGGCACAGGGACCCTTCACTTCCCACCACCACGTTTCCACCAACAGCCCACAAGAACTTCTTGCAAAAACTGCTACTGTGATATCAAGGATAGAGAAAGAACAGGTTGAAAATGCATTTTGTTTATGTGTGGGCAGTGAGACTAGGGAAAAGATTTATTTAAGATGTTAGGAGACATTTTAAGCCCCTTTTCCCCTCCTCCATCCACTTAGCAGCAATCAGGCATTTTTGTTTCCCAGCTTATCCTTTGACAAGATCACTTTTTTTGCCTCCCCCTCAGCACCTGAAAACTTGAAACCTGGGGTGGGTAAAAGTTAAAGACCTGGGCACCCTCAGTTTGGGTGCAGGGCTTTCCAGCCTTGCTGAGGCTGCACCAACCTGAGCTGCGCTCCTGTCACACTGAAAGAAAGGACGAAGGAAGGGAGAAAAAAAAAAAAAAAAAAAAAAAAGACAGACTGAAAATTGGATCCATTTATTTTACTTCAACTTTCACCAATAGCTGCCGGTTATTTACCACTATCTCTCCTTGCAGTGTTGGTGTTGAGCTGGACTCCCCTTCGCAGGCTGCTAACAGCCCATGATTACCAAGTAGCACAGCACTTGCTGCAAAACCAGGCAGCGGCCAGCCCGAGAGAGATCCTCCGTGCCAGAGACAAACAGCCTCCCACGGCGGGGAAGGGGCAGCGGAGGGGGACAAGAGAGCCATGCAATGTGTCAAGATCACGCTGGGCGCACAGAGGATGAATTCTCCTCCCAGGGATCCAGCCAGGGCACCCTGAGCCCCCGCTGCTCTCACCTTGCACCCACTGATATAAATTGGGAGATGCCGTGTGTAAATATTCCCCCCTCGGAAGGACTCTGGCCAAGGCAGAGCTGCTTCTCTGCCGCACACCGTAGGGACGATGACATGTCATTCAGGTAAAGGGTATTGCTGTGATGTCAACTAGCTGATATACTTTTATTTGCCAAAGATAGGGTTTGTTTGGCCAGGGCAGGAGGGGACCCACACAGCACCTTCTGTTTTATAAGAATATATTGCCCCTTGGGAAGAGCTTTAACTAGCTTGCACCATCAACCGTGGAAGAAGGAGCACTGGAAATGACCCGCTGCACTGCATTTCGCAATTAATCTCCAGTTTCCTAGTTAGCTTTCAACAGCAGGGCAGTGCACTTCACCGTTAACCCCAGGTTCCCAGAAGCAGGTAGGATGCTTCCAAACCCATTCCCATGAAAACACCCCTCCTGCCAAGAAGTGGGGAGAAATGAGAGAAAGCTTGGATGGGTCCCCCTACAGAAATGCGCCCACCACTTCCACGCATCTAGGCCAAAGGCAGGCGATGCTGTTCTGCACAAATAAATTAGACTGGGAGTAACGTCTGCCCCCAAAGCTGCAAGCTCAGGCGCTGCGAAAGCAAACGCAACCAGATGAGTTAAGGGGGAGCAAAGATGAGGGGCTGCCATTCAGATCTGCCTCGGCTTGGTCTTGTTTTTCAAGCCATCCCTGGCCTCTGCCTCCAAATTAGCATAACACTCCTAAAGCCAGGCTTTTCCCCTGGAGAGCAGCCAGCCGGGGATGTGTTATGTCCTCAACCAGATGCAGCACATACCTGCTGTGCCCCTTCATCGCTGCAAACCCCAGCGCAAGCCCCATTTGCTGCAGCCTCAGAGGGCACGCTGGCTGCTCCAGCACCGGCCTGTCACCTCCCCATCTGTCTCAGGCAGGTCAATGCTCTGTCACCCTTCCTACCAATCCCCACAAAGCAGAGGGCTCCGGAGGGAGCGGTGGGTGTCTTCCTAGATTTATTGCCTCTTCATTTATTTATATTGATTTAAAAAAACTCTTTTTAAAAGGAGAGGGGGGGGGGGGGGGGGGAAGCAAAAAAGCACAATGACTCTCCTGATCCCTGGAGGCCTGGCAGTGATTAGCGTTTAATGCATCCGCTAGTGCTCCATGCACCTGGGGACCCCCAAGCACCGTGCAGGCATCCAGGCTGGGGAGAATCCCCCAACCCAAGCAAGCGCTGGCTTTGTGGAGGTGAGCAGCCAGCACGGGAACGCACCATCCCTATCCTCACGGATGACAGGGTCCTGCAGCCACTGGGGTCCTGCACAGGCTCCCAACTTTCCCTGTAGCTCCCGAAAGCCCCTCAGAAACCTTCTTCCTTAAGCTTAAGGCTGAGCAGCTACGGCAGCCCTGCTGTGGTTCAGAGTAAGTCGTTGCAATGATTAATTACCCTCTCTTCAAAAATTGGATGCCACTTCTATTGTAAATGAGTCCAGCTTCACCTTCCAACACTGGATCCTGATAGACTCTTTGCTGCTAGATTAAAGACCTGTTTATTTTCAGCAACTTCTCCCCCACAGAGAAATAAGTAGACCACAACCAAATCACCTCTTAACCTCCCTTCGATAAACTAAACAGGCAGAGGTGCTTCCCTCACATTTCAAGGCAAGGTGTACATGCCTCGATTTACCCGTGTTTTGTTTTAAACTTCCAGTGGATGTTTTTTTTCCTCCCATCCTCCTTTGAAAAAAGCTCTCTGGAGTTGCATGCAGCTCCTCTATAAAGGTCCTGCTCGTAGATGCAACGCCACCTCCAAACACTCGCTATTCCTCACATGTTCCCAGAGACACTTCTTGCCCAAAGGAATTCATATTGATATCGAAAGAACAACACAGGCTGAGAGAAAATGAAGATTATTATTCCTGTTGTCTAGATGAAGGGACCAAAGCACAGAGATGAAGTGATTTGCCTAAGGTCACGTGGAGTTGGAGGAGCTGCCTGTGCCTACCCATGCAAATCGCTATTTAGCAATCAGGGTATCGATAGATGGCAATAAAGAACACAGTTCAGCTCCCGGATCTTGCTGCTCTGACGATACTCCAGGCACCTATCCAGCCTTCATTGCCCTAATAGGATTTTACCACCAAAGTATAGCAGCTCGCAGGTATGGGAGGCTGCTCGTGGGGTTTTCCATCGCAGGGAAGAAAAAGGCAGCAGCCAGCCGAAGGAGAAAGCCAGATTCCCACCAGCCCGGCCGCCAGCTGCCCCAACAGCCCTGTCATCTGGAAACACTCAGGCTGAGGTCCAAGAGCCACCTGAATCCTCATTCCAAAGGGATTCACTGCAAATCTTTGCCTGCACCCTGTCCTGACAGCACACAGAAGGCAGCGGTACCTTTGCAGATCAAAAGCAGGTTGTGATTCTACCTGCGCTCTTCAAAATGCACAGTCTTATTTCCCTCCCTGCGTTTCCAAAGCTCGTTACACAAATTTGGGTGGAAAGTCCCCTGCAACCCTCCCTGACCACCCTGTCTCCAACAGAAATGCACGTGGATTTGGTTGGGGTTTTTTTGGTTTACCACCTTCCTGGTGACTCAAGGAAGTTTGAAAAGGGTTTGTGGGTTTTGCGTTTGGGTTTTTTTTATTATTATTATTATTCCTACCCAACATCTGGCTCCCCCCCAAAGCTTCCAACAGCCAAACACGATGGAGCGGCGTGACAGCCAGCGGAGATGGCAGCCTCCTCGCCTCCTCCAGCTGGGTGCTGAATTAGCAGTACTACATTCAACTCCTGGCAGGATACTTCCAATAGCTTCAGAGATTAACGCAGCCATCGTAAGCAATTTTTTTTCATGCTGCCAAGTACCCATGGCCAATACAGTTCTCCTCACTTCTTTTGACACAGTCCCACTTCATTCTCCTAAGCCTCCGATTAGGCAGTCAGAGATGAAGAGAGATCCTGAGAAGTGGCATTGCTCCTCTCTGGCAAGCTGACATGAAGAGATCCCACTTCTAAACAGTTAAAAAGAAAATGGTCCAGCACAGCATATCAAAATTGCACTTTAATTAACTTTGGATTGTTTTTTCACTCCCCCTCTTGCCTTTTTTTTTTCCCTCCCTTCTCTTTTCTCTCTTTGGCATCAAGAACTAAATTCAGATGCAGGTGAATTCATTTTCATAAACTATCAGTTTCCATCAAATCTATCTAATCCATCTCTCTCTACAAAATCCCTTAAGCAGAAGATCTCGCTCCCACTCTGCCTTCCACAGCTGTGTAAGCCTCACAGAGCTAGCAGAA
Organism: Falco rusticolus; assembly: GCF_015220075.1. Taxonomy (NCBI): domain Eukaryota; kingdom Metazoa; phylum Chordata; class Aves; order Falconiformes; family Falconidae; genus Falco; species Falco rusticolus. The sequence continues at coordinate 3,085,679 of NC_051202.1, read as the reverse complement.
ATACCAAGCGTGGGTGGCACTACAAGTTCCCAGCTCTCTCTAGATGTGAATATCACTGAGCTTACACGTCCTCGCCGTTCCATCTAAAACATATGGCTTTAATGTATCACCAGTCACTTCCCATCAAGATCAAAGTTTAAATTTATCTGCGGACTAGGACAGGAACAGCAGGTGCTGCTCGTGGGTTCGGACCGAGGGACCTGGCTCAGTAGCCTGAGAGGGCTGAGCTGGGATGGAGAAGAGATGCTGCACAGCTGGAGCACAGCTGCAGGGAGAAGTCAGGGATGGACAGAGGGACTCGTGGTTGGGAAAGGAGTTGAGCCTCCAGCTGCTGCCCCAGGAACACCACCCCAAAGATGCCTACACCTGACCGGGAGCATCCAAAGCAGCACACCAAGCTGATGCAGGCAACATCCCACAGCTAAAAGCTCGCAACCCACACTGCTGAGCAGGGCAGAAAGTCAACCAGCTGTGCCTTGAACTTCACACTGGCTTTTCTACACACTCCAGTTTGCACCAGTTCGACCTCTGCTGCCATGGGACTCAGCCTGCCAGGCGAGGTGTTGGCAGTCAGCAGGAATATAGCTGGGGCAGCAGGGGAAGAGGCAGAAGGAGGCATTTCAACGATTAAAGCAGCACCCCGATATATTTATCAGGACCACACACAAAGGGATTGGCTGCAGACTGAATGCAGCTCATGGCAAGTGTTTCCCAAAGCTGCTGGGAGCTGGAGGGCTCATCAGAGAATCTTAATTGGTTTCCTCTTTAAAAAAAAAATGTAATTGCATAAATTAGAGCAAAATATTAAACTTTTGCCTCTTTTTCATTATTAATACTATTAACACAGCAAGACAACACTGAAAGCAACTTTCTGCAAATCCTCTCCCCTACGACGGAGCACGGCCAGGAGCAGGGGAAGCCACGGCAGCCTGGGGAGCTCCTGCACCCAGGGCTGGGGGGCAAAGAGGGACCCAGAGGAAGGATGGAACCTGACTGCAAGGGGGATGTCCAGGGGGATAAAACTGGGTCTGCTACAACCTCCGTTTTGTTGGTGTGCACGGCTTGTTCCTCCCAGGGAGGCCTCCTTGCACCCATCTTTCAACTCCCCCTTCTCCTTTTATTAGCTCCTTCCCGGTACAGGCACACGCCTGCTCTCAATAACTCGGTTTCTCTCCGCGCTGTAGCCAGCACTGCCCTTCCCTCACAGCCTCCAGAGGCTTGAGCAAACGTCAGCGTCTCACCCATGGCTGCCCTGGCCTGGGCAATGCTGGCAAGTCAAAAATCAGAGCAAGGAGACGATGCTCAAGCTTCAGTTGTGATGCCCACCCCAAGCCAGAGCCTGGCATCTCCCAGGCTGTGCCAGAGCCATGCCAGCCCCTGGTGGCTGATGAACCCTGGTGGGCAACGGACCTTTCACACTTGGCATTCAACTAACAGCCCAAACTACAACAGCAAGCCTAGTTTCCCTACTTCAAAGGAAGTTCCCACTGCTCCCTGATGTATTTAAGTTTTGGCTTGACAATCTTACCAAAGTCTCCAGTGAATTAAATCTCCTTTTTAAGAGCTCAGTGATATCATTTCCTAAGTTACGTGGCAAGAATCTGACAGGTCACTTGAGAATAGGAGCTAGTCCCAGTCTCTGCCTGTACAGTGAGATTTAATGAAGAAAACGTAACAAAACAGACCTCGCTCCTTTTACTCTTGCTTTTTTTCCCTCCCCAAAACGAGATTATTTATATTTTAATTAAAGTGAGCACAATGTAACTCCATAAGCAAGTTTGGCCACGGAGCGTTGTCTCAGCTTGGGTTGGAAGATAAACAAGCTCAAATACTCTCTGTGTGGCCCTTCTCTGAGAAACACAAGGATCACGCTCACAATTCATCTTAAACCATCGCAAGATGATGCCCATTAGAGGGGAGAGAATGGGTGTTAATGAGATGAAGTGCAAGAATGGGGGGAAAATGAATAAAAGCAACAGCATGAATAGCACATGAGAGGCAAATGAAATAATTACTCCGCTCACCATTGTTACAACAACACAATAAATTTAATGTAATTCCTGAAGGCCAACCAGTTTTCTTTCTTACTTGCTGCTTCCTTTTTTCTCTCCCCCCCACCCCTTTTTTTTTTAAAGTTCCTTTTTACAGTTTCAGAATTATGCTTTAATTAGCATAACATTTAAATTAGCGAATGGAATCTTAATTAGCTGAGGAAATAGACTTTTGTTGGAGTGGTTGCTAAAACAAATAAATCCTCTTCCTCTTTCAAGAGCCATTTGCTTATGGCACATTTAATAGCCTAGTGTACCATAAACAATTTGAGACAAGGATAAGTAATTAAATTAGAAAACATGCCGACAGAAGTACCCCAGCCTGGCCTTCTCGGAGCTACAAGAGGATAACGCAAAACCTTCCTTCAGCAGGGGAAAGTGTCCACACTGGGTCTGTTCAATGACTGTTTGCAGAATTCCAGTTGCCCAGCGTTTCGGTTGCAATGTTGGAGCCCCAGGGCTGGTTGATCCCTGACCCAACGCACTCAAGCTTGCAAGAGGGCTCTCACGGGAACCCAACAAAAGGGTTGCAGAAAGTTCAGCCAAAAAGAAAAACCCAGAAACGGTGTTTTCTCTTGTAGAAGTGCCTTGGCTGGAGAGAAAGTCCACGGTGATGAAGGGTGCAGCAGGGAGGAGTGGGAAAGCAGCCACAAGTTGCAATGCCAAAATAATTTCCTACCAGAAACATTTTCAGCTGCAGCGTTTGAGGGACAGCAGCTAAGATACAAGAGACCCAGGTCAGGCACCAACTTCTTGGTTTGATCTAGCTCTGCTCCTAGCCTCACCCTTCTCTCCCGGGTAGGAAACATCTCCCCCAGCTTTAGCCACCTACAAGCCTGGCATCTAGCCTCAGCACTTCTAGAGAGGGACCAGCACCCGAACAAGGTGCTCTGCTCACCTCTCCTAAAAACCTGTTTGGCAACGAGAAAAATGCCCTCACCGGGAGGCTCTTCTCTCTCCCTGTGCCAAGAGAGTGTCAAATCAGGTACTTCAGGCTACAGCATCCATGCTTTTCCTTCCCCACACTATAAAATGCAACAAACTTTTCCCACCCTTAAAAAGGTAGGCAGCTTTTGTTAATATTTAGGTATGAGGCTCGTGGATGGAACAGCTAAGACAGACAACGCTGTGCCCTGCTCCCACACGAACCCCCAGCAGTGGTTCTGGGCAGCCTTTGGAGGACAGGCTTCAAGGTCCCCACCAGTGCAGGCAAGGCACACAGCGTGAGTCAGTCTGCACCGGGGACTTCATAAGCTAGATACTCCAAGGATGCAGCAAAAATAATAGTCTTCAATCTCCTACATGCCCGGCTTTTAAAGATGAGCAGCGATAGTCTGTCAACAGATGTGTGAAAGAGCAAGACCGCGGGGAGGACGGACTTGTACGTCTTCCTCTGCCTTACAGGCTGGAAGGCTACTGCACCCAAAGCATCTTCAAGCTGATGAGCAAAGCCCTGCATGTGGGCATGCCTCTCCCTGGCGTCCCTCTTTCCCAACACAACCCTGGCAGCTGGAGATGGAGTGTTTCCAGCAGCAGGGCCGCTCTATCCCGCTCCGGCCAGGCAACTGCAGAGAGCAATAAAAGTTTAATGGCTCCCAGTGGGTCGATTCAGAAAGAATGAAAACGCTATAAATCCAGCATAGTGCTTATGTGGAGCTTAAAAACAAACTGCTCCAATCACACTTAGCGAAGTCGTCCAGTCTTCACAGAAGACAGGGATGAAAAGGAAAGATTTAACCTTAGCCATGCCTTGGGCAGCATTCAGGTTGGGCAGAAAAAATAGAGTTTGGGCTCACTGGGAAGATTTCTTTGGCTTTACTTTTACTTGGTGTGATGTAAACCCACGAACGTGCATCCCCCACACAAGGGCTCACACTCCAAGGCATCACTAGGACTCACCAAGCAGGTACACTGCGTGAAACACGGCAAGTTGCCAGGAATCAGGCGGAACACACCTCCTTGCTTTCCAGGCGAATTAGCCATGCTGAGAAGCCCCTATTAGAAGCTGAAAGTTTCCCCATGCAAACCTATGCCATACCCACCGCCTCATTTCTCCTCCTGGTGCATTGTAAGAGGCAGCAATTTTCAGTAACAGCCTCTTTCAAGGAAGATGCTCTATTACAGTTCTAACTCATTCCTGGGCACTGCTCTCTCCATCTTATCTCTCTTCCCTGCTTCACTACACAGCTGCAGACTATGGTGCCAGCTTCTTGGGAAAAGCAAAGCTCCTTGTATAATCACCATCTCTGGCAGCAAAAAGGCCTTCAAAGCCAGAACTCTCCAAACGAGGCAAAGGTGCTCCACAGACCTATCCATCTTGTGCCCACTTGCTCCTTTGTCCTAGTAAAGCAAGAGATGTAGATGGCTACAAACAGCAATTAACCTCCACTCTGCAATGGCAAAAAAAAAAGTCAGTTGCAGAGAGGAGCCAAAAACTAGGTTTTTCCACCCACATTTTCCTTCTTCAGCAGCAGCGGCAGCACCATCCTTGGGGTTCACAAGTTATTTCTCACTCCTTAGCAAGCTGCTCTGTCCTCAGCAGAAAGAGCTGTTAAGTGACGAGGGGAGGCCAAGAGCAGCATTTCTTGCAGCAGCAAGATACACCAACACGTATCTTCACCTGACCTCAATGGCAGGGTGTCTGCAGATCCTTCAGATGACTGGGAAAACCCATGCCCCAGGCAACACACCCTGCTATCCATCCCAAAACGATCCAATCTTTCAACATGAATAAATTATCCAGGGGATTCACACTTTGAAAACTGGCCATAACTTAATCTCCCTTTTCCCTTTCTTATGCATCCATCATCAGCACCCACAGCAGAGTCCAGCCAAACCACCCCACACAGCCAGCTCCCATGAAATATTTGCTCTACCTGCAGTGGAGGGTTGAGAAGGTAAGTCATGTGATCTTTGTTTCTAATCTCTGAGAGGGTATCAAATACAAAGAGAGTGTTTTGATACTGCTGGGATAAGAACATCCAGACTAAGGCCAGGCTACCTTCAGCATCTCCCATCCACAGCTTCTCTTTGGGGACCCTAGCACCTACAGACCGATCTCGCTTCATTTTTAATAGCAAACCCTGTTTAATATCTGGACCAACCACTTCTAAAGCCCAGAAAGCTCTGAAGATATCACGCACGTGACCACAACATTGCACTGCATGAACATCCCTCTGCCAGCCCGCAGCACTCTTGCCCCAGAGATGAATGGTTCATGTAGCAGTGACTCTAATTACCAAAATTATGTCTACACTGCAGTCACAGAAGCTGAGCTGGCTTAAAAACAAGCTATGCCCTCATCCCAAATAACACTTTTCATAGACACACATACACAAAGAAATCCAACAAAACCAACCAAGCCATCAACCAGAAAAAGATGCTCTCTTCTGGTAAAATACCAAATGATAGCCAAACTACATATTGCAACCGATAAACATTTCTCCTGAGGATACTCCTAGCCCTCCCCTGCTTTGCTGGGAGGAGGGGATGCTCAGGAGACAACAAGACGGGATGCAGAAACCAGCCAGGAGGCTGCAGCAGAGCAAAACAAGCTGGAGGGACAAGGTGATGGAGACTGAGGCAAAACCCTGCCTGACACCCTCACTCCCTTCACAGCAGCGAAGCAGCTTGGTTATTTATTTTTTTTTTTTAATTAGGTTTTAGCCCCCTGGCACCCAGACACCCCAAAAAAGGCCTGGCTTCACCCTCTAAGCCATTACTTCAGCAATATATATAGCTTTCCAAGAACAAACAAACCTATCATGCCGAAGCCTGCGCGTTAATGGCACAGCCTCAGGATAGATGACTTTGGGGAAATCACTGCGGCAAGCGCTGAATGGTGATGGATGGCGGAGGAAAGGGGGGAAAAGGAAAGAAAAACCAGCAGTCTGCAGAAACAGGGGGACAAATTGCCAACTTGAGTAAAGTCACACCTCCTTGCTCCAGTGACAAATTTGCTCCATTAGGCCTATAAACCATACTTCGCCATCACCGCGCTGCAAAGTACGGGCTCACACTCAGTAATGGGCCTCTCAAGGCAAATGCATGCCCAAAACAAACACTTTCCAAAACGTCTAATAACTTTTTTTTTTTTCCACTGCATGTAAAAAACACCAGACTAAAGTAAAATCTGAACTCAGCCCTTTGTGTTTCTTCCACCCACTGCAAACCTCCAGCAAAAAAAGCCTGATCAAAACCCTCTGCCACGTCCCTGGGCTGCACCAGCACTCCTGGGCTTCCCACCATGCAGCACAGCCCTTTCATGCTCAGCACGGAGTGTTTTCTTTCCTAACCTGCATGTATTTAATAAAAAGCAAAGGGCTGGCACAAAGCTGATGGGAGTCAGGACTCCTCTCTGACCACCCATCTTCAGACAAGCGGTTCCTCCCCTTGTGCCTCGTTTCCCCCAGCTGCAGCCTGAGGATGCTAACCCACTGTGCCTCGCAGGCGAGCCAGTGAGGATTAACACGCCTTGAGATCCACTGATGGAAAGATGCTGCGAGAAAGGGAAAATGCAATTCCCTCGGACACAAACTCTGACTTCCTATCTTAATCCTCGGCTGCCACAGGAGCGGTACCTTGGGATCTCACCCCGTGTTATTAAAGTACTCCAGATGGTTTTGATGGGGAAGAGACATTCATTGTGATACCCCAGACGCCAAGCTGACATCTCAGCGGCTGCAGGAACATCACAGAGAAAATCAGTTCCCCACCAGAGTGTTTGTGCAGCAAGGGGGAACTCGTGAACTGAAGCAGAAAATCCTCCACGACTGCTCTAGACTAGTAATTGCCCAAACACCGGGTGGTATTAAAAAAAAAACCACAAAGCAACGCCTGGCTTTGAAACCCGCCCTGCTCCTCGACCCGGAGGTACCAGCTCTGCTGTTGCCCTGAGGAGGCAAGGGAGCCACGGGACACGGTGTCCAGCAACAAATTAAATGCCAACAGAGCCATCGCGCTCAGCCTGGGCACCCCACAGACAAGCGAGATGAGCTTGCTCCAGCTCTCATCGGTGCTTGCCGCCCTCCAGTCCCCTCCCTGCATCCATCTGCATCGCCGCTCCTCCCGTCCCTACCATCGTTTCCTTCGCCCTCCTTTCTCCAGGCTTTTGAATCTCCCCCTTTCCACCGGTTCTGCCTCCCTCTCCTCCCCTTGCAGCAGCTGCACAGAGGGACAGAGCCCGTGTAGGCATCGCAGTTATTTACAGGCACTTTTCCCTCTCTCTGCAGCTGGCTATCAGCACACCGGAGGGAGCGAAGCCAGCCAGAGCCTGCCTGGGATTAGAAAGGCAACCAGGTCGCTTATGTCACCAAGATGCCTTTGCACCAGTCAGAAGCAAGAAAGCCGGGTAAGAAAAGCAAAACTTGCAGCCTCGAAGTAGGTGCTGCAGGATGCTCCCTGCCCCAAGCTGAGGCTGGATGCATCCCGCTTCCCAAAATGCAGCCCAGTTTGGCTGGGAAGGAGGTGCTGCCACCCTCCATCCATGCCCTGCACAGACCTGGGAAAAAGAGACATCACCGTGGTGGCCCTGGTGACATCGCATCACGAGTGAGCAGAGAGCCTGGCCACGAGCAAGGGATGCAGGGAAAGCTCCCAGCAGAGACTAGATGAAGGGGAAAGCCGGGCATGACATGGGGGAGCGGACAGGCTGCCCTCGAGGCGGGGAGCGGGCGGTCACAGCAGCCTAACCTTCAATCACCGCAAGGCAGCAGTGCTTGGCTGCGAGCAAAATAAAAAGAGATCACTGCAGCCTTTTAAAGAACAATATAATCTCATGTTATTACCATACAGAGCGGTGCAGAGAGAGGCTCGGCACAGCGGGAGAGTTATGAGGAGTTTGGCTGCTCCAGAAAGCACAGGCCAGTGCTTTTTGAACCGTGCTGGCAGAGCATCCTCCGACTCACCCGCACGTGGTACCGCTGCCCAGCCCCCGCGCCCTCGCCAGGCACAGGCAGCCCCAGCGAGCCAGGGAAGGGCTTTCCGTAGGTGAAGCTAATGAGGCTGATCATCCACTGATGTTCCTTGGCAAAACGCTGCAGAGCTTTCGCTAATTTACACCACCAGAGAGCCTTACCCCAGACGTTAATTATCGTTCTGGGTTTTGGGCATGCTTGATGACTTTGGTTTCCCCTCCTCTGCATGCTGGATGGTTTTCCCCTCCACATCAGTGAGGCTGGAGCTGGTCCCTCCTGCCAGCTCCTGCCAGCACAGATGATGGCACAAAATCCACAAAGGGAGAAAAAATAATAATCAGGATCATATGACTTGGCAGAGTGGTGCCAGAGCTACATTCTCTCTCTCTCTCCTCCACATGAGAGAGAAGCAAGGACTTTTTAGGGGATCACTAGAGCATGGGACCAGCTAGACCTTGTGCTAGGTAAGAAACCCTGGCTGGAAAGCTACAGAAGGAGAGGCAAGAACATACTTGAAAAGGCACCGAGGAGTTAGAAGACACTGTTTGGGTTAAACGAAGCTCATCTCCAACCAAGAACCCTCGCTTGAGTCCAACTCTCCCAAGGTGTCCACCTGCCCTGAAACCTTCTCAGCCACTTGGGTTTTGCCCATACTAAAGGCCATCAGAAATAATACTTACTCATGATGCTTTCACAACCACAGTAATGTGAGTCACAACACTTCTGGAAAATTTTTGCCCTTACTCCCATGAGACACTTGCCCCTTTGAGAAGACCTGCGGCTTGGAGGACTCCACGTTCCAATGTAACAACTCTGAACACTACAGTCCCCTTGGGTGAGGGACCATCCCACCGCCTGGCAGTCAGGTATCCAGCACCAAGGAGGCTAAACCCTCACTTGGGGGCTCCTCTACCTTCCGCTGCAGCCCAAACGAAGACTAACGATGATGGTCCCACCCCTCTACAGCATAGAAGAGCATCTTCTCCTTGAAGGGCAATGATATGAAGATGCAGACAGGAGAGGACAATACCATTTAAAACTCTGCTTCCTTTGCAAGTCAAGCCCACGTCTGACCTGGTGGCAAGAGAACAGCTCAACTGATGATAAGGAAATAGCAGACCAGGCAAATCTAGTTAGACTGGATTATGGGAGACCAGTGTTCCCCAGGTTCTCCATAGAAGAATTATAGTTAGGAGTCTGCGGTGAGCTGTTCCAATGAGAGGCAATAATTGAATTTGTTTTCATTTAATTTGAAGGGCCTTTAATTAAAAGCCAAGCCCGTGTGTGCAGAGAGATAAAGCTGAGCACGTGGAGACCAGGGGTAATTTGGGTGCCGAATGCAATAATTAATTGTAAACGTGGAGGTCAGGAGACGGGCTCTATCTCCCTGCAATCAGCATGCCGCACTGGCCAGCCAAACGGAATGGGCTCGCAAGCGCCGGAAACGCTTAAGTGATTTTTGAAGCCTTAATAGCAATTATAGAGCAGCGTGGAGGTTAATTTGCAGAGTTCATTAATCAGAGAAATAAACACTCCAGCGATCGCCACGGAGAGGGGAAGCAGAGGAGCCTGCCTCTGAGATGGAGAAGGCCGACCTCGGCACCAACGCTAAGCAGGGAACCGGTGGTGGCACTTTGCATTCCCAACTTGGGGTGAACCCTGGCTTTTCACACCGAACCACCAGCTGTGAAACCCTCGTCTGCTCACCCCGTGGCTCCTGCTAGCCAGAACTAAACGGTCCCCAGCTCCACGAGGTGTTAACTGGATAACAAGACCATGTCGCTCTTCAGCTCGTAACTCTGCTCCTCTCAGTCCTCCTATTCCCCTGCAATCTCAGCTTCTCAATGATAATTATTCTATTGTTATTATTTTTACTACTGAGAAGCTTCTCAGTTTCTCATAATGCTGGCCACCAGCCCTGAGGCTACTACTATCACCCTCAAACTGACAACTCACCCCACAGCTGGTAACACAGAAGTCTTAAAGCCCAACCCTCCCAGGAGCATCCCCTCCCCAAAGCTTGAAAGAAAGAGATGGAGCTTTAACGCAGCACCTTCAATGACAAGACACACGAGGACACGCAGTGTCTATTAAGGGACAACACTTAGAAATAAAGAAAATGGCTGGAATCCATTAGGTATTAATGAAGTTAACAGACATGGGGCTTCCTGGCCACATGTTGTGAGAAAGTGGTCCTTTCATGGCAGAAATATCTTGGGAATGAGGTGAGGATGGCTCCAACCTGCAGCAGGACAGAAGGGGGCCAGGAACGAGGGGTTATAGCTGCCGCCTCACATGGATCAGCCAAAATGGAGCTTTGTAGTGGGAGGAAAAACACTACAAGGAGCCAGGGGGGCTAGCATCACCCCATGCCGAGCAGTGAGGGACAGCAGGCAGCAGGAGAGCTTCGGCAGGAGCCTGTTATAAAAGGAGGGCACCTGCAAGATGAGGCTGGAGACCTCCCACAGCTCCCCATGTTCACTGGGCTCTCCTGCCTTTCCCTTCCCTTTCAGCCTAAGGAGAGGTGACAGAATGGGGTAAGGCTTCAGGAGGTGCGGTGGTGCTCCGCGCTCTCTGGGGAGGTTTCTGGAGGAGCTGGGTGGCCCCTTCCCAGGCTGGCGGCTCCTCCTGTACCTGCTGCTGGGGACCAGTGGGAAGGGAGCTGCAGAGGATGCACACACACAGAAAGGCGTTTAAGGGAGCAGAGCACCAACAGCTTTTTTTCAGGCTGGTAATTGCTCCCTGGAGAAAGGCTGTACGTTGCACTGATGGAGTTTTTTCCCCTTCTTCCTTCCCCACAGCCTACTTCAGGAACTGGTTTCCGACGCTTTTATTTAAAGCCATGGATGTACTTACATTGTGCTTCCAATGCAACAGGCAAAAAGAGTCCAAATCCAGCACAGACAGGTCCTGTCTTGCTTATCTTCTTTTTATCCTAGTACAATTAACAGGAGCCAATTAGTCCAGTCATTGCCTTGGCTCTTCTGCCACTTTTAGGCACTGTTATCCCTGGGACCTCCACGTTGGAAATGAGTTTTACAAACCTTAACACACTTCAGGGATTTGTTTTTACAGGAGCAGCTGTGTTCTTCAAAATATTGGAGAGTATCTGTGACATTAAGCAAGGAGAAGTGCCAAGCTCAGCACCTGGGATAGAATAATCCCACAGCCTGATCCAGGCTGGGAAGGGATTAGCTGAGCAGGAGAGCTGCTGACAGGGACCTGGGGGTTGCAGCCCACCTCAGCTTGAAGATGAGCCACTACGAAGTCTGCAAAGAACCAGCCTACAACGGCAGGAGATCCAAGGAAGCTGCCATTCCCTTCTAACTGGCACCGGGGAGAAATCAATAACCAGCACAGACACGTGTCACTGCAACCGCGGTCATCTCCTGCCCTCCTGCCCCTCCTGCACGCTCTTAACAGAAGTCCTACAACGTCACCAACCAGCAGCTTAATGCATCTCCTCCGTGCCCATCTCCTCCTCTCCCCCACCTCCACTAACTCCAAGTCTGAGGACTTGGCGTTGACTTTTCTGCCTGCTAGAACTGTGCTTAATTAAACATTTTAATTAAAATCTACAAGAGTGATTGCCCCTGTCATCCTCTGAAGGGAAGGCTAATAAAGTCCCTTTTCTCCAGTCCAACGAGCAGCCCTAGGACGTGCTGCTGGGCAGCAGTTTTGGGTGGCAGCAGGAGAAAGTGTCGGTGAGGAACTGGGTGCCTGCACCTGAGCAGCAAAAGCCGGAGCAGATACAGAACCTGGCGTGGACACAAAACCTGGACACGTGGAAGCTTGGGCGTGGAGACAAAAGGATGCTACCCACCCAGTCAGGCAGCATCACTCGCTGGATCTCATTTCTTCAAGGGATTTAGACCTCAGGTCTTTGGAAAGATCTTCAAGAAACTGCTTTCACACCGCAAAAACCCTCGGCTTGCATCAGGGCTGATGGCACATGTCAAGCCCACCTTGCACCAGGTCCATCCACCCTCCCTCTTCCTCTACACCCCTTTCCATGCTGCCTCCTCCCACTCCCTGTCCAAGCGCTGGAGGGGCTGCAGCAGCACAGAGCATCCTCTCAGCACTCACCCTGATTGCAAGTGAAGTGTTTGAGCAGGGTTTCAAAAGTTTTCTCCCTCGGTGCCCGTCAAGAACAAACAAAGTATTTGTTGTTGGTGGAGTAAAAAATTCATCAAAATAAAATAAAATAAAATCAGGAGCAGAAATGCACACATCTACATTTGAGTAAGCAGGGAGAGAACACACTTGGAAACTTTTTGATCAGAGCAGAGTCTCAAATCCTGACAGAGAAAATGTATTCATAATTTATTAAAAAAATAATTTATAATTTATTTTAAAATTCATCAGACTCCTCTTTTTTTTTTTTTTTTTTTTTTTCCCTTTCCCCTGCCTCCCTTCTGACAAACAAGATTTTCTGTAATTCCCGAGTAAGGCAACCAACAGAACAATATTGCTGAAGGCTCCTCTCTGCTTTCAGAGGTTGGGAACATGAAACGACACAGATCAGTGCCAGAGATACCCCCCACCCTGCATCCCTGCTGCCTTAAACCTTCCCAGAGATGCTTCTGCACCCCAGAGCCACCCTTCCTTCCGCGGGGACTTTACAAACCCAAAGCAGGACCCCCCCACACCATCACCAAGCCACCCCCCACCCCCAGTGTTACCCAACCAGCCTCTCTAGCTGCCAGTGGGTACCACTGCCTCGCTGCGCTTCATCCAGCACTGAACCCTGGCTCTGACAGGTGAAAAAAAGAAGCCAGGGCAGAAAGCTGCAGCTCTGAACCCTCCTGCTGTACTCTTTATCCGCGAAGATTATGAGGTTTACTGCTGCTTCTCCATTATCCTAAATAAAGCAGCCTTTCAAAATTGCTTCAGACATATTAGATCATGTACTTTTTACACTTCCAGAGACACTGGTTATAATATCTTTTTAACAACACTGGGCAGAATCTATTTTCTTCTGCCACTGAGCTGAAAAATACTGTTTTCTCAAGGAAGAAGAAAAAGGAGGAGGAAAAAAAAGCTATTGATTTTGTTTAGGGTCAGAATAAAATATCATTGGAGTGGGTGTTGAAATCCTCAGCCACGAATTATTTCCAAAGTGACAGTTTGGGCTGTGAAGATTTTTCTTGTGAAATAAAACAAAACAGATGAAACATTGTGTTCTTCTATAGGTATACGTTTGAGGTTTCCACCAGCTCCAGCTGGTTTCTGCTGGGTATATTTAGCGTTTTAATCTATTCCATTCCCATTCCCATCCCTGCTGGAGTTGAGGCACGGCCAGGACCAAACCCTGCTTCCCATCCAGTGTCATGCCATGCCATGCCATGGGGCAAAGAGAAATGCTACAGGTGGGATCCAGAGGCACACGTCTCAAAAACACAAGTACAGCAGAAGTTGCCCCCTCTGGCGCCCAAGGGTTGCTGCTGGCCCACCGTCCATCCCTGCGCTGCATGCTGACCCTCCGCCACGCAGGAGAGAGGATGGTACCGGGCACACTGTGCTGCAGCATCCCTCCGGCCAGGACAGGCACCTCTCATGCTACTTTTGAAGGCAAAATACCACCAGGAACCCACAACCCACCCCATAGCTCTCAGCTAGGTTTCACTCCTCCAGGGTCAGAAAATTAACTCCCATTTCTATGCACAACCCACTTTCCTCTAATCTATCCACCTATCTCTGCTCTTCTGCTGGTACAAGATATGAGTATTGGCTTTAAATACAATAAGTTCTTTATAAATAAAGAACAGGCAACACTTTTGAAAGGGAAACCAGATGTCTACCTCCCTCTCCTGTGCTTTCCGCTCCTCAGCATTGTGTGCAGGAGATAGAAACATGCCACTAGAATGAAGAGATCCGCAGGTCCCTGCCTTCTTCTCTCAATTTTATTTATTTAGGTTTATGCAAATGCCAAAAGAGGTCACCTATCCATATGCTCTCAATGCCCTTGATGTAACTTCAAGATGCATCACAAAAACGTCCTGTGCACCGCAGTATAACTCGGTATCACACACCACCAGGAAGGCAGGTAACAGAAAAGCCATAATCCTCCTTTAGTGCGAACAGATCCGCTCCCTCCCTGGCAAGCACCTGCACATACACCTACATTTCAGCTCCCATCAGCTCCCTCCCTTCCCCATCACCTTCTGTTCGGGGAAGCCGCAGCCTTTTTCGCCACACATCTGCTACTCCGCTCAACATCTGGCCCCCACTAGTCACTCCATGCCCCCCCACCCCCGCCCCAGCCTGCCATCCCATGCAACAGCCAGAGGGACCACCCGAACCCCACCATCAGATCGGGACCCCCTGTTCTCCTCCATGCTTCTGAGCATGGTGGGCTTGGAAAACCTCTGGGTTTCATGGAGCCAGCATCAGGCAGAAATAACAGAAGTGCTGCAAAAGCATTAACAAATTCATTCTGAAGTCTGACCTCATGGGACCACCAAACTGGACTTATGGTGCGACCACATTGAATGCAGGTTGAGGTTTTCCCAAGCACACGGAGGCTCTCGTGACACCAGGGGATCATCTGGACCATGCTCCTGCTTGGGACACTGCCACCACCAACACCGGCCACGCTTAAGCCATCAGCCGACCCAAAATCCAGCAGCATTTTGGGCAGGAAAGACCTGCTCATGACTCAAGCCAACACAAGGACGTGAATTTTTAACTCCTGAACCTCCCAGAGCCAGCCTCCAACCAGGAACTGAGCTCCCCACTGCCGGCTCCTGCCTTCAAGATGCCACAGGATTTCTCTGCAGCAACTCTTCACGGTTCCCGGCCATCACCCCTTGGGAACACGCGCAAAGAGTGAACTAATGAGTCTATTAGACTTAATTAAGCTAATGTGAAATTATTTACTTAATCTGGGAAGATCTTATGATGGTGAGAAATCCCCACGGAAAAAAGCATCCAGCTGCCTCGCAGGGTCTAGCGAAAAGCTTGCAAGCAACCGGTTGCTGAGATGCTCGACTGCACGGCAGCAGGGGCAGCATGGGCCAGGGAGCTCAGCTGAGCCCCTTCTGCAACTGGCTTTGGACCTCCCTGCCAGCTCAAGGCACCTGGCTCTCCCAAGGCATGCCAACATCACCAGGAAAACCAGCCAGGAACCCCCAGCTGTGTTTCACCTTCATTTTCCAAATGCAATCTCTCCCCGGCCAGCAAATCCATCCAAGTCTGGCACCTGGGTAGGAAAAGTTTTCAGAAGTGGTTGGCCCCTCTCTCTCCCATGGATGGTGAGCACCCCCCATTCACCATCCCCCACCCAGGCTGCACCTCACAGCGGCCAAGAGCTGAGGGGGAGCACGCAGAGCAAAGGCTGCCAAGAGGAAAGGGGATTTTGCCTTGCACATTTTTCTGGCGTTTGGGTGTTTTTTTTCTTAATGTAAAAAAGCTTAACGCTTGCTTTGAATTCTTAATACGACTGAGTTCTTTTTGCCACTTATTTTGTTTTGTCATGCACTACATACAATTACACGTCTCTAATCCGCAAATCCTCCCCCGACACCAGAACACGTGCCAAGCCTTTACTTTCTGCAGCCGCCGCATTAAAGGCCTTTCGAGACTAGCTCATCACGGAGCGGTGGGATGCCCTTGCATCACCCACAGCCACAATGCTCTGGATCTGGAAGCCCCACAGCACCAAAAACTGGTGCTTCTGGTAGCAATGCCCCATCTCTTGCCCTGCATAGAGGAGGGGTCTCCAGGACTGGAGACTAAGTCCTGGAGATGGAGCCCCCCTCCATCCTGACTGCAAGGAGCTCAGCTCAGCATCTCTCAGACGGAAATCACATTTTGCAAATCTCCCACAGTGAATCAACCCTCCAGTCAGATATTAGCTCAGCAAAAACTGGCAGGCAAATGATCTAATTAATAATCAGCACTATCAGTAGTTTCCGCTTTTCTCAGGCAGCCATATAGGCGAGAGCTGTTCTGCAAACGGGAGGTGCAGCTACCTGGGAACAAGATGTAATTATTGCCCCAAGGTCAGGCAATGGCAGCGTCAGCACTGGCAGGCGGCACCCCGCTCACAAGTCACCTCTTCAGGCCACCTGCGAGGGGACACGGAAGCTTCGGTGGCCCCTGGTGATGCCCAGGCAGGCAGTGGCTCCCCGAGGACAGCAGAGCTGGCTCAGACCCTGCTTCCCCACCCATGGGCATTTTTGCAGCCCCCCCACCAAATGCAGGGAAAGCAGGGGGGAAAGCCCCCCGGCGTGCAGTCCGTCACATGTGAGCATGTGAGCATCAACCCTTCAACCAAGCGCTGGCACGGACCAAGGTCCTCCTTGTACATGGCCACCATTCCTGTGGCAACACCCAGGGGCAAGGGGCCAGCAGGAGCATCCCGTACAGGCCAGGGAGGGTGTGAGCAAAGGGGTAAGTTTCCCTTTATGCAAAAAGCTTGACTACAGCCTCGGAGCCTCTCCCAACCCTACTCAGGAAAATAAGAAGGAAATAAGAAAGACATCAATTTCCAGAGCTCAGCGCCAAAATCCGGCCTTCGCCTTTGAAAGTGTAATTTATTCAAGCTGCTTTATTATTGCAGAGCCCAGCATAGACGAGGGATTATGGCGAGGTCACAGCTGGAGCAATAACAATAATAATAAAAAATAGTTAAGTTGGGAGAGTATCTTGTGCGAGTTCATCATGCATCAGGGAGACGCCTTCCTTCCAGCCAAGGTGTTTTAAAGCAAACGAAGAAGAGCATCCCACGTGCCGTTAACAACGCAAAATGGCATCAAACGAACCTTTTGGGGAGTGATGGGGATGGGGGCTTCACACCCATTCTGTTTGTGAACCCAATTAGGCATATGTTGAGGAAAGGGTGTATGTATATTAGATTTTAATTAAGCAGTGTTAATTATAATCTATGAGATGTGCTTACTGCTTATCTGATAATTATGAGAAAGCCAATTTGGCTGCTGGCTTGTGACTAATTAAGTGGAATTAGTAATGATAATTATAGATTTAATTTTTGTTTGCCTTTATTGGCAATGGGGAGAAAGTTGCTTTGAGGGCTGGGTGGGGCAGGTGGGGAATGGATGGGAAAAGCCATGGGAAAACATCACCGCACCAGGGATTCGGCCCAAAGGATGAAGACTTGCCTAGGATTTCCCAGTAAAAGTAGTTTTGCAGTGGGAACAAACAATTTGCGGCTAAAAAAGAAAATTTTGCGGAAACTGCTCAATGCTAAAACTTCTGCTAAAAGGCAGCGGTTTTGTGGAGAGATTGGGCTGTTTATTTGCCAGCCCATCACGTGGGCTGCCAGGGCCTTGAAAAAAAAAAAATGGAAAATGTGGGAAATTTGGGGTGTTTGGCTTTTCCAACCAGAAGAGGGAAATTCCCCGGGGATGTCTCCCCTTCCTCCCACACCCACCACGACCCTGACTCCTCCTCACAACCTGCCTGCAAGAAAAAGGCTATCTTTGAACACTTCTGACTTTTCTTTCCCCAGTGTAATTGATAGGCTATAAAATAAACATAAAATACTGCAAAAATTGCCCAAGCCCCGGGAAGGGGACTCGCACATTTGTCAAGATGCCCATGGGTTGCTATTGCTGCCTGGCTGCAAGTCTCCTTGAAATACACATCTTCCTCCCCCTCCAAGTATGCACGGTGGTCACTGGCCGTCAAAGTGGCCCAAAACATTATCAGATAGCAAAGCTTTTGTAAAAGGCAAAGAACAAAAACACAAGGAAAGGGAGAAGAAAAAAAAAATTAATATATTGCAGCTGGATTTTTAAAAGGCCCAGATAAACTTGCAGCTGCACGACACCACGTGGAGCTATGCAAGCTAAGCTAATGATAATTAAATCTCCTGCTGCAGGGGTGAACAGCAATTTCGCGCTAGGCCTGGTGCCCGGGATGAGAGCTATCCTGGGAAAAGCCGCGCTGGAGGGTTGGACCACGGAGCTGCTCCGCTCACTTCCCAGGCAAAACCCAGACGAGCGCCAGAGCTGGGGATGCTCTGCCCAGCTCCATCCCACAAACTGCATCCCTCCACCGCCAGGCTCGGTAATCCGTGACAATCTCAGGTATAAATTCCAGGCAGGAGCAGAGGGGAGGCAATGCAGGCTGAATGCATGAAGGCAACAGCCCTGATGCAGCCTGACTCATTTGCGAGACCTCGCTGCGCAGGGGGGGTCCTTGCTGCGGCACCCCCAGGTCGCGGCGGGGTGAGCTCGGTGCAGGGCTCAGCTCCAGGCAAAGCACCTGACCTGACTGCAAAGTGGCGTTTTGCATCCAAAGCCAGGGTGTTCCTGGGAAGCGGCCTCGGGAAGCGGCTGCGGAGCCAAAGTGCTCCTCTTTGCATGCTGGACAAGTCCCCGTCACTGACCAAAATAGACATTTCCCTCCCACCACTGCACAGCTAAATTCGGTCCCCAGCCCCCCGGGTAAATGAACCCAGCACAAGGCCATTAGCCAGATCTCTAATGCCACATCAGAAAACCTTCATCACGGTCAGCAGGGACGCAGCCCTGCCAAGAGCCCGCCCTCACTCCATGTGAGGAAGAGGATGGTATGGAGGGTGATGCTGCTTTCTGCTAGGCTGCTGGAGGAAGCAGATGGGAGACAAAACCCAAGCCCTGGCCACTTGTGAGCATTACAGATTATTTGCCAGACAGGCTATTGCACTGAGCTCTGTGGTGGCTGGTTAGTAGGAGCAGAGCCAGAGATTAAATGACAGCAAACTCGCAATTTCTTTTTTTTCTTTCCTCTTTTTTCATTTCAGCAGTGCCTTGAAAACAGGCCTGTTTATAAAGGAGAAAATGTCCCATGAGTCATACAGTTTTCAGACAAAAAAATAGCCAGCATCAGCCTGAAGTGACCAAAACACGTGCTCAGATGGACAAAATCTGGCTTCATTCCTAATGATTCTTGGGGTCTGTGCAGCCATGCACACCCCTACAAACTCCCTCCAGGGCTTCCACTGGGAGCTGTGATCCAGCAGCACATCAGGATCCATCATAACAGAGCATCACATTCAAGTACATTTGCTGAATCATTCGTTCAGGTTCCCGTACTTAATTTCTCCACAATACATTTAATACCTTCACTCCCTGTCCTAAAGAGCTGTGGGATTCGTTGAGAGGAGAGTGCAAACAGCTTCGGCTCTGACCTCACGCTCAACTCTGCAAGGCAATAGTTTGTCTGGATTTCCCTGATGAGCACCAGGGTAAAGAGGTCAGTGTCCGGCTCTAGAGAGACAAATAATAGTTTAGAGGTGACCCAGCTCCATGCCAGGATCTCTTGTTGAACACTTCTACCAGTGGTTGGCAAAGGATGAATTGCTGGGTGCTTATTTACCCCTCTGAAAAGAGGAGAAATGGGGTTTTAAGAGAATAATGCTTCATAATACTAGGCATGCTGTTGGATAAGAGAAAGACAAGGCAGAAGCCAGAGCTGGTAAAAGCTACAGCTTGCAATTTCATTGCACCTTCTCTACTCAATAAATGGGTTTCAGTCAGAGCATCTCTTCCATCCAACCCAAAAAGGACCTGAAGGGTAAGTTGATTGCATTGATCGTGCATGCATTTTCCCGGCAGGGAAAGTGGCCCAGTCCCTCGCTGCTCCTGTCCAAAGTACTCCACTTATTACGGGAATATTGCCAGAGCCTCCAGGGCCAGGGAGCGGGATGCTACGGGGAATTCATTGCTCTCTGAGCGCTAGGAACATTAAGAGAGAAGGCAGAGCTGGGGGAATGGCAGTGGCTCACCCCAGCCTTTTCCCCATCATGGCCACTGGTGGCCTGTCACTCCTGCCTGCTACAGGTGTTGACAGCCCTGGGATCATTCTCCCTGGGTCGTCTTTAACCCTTAGGAGAACAGCACGTTGGAGCTTGCCTGCAGGGAGGGCAGCATGAATCTGCTGAGACAAACTGCACTTGTGCAGCTCCTACCTGTCCCCCACACCGCACCTTAAATGTGCATTCTCCTCTCTCTCCCTCCCCAGGCAAGAAAGTCCCTCTCCATCCTACCCAGACCCCTACACCCCGCTGTGACAACGCACAGACATCCAGCCCCTGGGCCAAACCATCTCCTCTGCTGCTCCCGGGCTCCCTGCTGCCTGTCTCCTGCCATCCCCCATCCCTAAAACCCTGCCTCTCCTCCCCGAGGGGTCAGGGAAGAGTGTAAATCACTGTGGGAAGCAGTGCCGGACTTGACACAAAACACAAACCTGTCTCAGTAAAACCAGCACTGCCGTAGGGACGCGCTGGCCAGACAGCGCTGCTGCCATCGCCTAACCCAAACCAGCCAGGCACGGGGCTAGCTGCAGGAACAATGGTCTGAGCCCCAGTTCAGCACCAAACCCTCCAACTGGAGCAAAAGGCTGAGCACAAGGTCTGCGTACTGCTGCCATACCCTTTGCCTTCAGCCACCCTGTCGTGTCCCCCGCAAGAGACGGCACACGTCTCCGGGAGGTGGGAAGGGGACATCCCAGGGCAGCACCAGCCTCCCTGCTCCACTGCCACCTCCAGGGTCAGCAATGCCAGGCAGGAGATGGGGCACGTTGGCAGCCTCACAGCAGCACTGCCTGTGCCTGGGGAGATGGGGTCGGGGCTAACTCACCCCCAAGGAAATCACCTGCCGGCGCAGCAGCACGCGCCTTTAAGCAAACCGCCTCCGCCTCTCCCTGCAAGAGGCTGAGCCGTGCCTTGCCGTAGTGTCTTCGAAGGAGAAGGCTATCAGCTCAAAACAGCCGAGACCTTTAGCTCAAATCCATTAATCCTCTTTATTAAACCCAGGTCACCTCTGAGTCCTGGCAAATTAACCAGCATCTCCCCACTGCAAGTACATCAAGAGGAAACGCGCTGTAATTTTCATGGACCAGGGCTCTGGGGTCAGAGGGCTTCCTGGGCTCCATTCTCTGCCTTTGTCAATTTAAAAGGGAACATCAGCTTGCTCTTGTATAAATTACCAGAGAGGCAAGAGCTGGGGCCCGGGGCGGTCGCAGGGCATTGTGCCGGCTGCAGCCGTGCCAGTGGCTCCTCTTCTGCCCGAAGATGGAAGCAAGGGACAGCGAGGCCACGAGCACCGAGTCCCTTAGGGGGAAAAATGGGGCTGGGGACATCCTCCAAGCACACCCTCCAAACAGCTGGGCAGCCGAGGTACTGAGCTTGGCATCCTCCAAGGCTACCTTGGCCACGTGCCTTCTTGCTGCTTCTAATAAATGGTATAACCCCCGTGCCAGCCCAGCTGGGGAGCGAGAGAAAGAGAGGCTGGAAGGGCTTTGCTCCAGCTCAGAAGTGGGTGGAAAATTGTTCCCTTGTTGCTTGAAATTTCACCATTTGAAACGTCTCCCCCTTTCTGCACTACCCTGTTGGAGCCACTCTACTCTGAATACTCACCAAGCCAGCACCAAAGCGAGAGCGGCTCTATTTCTGAAGAGCCAAGGACATTTAGCTGGGCTGGGGAAGACCTGGGGCCAAATCCCTTACAAACACTAATTATACACCCAGTAGAGGAGCTCCAAAAGAGAAAGCCAGCCCAGCCTGGCCTGGGGAAGAAAGGCTCTGTGTGGGTTGAGGGATAAGGGACTGGAGGTCACAGCACTCCCTTCCTGGGATGAGTCTCCTCCTGCTCCTACAAACAGCATCCTCCAGACAAGCAAACTTTCCAGAGCCAAACAAAGAGTGCTCATACATTGTGTGAGTGAAGAAACAGATATTTTTCCGGGTCGGGGGGGGGGAAGGGCGTGGAGGAAGATGCGGAAAATTTCCAAGATATAAGATATAGCTATAAGAGCTATAAGCGTCACATGTGCTCCCCTAAGACAGCTCCACACCATGGCACTTCCCAGCATACTCTGCAGCCACATCTCTACCACAGGGCTGTATCCCACCAGCTTTGGCTGAAGTTGCTCCGGTTTTACACCAACTTAAGTCAGCAGAGACTGAGCTGGGGACCTGTGATGCAAACACCAGGATGCTCACCCTTAACTCAGTCCGACAGCACTAGGGGTTTTCCACTTGGGTTTGACTTACAGGTAAGATTAACGCACAGCATCTTAAATCTCCTAGCCATCAGCTTGTATCACAGCTCTAGTTTTTTATTAAAAACATCGTTTCTTGCTGTATTTAATCACCGCAAGGTCATTTCAGTGACAGTTGTCAGCATCCTAGCCAAGGAACCAGAGGAGCAGAGCCCTGTCCCGCTGACCAGATAAAAGGAGGAGATGCTGGGTTTCATTTGCTTGTTTTCAATTGAGAGGTGCCCACCTCGGTGTGCAGATTAAGGTGTGGGTGGGCCAATGTCAGCCCCCCGCGGGCTGAGATGGGAAGCTGCTGCTCGCTCTGCTCATCAGGAGCCCTGAGGAGAGAAATTGCATAGTTCTCCCTGCGGCCCTCTGCCCACCTCGAACCAATTTCTGCTCCTTTTAATTCAATTCAGCTCCTCCTGACCTTGGCTGGCTGGAGTTGCAGAGTTTCTCTCAACAGATAGCACCAATTACAGAGGTGTGAAAATGGAAGGCTTTCAATTCGGAGAACAAACCCAAGAGACTGGGACTTTATTGAACTGAGAAACAGGGGGTGGGAAAGGGGGAGCAGATGGGCACGGGCTCAGTATTGCCTGTGCTCACTCCAGAAACCAAATGCTTTGGCTGTTCCCTCTGTGGGGGAAGGCAAAGGGCTCCGCCTGGGAAGAGGGGCTGCCCCAGGAGCTGGGATGCTGGATACCCCAAGAGGTGCAGGTTCAGGTGCGCAGAGCCAAAGGCACCTGGAACCCAGGGATGCAAAACCCATCCACTGCATCCCTGGCATCACGCCTCACTCGTTAGCGGCTGCACACCAGCACTTTCACATGCATTCCCCAACGGGCTGATTTCAAACCCCCGAAATCAGATCCGACAGATCTGACACAAACTGAGTTTGCTTCCCCGCGGCAGATCCGGGCCGGCTTGAATCTGCAGCATCTGCAGCCCGATCGCTACCATTAGGCACAGCGGCACCTCCATCCACACCACCTCTTCAGAATAACACTGCTTTTTGTCCACCCACAAAGCTATTGCCAGCCCAGGACTGCTGGGCCAGGCCTCTGGAAACCCATGCCCTGAGCACCAGCATGAGCCCGGTTAGATCTGGGTAGGAGGGCTCTGGCAGGATCATTTAGCTGACTGCCTCGGTGGAGAGATCAACACACGGACAGTCTTTATAAAAACTGCCTTCCTGCTGCACAGTACAACCTGTGATGATCAGAGAGTCCCCAGACAAAAGCAGGGATGTTCAGTTCATGGGAAGGAGGCAGAGACAAGCACCCCTCTGGGCCGAGCTCACTGAAGCTCTTTGCACGACATGCCCCAATGCTAAAAAAAAAAATAAAAAAAATAAATAAAAAAAAAATTAAAACTAAAGCAAGTAGTCCTAGATGCCTAGGACAGAAAATGGGGTTACTCTCATGCAAAGCAGCACCACTGGGTATGGTCCCCATCATGTCTGGATACTTCCAGGTATTTCAAGGACTGGAACGACGCAGAAAAGCCTTCCCCAGGCATGAAAACTCCCCTCTCCAATCCTGTCTCTGCTTGGCTGGTCAGACCACCTCCATCAGCCCAAGGTCCATGGACCGCCCAAGCCCAGGGTCTCCCTTTGATCAGGATGTAACCCTTCCCTGATGAGAACCTCGCGCTGCAAAGCTCTGCTTTCCAGGCCAACGCACAAAAAGCAAACAGGTCCTCCCCATCCGAAATCTGGGCAACCACCCAGCTGGCTGCCTCATCTGAGCAGGCTCAGCATCCCCTTTTCCAAGGCTCCCTCCCAAGCCTCAGAGCTGAGGGGCCACCAAAACAAAGTAGTGGCTAGTTCAGGCTTCTCTCAAGAATTGCTACGACTTGGCAGGACTCTCAGCATCTCGGAGGCACATGGTTTTGAAGCCAGCGCACAGAACCTTTCACATCTCCAGCCAAGCTGCGGCCGCGGCTCCCCCCAACGCCTGCCCATAAATCCTCTAACCCAGTAAACAGTCGAATTACAGCTCCCCGCCATTGCTTAGCTGCTTTTGACACTAATTGCTCTGTGGAGTGTGTGCAACTGGCAACACCTTATTAAAAGTGAAATATATTATACTGTCCGCTTATTGCTACTTTATAAAGATAAAGTATCCTGAGGATACGGAAAGGCTGGCAGAGGCATCGAATCAGCCTCGGAGCGGCCAGCGGATGCTGCAGCGCACGGAGCAGATGCAGGGCAGCATCACCAGGACAAGGGCACGGTCTCCATTACATCGCAAAGAGCGTTTCCATTTGGAGCCCAAGGGTTGAGTGAAGAGCTTGCTTGGGAATTTCTTCTCTTCATCTCCCGGTTCCAGCTCTGAGATGAGACTTTGGGGGAAGCCAGGCAGAGATAAGAAGCGAAAGGGCCGGGGGGATCAAGCACGTGCTGCCCTCCCGCCAACTTCGAGAGGAGCAGAGGGTGCTCCTCAACTCACAAAGGCAGACTAAGTCTCTTGCTAACCATGAATTTGCATTTTCCTACCTCCAAACATCGCTACCTGAAGTGTGGCACAGCCTCTCCTGCCGGTGACACAAACCAGGGCATCAGTCCTTCTGACAGTCACATAAGAGCAAGGCCAAGAGCCTCGTGATGCTCCAGCTCTGTGTCAGCCCAGCACAGGGATTTTAGGACCCGATGTCTTGATCTCACAGTATTTCTCCTGTGTTTCTCAAAGGAGGAAGCCAAAACTCACTGTTTCACAAGGAAAAAATGTGCAGAAACCTCCACTTCAGATTTGGAGCTACAGCGAGGACACGTCTTTTAACACATGTCTCTGCACATGCCTCGGGCAAGTCATTTTCCCTCTTTATTGCTTGACTTCCCTGTCTACAAAAACAGGGACAATGAAATTTCTCTTCTCTGTGAAGTGTTTTAAAATCTACTGGAAACAACCACTACGCAAGAGTGAGACCTGATACCACCGAGTCTCAATAATAAATGTCTCAACCCAGTCCCTCAGGCCTCATCTCACTGGATAATTTTGGAAGAATTGTTGGTTTTATTTTGAATTGACAGGCTCTTTCTAGTTCGGAACAGGACAGGCAGCAGAAGACATGAGGAAGGCAGGCACGGGGGATGCCAAAGGCACTTCTGCAGCACTCACAAAGAGATGGTGTGCAGAGAGGGCACAGAAAACCGCCCACACATGGGGAGAAAATCAGCTTCTGGGGACTCATTTTCAGTTAAATGGAGATATTCCTCATGTACATCACAGAAGTCATTACATCCACACCCCTCCTGTACCCTGGAGAGCAGAGATGCTACTATTTATCATTTATTGGTCATTTCCCATGTGGCAGGAACAACAGACCCAGCCTCCCATCAGCCCCGAGGACCACGGAGCACAGAAACACAGCCGGCATCACGCTTTGATTCCCGAATGAAATGGCATGTCCTAAAGCAGCAGATTTGAAATATCCAGAGTCTTTGGTTCAAGAAGTTCAAATCCAAGCAGGATCAATACCTTCTCACTCCTGAAGTATCAGCAGGTAATTGGGTATCATGCAGTGATGAGCAACCCAGTTTGCTCAGAAGCTGCAAACTTTAATCTTCATCCCTTCCTGGTACATAGAATGGAGAGGGAGGAACAGATCAAAGGAGAATAGATCAAATTCAGCAGCATTTGGACCCAGATTGCAGAAAAAAGGACTCATTCTTAAGCAAAACGGTTTGGGCTTCTAAGGTTCAACATCTTGAGAGGACTCAAGTACAACACAATGCAGAGAAGTTGCCACCTCTCCAGTGCAGCCACCTGCAACCTCCGCATTGCCTCCCTTGGGGTTTAGACTGCTCCTGACACCCCGACTTTGCACCAGATCCCTCTCCAATTTCACACTGCAGTACCTGACCATCTTGACCTCTGCAAATGTCTCTGTTGGCTCATGGACCTCCTACCCCAGCCCCCTCCTCATTGTCCCATTCCCAGCCCTGTAGCGCCCGTGGCATTTCAGCAAAGGGGCTCAGGTGCACCCACCCGTGCTGCTCCATCCCACAGCACCAGCCCTGCCATCAGCTCCCAGTGAGGGCCAGGAGATGCTGGTCCACGCTTTGCAAGCTGGAAGGTCCCACCCGGCTACAGGAGGCTGCCACCCCAGCCCTGGAAAGGAGAGGTGACAAGGTAGACGGATGGGCAGAGAGACAGAAAAGCACCTCAGGCATCAGAACGACCTATCTGACAGATTTCCCTGCCGATCAAAGCTAACTTTGCTTAGAGTTTTTGACATCTGATTAATTATGTCGTGCTGGCTCGTCTCAAAAGGTTGTGTTTCCGGCAGTCCTCGCCTTTCATCCTCGCAGCGTTTAGCGGCCAAGCCTGCTCCCCTGGTGCCAGCAAAGGAGGGGACGGCAGGAGGGTGGCTTTGCCAAATGTCTTGGCCCGTCCCTGGGAGGCAGGAGATAAGGAGGGCAAGGGACAGCCGGGGACAGAGGCCCTTTGTCTGTGGTGCCTTTTGTGGCGGGTAGATAGGAGGCTGCTGCCTCGCGCTGACATTTCAGTGACCAAATTAAAATGCACCGCCACGGAGACGAAATGTCATTAGCCTCATTATAAGCGACTGCATTAAAATAAACAAACAAAAAAAAAAGGTGGAAATTAGCCAACGCTATTAAATAAAATAAATAAACAGGCAAACCCAGCAGGGACCGTGCAGCTGAGGTCAGTGGCGATCACCTGGGCTGCCGAGCCGGGAAGGGGCAGAGCAGCAGCAGTGAAGGTCTCCGTGGGCTCTGCCGCCGTGCACAAATGTGCAGAGACAGGTCCACTCGTGACGTGACCCCAGATGTAGCTGCCTGTTTGGGCTAAGTCTATGGGGTCTTTCAGGCTTCGTTTCCAGTTCCAGGATGCTCTGTGCAAGCTGGCTTTAAGGGACTGAACACGCATGTCCCCTAGGGCTGCTGCTGCAGGCAGCGCTGCACCATGAAGGACGTGCCCCGTGCGCTGCTCTAACAGGGATGGAGGTTCCTTTAGCAGCATCCAGGTTTCTCTTGGATGCTTCCCATGCAATCGGTGGCCAACACCAAACAGATTTCGCTTATGCACTGTGACAGGATTGCCGCACAAGGTGGAAAGCTTGGTGAAAGAAGCGTTGGTTTGTCCTTGTAAAGCAAGAAATTTTTCCTCTAACCCCTCTTGCTATGCAAACGCCATTTCCTTTGGGGCGGAAGAAGTCATCAGAAGGCCCTTGCAAGATCCTGCTTATGACAGAGCAGATTTGAAAGCACAGAGATCTCCTTCCCCCTCCTTCCCTTCTGTCAAAAATTATAATCATCATTTTCCAGCTTGCTGAACAATCAAAGTGTGGCCTATATTCGCTGGAGCTCCTTCCACATGCCGCATGCATAGCAACAAGTCCAGGAAACAAAAGCCAGAAGTAAACAGTTGAGTGAGAGGAGGCGATGGGCTGGCAGGGGGACAGCAGGGGAACGCTGCTCAGAGAGCACGGCGTGGGGCATGAGCATCCTGGCTCCCCCCAAGTCTCACCAGTCTGGAGCTGCTCTGAGGGCAGTGGTGAAGACCTCTTCTTCCAAGCTCTGCGGGGAGCATGGGAAGAAACATGCCTGGGCAATTTGCTTAGTGGAAATGGCAACAGTCCTGCTGTACCAGAAGGAAGCCCAAGCCCTCCTGCTGCAGATTCAGCTGGTCCTCACGTGGCGGAGGAACTGCGAGAAGCTCATCATGGGGTGAGCCATGAAGGATGAAGTCACATCAAGCACAGGTAAAGCCAGCTGCCCCTTGGGAAGCCTGTATCCTCTGCATAAAACCCCACTGGTGCACCAGCTCTGCTCAACACAGCAGACCCCCTCCCATCATTTTGCTGTCCAGACAGTCTGAAGCTGATGAGGTCCAGTCCCTGCATCCCATCCTGAAGCACGGAGCTTGCAGGGAGTTTTGCTGGGCTGCCCCTTCCCTGCGGTTTGCAGCCCACTTCAGTCTCCAGAGCTGTCAATCCAGCACTTTTCAACTAGCGCTGAATTCACAGAAAAGTAAATCTAAAAATAACTCTTCTTTTTCCCCCTTCCTTGCCTCATCTCACATGTGTTCTGCGTGCACATGATTCTGCCGCACAGGCAACAGGTCCAGCTTCCCCAGAACGGCTCCGAGGAGGAGGCTGCTCACGATGCTGAGGCACCAATGGCTCTCTGCAGCTAGCTGAGCCTCAGTGCTTTAGGCTGATGTGTCCATCTAGGAAATTCAGCCCATGGAGACAGATCCAGGACAGGAGATCAGTGAGAAGCACTAAGTCCCCTTTCCAGAAATCCCCTGAAACCACACCCCCTACTTACTGCGACCGTGCACCCACCCCCTGCTTCAGGTGGTCTTGAAGGGACACCTCCTCTGCAAAACACTCTTCCCTGGCCCTGCCAGGGAAAGCCCACCACCTCCACCAACTCAAACCAGTGCCTCAAACCACTGCCCTCCGTCACCCCACATCCTCCGAGTGTAAGCCAGGACTGGAGGGAGAGCCCACCAGCTCCAACATCCCACTCAACCGGACCCCACGCTACCTGGGCTCGTGCTATCATCAGTTCACAAGGGTGATGCATCCCCTGCCATTCCTGCCTTTCTGGACCTAGCAAGCCACCTTGCTTGGTCACCCTTAGAGGGTGATAATACAGTCCAGAGCTTTTGAGAAACAGTGTTTCTTTCCTCTAAGCATGAAACAAAGAGGAGTTCCGTGGAAAAACCCACCCACTGAGCAGCAAGTGTCAAAGCCACCTCTGTATGTGCTGTTGCCGCATTGGTAATTATAAGTACCATGCCTTCATTAGGGAAAGGGAGAGATGACTAGGAGGCAAGGAGATTTGCAGCAAAGCTGTTATTATTTTTAAGTTTAAACAAAAAGGAGAAGCATGACAGCTGAGATCATTCCCCATCCTGCACATGCCAGCAGGCGAGAGCATCTCAGGGAACGCTCAACCCAGAAGGTAAGAAGGAATGGGAGCTAATATCCAGCTTTGCCTAAGCTGGGAGGGAAAAAGGACAAGGCTGCAAAGCCCAGGCTGACCACAGGGTCATAAAGGATGTTACAGAAAAAAAAATAATCACAAGTTTTCTTCTACCTGGCTGCAGCAAAAGGATCCTCCTGCTCCCCCCAGGAACGTGTCGGGGTTCATCACAGTGCCCCAGCAGCCTCCTTCCCTGCTCCTTGCCCAGCGACTTTGGTTTCTAACCAGAGTGCAAACTTCAAATTGCATATTCAAGTGTAAAATACGAACACAGCTGTTTATGCAGCTCAAAATTTGCCATAACCAAATATTCAAGCCTTTGGGGAAGATTTTCAAAGGCACCAGTTAAGGCACCTAGCTCCCGTTGGTATCCTTCAAAACATTTCTCCTTTTGCAGTTTTTCACAGGGATTTGCACCAGCAAAAGCTCCTCCACCTGGCTGCCTGCAACTAGTGAATGCACAAAGGAGATGCTGTCAAAGAGAAGCTGCTGGAAAACCCAAAGCAAGCTTCACCACTTTGGGGCATGCTGGAAGGCAGCCGCCGGAGCCAGCAGCCCCAAAACCCACAGTCCCCAAAGCAAATTGTTCCAAAACCTTGTGCCGTGGGCATTTGCACGGAGCAAAAGCTGTGTGTGCCTGTTCTCCCACCATGTTCCCTCCCCACGTCATTTGGGAACCAGAGCAAGGGCTGCTCCTCCCCAGCAGAAACAAAGCATCCTCTAAAAGGCCAGCGCCAGCTTTCTCCCTGTCCCAGGAGCCAGGGGATGGAGGAATTAACCTCTGACAGGGAAACTAGAGCCCCAGCCTCAAGCAGAGGAAGACCAGGCAATGGTTTTGAGCTGACGCCCACCGGTGCAGGCTCCCCATCCTGCTGGGGCCTCTTCTTGAGCATCTTTGACTGATGGAGGACGGTTGGCTGCAGTACCTTACCCACTACTATCCCTACTTTTGGAAGAGCACAGAAAATCCCCTTAAGTCCCTCTCGCTCATATTGAAATGACACTAAAGCAGAACTAATGTGCTCCAGGTACTTATTCTTGGGCTTAGTTGTAGGGATCAGCAGCACTCCACCAGTCCAGCATCCCCCACTAGAGAAAGCTGATGGCCATGTCACAGGCCGTGGTGGCAGCAGGAAAAGTGTGCTCCCACAGCAGAGGCTCCCCGCTAGGAAAGGATGGAAAAGTCTTTTTACCCTCTGCAATTTCTGTTTCTTAACTTTAGACTGGATTTAAAGCCACCACCAAAGCCAGGCTGCCCACGTGACAATGAGGCAGGGGAGGTAAGGGGTGGCACAGCCAGAGTCTCCAGGGGGATGCAGAAAGCAGGTCCCAGATGCAAGAGGTGATGGCAGGGCACTGGGGTAGTCTCCAAGCTCTGCAAGCTTTCTCTTGACCCCAATGCCCAGGAGCAGTGAAAAAACGAGATCAGCTGTCTTGCCCTGCACTGCCAGATTTCCGACTTCTGAAAGGAGCCACTGCCGTGACGAGCCATTTTGCCAAGCCAGCAAAGGCAGCAATATAAATGTCTGAAGAAGCTGATGCACATTGATTATTGCCACCTGTAGAGCCATGATGTCACACCATAACTGCAGATTAGCCAAATATACTCCCCCTTGCCCCAAATTCGTTCTCCAGTGCATTACAGCCCACCCTGGTACATCTCAAAACAACAGCACCCAAAATGCCCTGCAGTTCAAAGCATTTGCCAATAGCTTGACAATTAAATTACCCCCTCTGCCTCCCCATTGTGCAGCTCTGGGCTCATTAAAAATCCGCAGCATCCTTCCCATCAGAAAGAGCCCACCTCACAAAGCAACTGATGTCCAGAAACTCACCTCCCCCAAGGCACCAGATGACAATAGCATTAAGCCTTCTAAATTATTTTGGATGGAAACTTGTCTTACAAAGAAATAAAAAGCTGCAGAGTAAGACGTTATCTATGACCAGAGGGGTCAGGGTTTCATTATTGCATTAACCTTTCATGTCTTTAGATTCTACAAGAGTGAATTGGTAACGAGACGACATGAGCCCCGATGGGAAAAACGCATCTTTCCTAACAAAAGTAAGGGGGGGGGGGGGGGGGGGGCGGGGGGGGAGAACACAAGTGGGAGCAACAGAAAGAGGGAAAAAATGGCAAATAAGCTATTACCACTAATAATAACTTTGCAATGCTATTTTCTGCAGGAGCCTTCAAGTTGTGATGTTTCCTTCACTCTAATTACACCTTCTAAAAGCAGGTTCCCTTCTCGCTTTAACCACCCCGCGCGAAACTCCCGCAGGATTCAGATAAAAATGGAGAGGGAAAGAGTTCACACTTCACAAACTGCCTCTGCATATCCCAGGGGAGCGTCACCTGCATAAAACCCGTGGGATTACACTTGCAAATAACAATCAGCCCAAAAAACCCACTCTGAGAAGGTGCAGGCTCCGAGGGTCGGCAGGGACCATTTGATTTCCTTCTGCACAGAGTGCCATCCAGGGGGACTTTGCCAACGTGACTTGTGCTACAGCCCACAGCAGTGCTGAATCCAGGGTGGGCAGGGAGGGAAAACACCCAACCTCTGCAAGCCATGCGAAAAAAAAAAGGATAGGAGATGTTCCAATCCCAGCCTCCAAGGCAGAAAGTGGTCAGCGTGGGGGTGGGAAGGCAGAGCGCCCAGCAGCCAGCCCAGTGCTCTGGAATATTTCCTCTAATGCAGGCAGTAGGTTTCAGCTTGATGGATTAACGGCTGAGCCCAGCTGGGCAAAGTCCTGGGCTGGTTTGGCTCAGGGGACATTCAAAGCCAAAGCAGATATTGGTGCTTAATAGAAATAAGAAGGGAAAGCTACAACCACATACGTACGGATCAAAAAACCTCTACCGAGTTACTGGGGGCTTAAATGCACGGGCCTTTTCCCTCCCTGGCACACACAGATGTCAGAGCTAGCCCAGGCCTGGGGCCAACCAGCCACATCTCAAGGAAACCGCAGCAGGGCACCAGCAAACCACAAACGCTCTGGTCTCTGCCAGCTCCTGCAGCTTAAGGACACCTTGATGACAGCCCATCAAGTGTCACAATCCTCCCATCCGACCTGCACGGCTGCCTTGCCTCCATTTCTTTGCAATTTCAACCCAGAGGAACCTCATCTAGCAAGAGAGTGAAAGAGCCAACGCTCTGCTTGGCACAGTGTTGGTGAGGCAAGCTGCCCCCGTGCCAGGCACACCCACCTCACCTTGCTCAAGACAGTATTTTCAATAAAAAAACCCTTGCATTCAGCAAAGTCGGGCAGCTCACACAGCCGTGCCATCCTTCTCGTGCTCACGTGCTAAACCACAGGTGCACCATTTTGCTTTAAGGCATTGCTGGTGGCATCGCTGTCAGAGGTCTTCCACTGATGCGCTGCCCCCCCAGGGCTAACACACATCGCATCCCCCTGCAATAATCCCACGGAGCATCAGTGGTACCCAGTCCCCTGCCAGGGCTCTTGTACCTGCCGGCCGCTCGGGCTGCAGTGCGGCACGGCTCTGCCACAGGACCCCGGGATGTGGGTGTCCCACGGCATGGGTCTCCACAAGCAAGTTTTAGCCCAAGTCCCCTCGTGTTCATCACAGCTGTGGAACGAGCTGTTTTCCAGCTGTGACACAGCTAACCTCCCCCCCGCCAGCCTCATCCTCTTCCCACACATCCCAGCCCTGCACAGCAAAGCACTGTAACTAAACCATGGAAAGCTGCAGAAATTATAGCCGTGCCTTTTCCCAGCCCTCCTGAGTCCAACATAATTCTCGCTGACAGTCACGAAAAACACATGTTGGGTTAAGATCGGATCTGAGCCTTGACACTCAGTCCCCATCTGCTTGCACAGGGACCATAATCTTTTCAGCTGCTAAAAGTGCACATCATCATGAAAAAAAATGCCGACGACTTTCCCCCCTCCGCGTGCAGCTCCGCTGTCCGCCCCCATCGCTCCCTCCCTACGGATGCAGTGCAGGGCTGCGCTCGCTGCCCCACCACGACCCACCCGCGGAGCACCAGCACAGAGCCAGCGCTGGATCCAAACCCAGCATCTCCCCCAAGCCACGGGGATGAGGCCAACCCACACTTCGGGGGCCACCTGCTCGGCTCATGGAGGTTGCAGCACCTTTGCCGCAGCCAGATGCGGTCGTCCGTGTCGTCCCCCCCCCCGGGTCGGGGGGTTCGTTTTCACTTCGCAAAAGGGAGTGAGGGGCAGGCACCCGAGTTTGCCTGGCAAGGAATCGGGGGAAGGAGGGGTGAGGGGGAGCACAGGGAATAGCATGACAGCTCAGGAGAGAGGGAGGGCACAGGAGGTGCCCAACTTTGAAGGGGAAAAAGCTCCGTGCCCACATCATTTACAGCCAGAGGCTGCCTGGGGGGACAGACTCTGCCCAGCCTGGGGGCTGCCGTGCAACCCCCACCAGCCCCCACCACAGGTGCCAGCGCCTCGGGTGCCTGCGGCTGGGTGCCTCCCCGGGGGGCCAGCCCTGCCACGGGGGACGGGCACGGCTGTGTGAACCCCACTCGCTGGGAGCACTTGGCAATTCCCTGCTGCAGAGCAACTCGCTGCCTGCCTGCATCTGTGCGTTCGTGCGCAATGTGCATGAAGTCCAGGTCCCCCATGCACGCACACTGCTCGGCTTTCCCACCCTGCCAGCCGATACCCTCCCGATGCCCTGGAGAAAAAGCTTTTTTGCACTACCTGGGATGAAGAGCAGAGCAGTTGTGGCCGTGAAGATGATCCAGCAGGCAGGATGGTACATCTTGAAGCTGCAGTAGACTAGCGGCTGATTTGCTTGCTGCTTGCTGCTGCCGCCGCTGCTTTCGTCTGCGTTGAATTCTGAGCAGGTTTAAATCCAATGTTTGCAGAGGGAGGGAGACTGAGTTAGTGAGCTAGAGAGAGGGGGAGAGAAACGGGAGCAGGCAGTCAGCGTCTCCGATTTTTCCTTGCACACGCGCGCACACACACACACACACACAACTAGCAGAAGGAACACCAGGCTCAGTGCGTGCACGGGGGAAAGTAGACCTCCTACCAGGCACCCATTGGTTCAAGATGCTGACTGACACACGCACACTTGCTCTTCTGCGGGTCTCCTTCTGCAACCAGGGAGTTAAATGCGGGCATTGACCCCCCTGAGCATCCCTGCCAGCACCGGCTGCCAGCAGGACCCGGGATGGAGGGAGCAGCCTGGCACAGAGGTGGGCACCGTCCCACTGACTCCTCGTGCACCAGCTGCCTGCAAAGGGGCTCAGAAATTTTTTGTCCCTAAACTGGAGCTGACGGGGGGCGGGGGGGTGGGCAGCCCCAGGCTTCAGCCCCTTGGCTCACCCCTGCCCCTCTGTGGGCTCTACCCCCCTCCCCGGGAAGCCACCGGCAGCTCTGCCTACTGCCAAGAGAGGCAAACCAGCGGGTAATCCAAGCTTTTTAGCATGAGTGGGTGTTTTTCGCACAAAATCTCTGAAACCGAGAAACAATCTTCTCTGTGCATCCCAACTAGAGCTGTATTTTTTCCCCTTCAGCGGGCTCACAGAGCCCCAAAAGGACGCTGAGCCCAGGTAGCTGCTCCTGCAGACCCGCTGCTCGATACCATCCCATTCCCACCGAGGCCAAGGAGTGTTTCCTCAGGCTCTCTAAAGCAATCCTCCCTTTCCAGGCTGCCACAGCTTGCCCCCAAGCCCTGCTTTCCCCAGACCTGCCTTGCCACCTTCCCATGCCCCTGCCAAGCCCAAAGCATCCCCAGCACATGGCAGCAGCTGCTGCCTCCTGCCTCTCCACCTGCTGCCCCTGCCACGTCCACCCTCCTACAGCCACCCCCAGCTCAAAGTGTTTGCCAGCTAGTGCCTGAGTTTGCTGAACTGCCAATAAAAAGGCTGCAAAGAGAAGTTTTCCAAAGAAATAGTGCGTATTTTTGATATTTTTCTAAACAAAAAAAAATGTTTCTTATTTCACATTAATTGCAACTTTGTTAAAAATAAATGGTAAGCATTTTTTAATGCTTAAAGAAAAATTAAGATGTTTAGTTTTACTCATAACAATCTCTTTCCCCTCTAACTCAGGGCTAAAGGTCTCTTTTTGTGTTCCAGACCGGTCCAAGAGTACTTTTGGACCAATACTTTGGATGACCAGCTCTCAAACCACTGCAGCATTTTGGTACCAGAGGTCACAAACTCTTCCACCCCCCCACCTCCCATCCCAGGGTTTCATCCTGCTTCTCGCCTTAGGCTCTGGGCTCATCTGCTGGGGCATCCTCTTGCCATCCCTGGTCCCCCAGGACACATCAGTTCCCTGGACTTTCCTCCCTCGAGACTCTTCTTTGCATTAAATTCATCGTCTCAGAGAGTGTCTGGAAAAAGAGATGCTCCACATCAGGCATGCATGATTCCTGGAAGGACGACGCATCTGCAAACACCCGGCTGCAAACATTAATTCCCCCAAGCTGCTACAGAGCTGGTGCCGGGGCCCTCCAGCTCCTATCTGCTACCAAACACCTCGCATCCAATCCCAGCCAACAAAACCCTAATAATTTCCTCCCCTGCTGCCTGTCTTCCCCATGTTTCTCCCACCCACTTGTTGCAGCTCGACACAGACTAATCACAGAGACGGCAACCGCATCCCCCTCCGTGCACACACCTCTTACCTCGCATTATTTTCATACGAAGCAGCACCAGAAGGAGCAGGAATGATGCTTTCAGCGCACAGTGCTGTATCCATCATGCTCTCGAGGGGGTACCCTCCCCCGGCGAGGGGTGGGAGCCAAGCACACACCATCAAGGCAAACTTTCTCTGGCTTTTAGCCATTAATCTCGATTACATTTCCTACTCTACGTGAATAAACCACAAGTTTTTAAAAGCTTTTAACTCAACTGTATTCTCACATTATCTGCTGAAGGCAACCCATCTCTCGTGGCTTTAGGAGCACGCCAAAGAAAACGCGCCCAGGGACTTTTCTCTTTTCCTAGGAGTAAAGCTATGCTGTTCGCAATAACCTTGACCTCTGAAAGAGCTAAATCATTGCGCTGAGTAAAAAACCAATGAGCCTAGTGTCTCGCTCAGCTTGAGACAGGGATGGCGATATTTCTGTCCTGAATTTCCCTTTGACACCCAAACAGCCAACGTCAAGGAAATTTATCCTTCGCTTCACAAGTGTTCTGGGAAACCAGCTGCGAGGAGGCATTTGGGATTTCCCAGGGCTGCAAGGCATCGTCCTGGAACTACACAGACAGCCCAGGACAGGGATATCTGTCCCCGGAGGGGACCGCGCTGTGTCAGGGCTCAGCTGAACCCTCTGGCTGTGGCTCACTCTCCGAAACCCACACAGCGCGCTCTGAATCCGCCCAAGGCGAAAAGAAATATTGTTATCCTCAAGGAACTAAAGGAAATGAACAAAGAAATCATTTCTAATTAACAGAGATGTTTGATGGGCTCAGAACAAACATGTTGCTCTGCTTTCAAACCCTGGGCTGAAAAGCTATATTTGGGCAAATTTCAAAACAACACATTCTTACTTTTTTTTCCTCCCACCACATTTCTCCCGTATGCTTCCCCCCCACCCCAACCTGGCAATGACTATTACCCAAATCCAGCACATGCTTAACTGCTCTCCTTGCATCGATTTTGGACAATTAGGTGGCACCCAAATTACCGAGCGCGGCTCGGAGGGTGACCTTGGACCAGACCTTCAGCACAGCGATACCTTTGCTTTCCCATCTGCAAAATGGGAAACAAATGCGCTTGGATCAGGCAAACAAATCTATCACTGCTCACTAGCTCTCCAGGACTGAACAGGGCGCTGGCCTGTTTCATTTGTTTGATTTCCAAGATACAATTAAAAAAAAAATAAATAATGTATAAATATGTATTTAGGTGGTGGAACTTTTCTGGGATATTTGGGGTGGTTTGCTTTGTGGTATCAAGCAGGGGATCTAAATGCATATTTAGATTTGACAGGCAGCACCTGATCTGTGAGGAGATATTATGGTCCACTGGGCACATTTAAACATCATTTGTGTGTGTATTTTTCAGAGGATTTTTTTTTCCCCCAAGCTGTCTCAATGCATATTCATATCTGGGACCAGCCTAGACTCTGGGGTAAGTAACACTGAAATTTTTGATAAAGCAGAGACTCCCTCGCCTTCTCCGTGCAGGGCCGGGAAGAGGGGGGCAGAGCACCCCAAAAGCAGGAGCACAGGGTTCACAGATGCTCCAGTGCCGTGCCCAGGACCCGGGTACCAGCCTCCACCGGGTCCATCCCTGCTGCCGAATGCAGCCCAGGCCCCTCAGTGGAGCACAGCCCAAGTCTGCACGGCCATAAGCCCCACAACCACCAGGTCCTCAGGCCACCATCCTCTCCGC
This sequence comes from Falco rusticolus, assembly GCF_015220075.1. Lineage (NCBI taxonomy): Eukaryota > Metazoa > Chordata > Aves > Falconiformes > Falconidae > Falco > Falco rusticolus. Next base: position 3,048,411 of record NC_051202.1, on the reverse strand, counting down.
TGTCTCCTGCCCACTTCTCCTTCCCAACCCCAGCCTCATGGATCACCATTCCCAACCCAACTCAAAGGAATTCCCAGCTCCTCTGCACCTCTGCTCCCCTGCCCTGAGTGCTCCCTCGCTGAGTTTCTGCTCTCTCCAGGGCTGTGGGTGGGAAGCAGGAGCAGTGGGGTGGGGAGAAAGGGGTGCAGGAGGCTCTGGGGAAAGAGGACGGGGTGCAGGAGGCTCTGGGGAAAGAGGACGGGGTGCAGGAGGCTCTGGGGAAAGAGGACGGGGTGCAGGAGGCTCTGGGGAAAGAGGAAGGGGTGCAGGAGGCTCTGGGGAAAGAGGAAGGGGTGCAGGAGGCTCTGGGGAAAGAGGAAGGGATGCAGGAAGCTCTGGGGAAAGAGGAAGGGGTGCAGGAGGCTCTGGGGAAAGAGGAAGGGGTGCAGGAGGCTCTGGGGAAAGAGGAAGGGGTGCAGGAGGCTCTGGGGAAAGAGGAAGGGGTGCAGGAGGCTCTGGGGAAAGAGGAAGGGGTGCAGGAGGCTCTGGGGAAAGAGGAAGGGATGCAGGAAGCTCTGGGGAAAGAGGAAGGGGTGCAGGAGGCTCTGGGGAAAGAGGAAGGGGTGCAGGAGGCTCCTGGGGAAAGAGGAAGGGGTGCAGGAAGCTCTGGGGAAAGAGGAAGGGGTGCAGGAAGCTCTTGGGAAAGAGGAAGGGGTGCAGGGAGGCTCTGGGGAAAGAGGAAGGGGTGCAGGAAGCTCTGGGGAAAGAGGAAAGGGGTGCAGGAGGCTCTGGGGAAAGAGGAAGGGGTGCAGGAGGCTCTGGGGAAAGAGGAAGGGGTGCAGGAAGCTCTGGGGAAAGAGGAAGGGGTGCAGGAAGCTCTGGGGAAAGAGGAAGGGGTGCAGGAGGCTCTGGGGAAAGAGGAAGGGGTGCAGGAAGCTCTGGGGAAAGAGGAAGGGGTGCAGGAAGCTCTGGGGAAAGAGGAAGGGATGCAGGAAGCTCTGGGGAAAGAGGAAGGGATGCAGGAAGCTCTGGGGAAAGAGGAAGGGGTGCAGGAAGCTCTGGGGAAAGAGGAAGGGGTGCAGGAGGCTCTGAGGAAAGAGGAAGGGATGCAGGAGACTCTGAGGAAAGAGGAAGGGATGCAGGAGGCTCTGGGGAAAGAGGAAGGGGTGCAGGAAGCTCTGGGGAAAGAGGAAGGGGTGCAGGAAGCTCTGGGGAAAGAGGAAGGGATGCAGGAGACTCTGAGGAAAGAGGAAGGGATGCAGGAGGCTCTGGGGAAAGAGGAAGGGATGCAGGAGGCTCTGGGGAAAGAGGAAGGGATGCAGGAGGCTCTGGGGAAAGAGGAAGGGATGCAGGAAGCTCTGGGGAAAGAGGAAGGGATGCAGGAAGCTCTGGGGAAAGAGGAAGGGATGCAGGAAGCTCTGGGGAAAGAGGAAGGGATGCAGGAAGCTCTGGGGAAAGAGGAAGGGATGCAGGAAGCTCTGGGGAAAGAGGAAGGGATGCAGGAGGCTCTGGGGAAAGAGGAAGGGATGCAGGAGGCTCTGGGGAAAGAGGAAGGGATGCAGGATGCTTTGGAGAAGGAGAAAGTAGCCAAAAACCTGCGTGGCTGGGGCTTTCGGCCCTCCTGCTCCCCCTGGCCTGCCCAGGCCACAATGCCCACCCGGTCTGGAACTGGTGCCTCTATCCCCTCCTCTGCCTGCCTGTGTTTGTGTCTCTGCCTGAATGAAAGGCTACCCTTTTCTCCTTGACATCTTGTTAGAATGTGAATACAACATCTATTGATTTGCATTTCATGCAAGGAAAAGGAAAAAAAAAAAGTAGCTTTTTTTTTTTTAAAAAAAAAAAGCCTCTCTGAACTCAAAGCTACTCCAGCAAGAAACAGAAGATGCAGGCAACAGCAGCACGAGCTGCCTGCCCCAGCACCACTCTGCTCCCCCAGCTCTACCTTCCCACGCAGCCCTGCGAGCCCAGCATCAGCCACCCCAGATCCCCACACAGGCCATGGCGAGCGTGAGGATCCGGCTGAGCATCCTACAGACTGTAGGGACTTCACCAACTGCCCCCCAGGTGCGTGTACATCCTGCAGATGTATCATCCCTCCCCCAGCGCTTCTTCACTCCTACAGCCCTGGCCAAGGGCAAACACAAACACGGTGAGTTACTCCAGGCTGGGCGAGCGGCACGCATCCAGCCCCATGGTGAAGGCAAACCGAGGACAATTAAGCTGGACAAAGCAACTAAATGAGCAGCAAAAGCAAAGGGAGAAGCAGGCTGGTGCTCAAGAGGAGATGCAGCCAGCAGCACTGCTCACCTCTTGAAGCTCCTAAAAGCATTAACCTGGTGTCATGCTCCTTTCATGCAGGTCCCAGCCGTGGTGACACAGACACCAAACCGTCCCGCTAGCCCTGCCTGGGGGAGAGCATCCTACTCCTCAAAACTAGAGCAAGCAAACCCAGCAAGCAGGGATGCCCCAAGGAGAGAAACCCCATGGCACGGGAGAGGGGCACCGGCACCAGTGGGTGAAGGTGAACTCTCCCTCGCCTACCGCAGCAGGGTGCTGGGAGGATTAATTAGTGTTTGTAAAGCTCTTTGAAGATAAAGGTGGCTGCGGGAGAGCTCATAACCGGGAGCAAGATGGAGATGGGGACTGGGGAACCCAGTTGCGGTAGAGTTTCTTATCTGGTGTGCAAGCTGCAGCCCTAGCTGGGCGAACGGTGAGTGGGTTCAGATGAAAGGTAGAATGCGAAAATTTCCGCAGTGTGAAGAAAAAAAAAAAAAAAAAAGAAAAATCAAGCTTGTGCTGCTTGGGAAAAATGAGTGAGAGAGAGATGAAAAGATGGGATCTAAGTCTCTAAAAGCTGGAGAGGTCTGCTATTGATTCTGGCTTGGGAAGAAGGGGCCTGAACAAGAGCTGGTGTATTGTTAAGTGCACTTATCTCCTCTTGTTAGAAGGCAGAACAGGGCCAGATGGACAGGGTACTAATTCCCGTCAAGAATCATTACCAGCCGCGTGCTGGATGAGGTACCTCCAAAGATGCGCTATGAGCAGCGGCGAACGCAGCAGCACCATGGGGCCAGGAACCCCACAAGGTCCCTGGGCAACCTTTTCCAGTGCTTGAGCACCCTTACCATAAGAAAGCTTTTTCTTCCTTCCATTTGAAAAGAGTTTCTTGTCCTTTAATTTGTGCCCGTTACCTCTTGCCCTCTCTGGGCACCCCTGAGAAGAGCCTGGCCCCACTGCACACCCACATGCTCCCAGTCATCCTCCTCCAAAATGCCCAGCCCGCAGAGCACCCCATCTCCCAGGAGAAATCCTCGTGGGAAGGAGGATGGTGGGAAAAGCTGGCGATGGGGTTTGCTCCCCTCCTCAGCTGTCAGGAGGATGGGCCCACTCCAGAGCGGTGAAACACAAGATACCCTCACACAAATCTTTGATCATAGTAATTATCCCCTGTCGTTGTGTACAAAACATTATCTCCACGCAGACATCAAGCTCCTTCTGTACCACCCCCCATCTCCACGCACCCCACCGCCCCAGGCTCGCCCATCCCATCAGCTCTGAACACACGCTCGCCAGCACCAGGGCAGGATTCCCTTCTCCCATCATCGACAGGTTGAGAAAGGAGACTTTTGTTTGCTTATCTTTGATCAAAATGACTGAACGTCAGGGAAAGAGCGGAGCGGGGCGGGGGGGTTGGGGGAAGAAAAGCAAACAGGGCAGAAACGATGCATCCTGATCCATAAGCAGGAGATGGTTCAAGGATAATCAGGCATCGCTCACCGGCTGTGTGCTTCTGGGGTTTGGGTTTTCTCTTACTTTTTTTTTTTTTCCTTTTTCTTTAAAGAATGAGAGAGAAAGAAAACATTTTCTTAAGCTTTGCTCCCTTTCATTTTGCTCCGAGTTCAGTGGCTTTCGTCGTCAAGCCTCTGTAGCTCAGGTAAGAACAGAGGGCTCCAGATTAAAGAGCAACACGGCAGCAAGCAGAAAGCCATTGAGATAACAGAGAGGACAAAGTCGGGAAAGACAAAGGAGGGAAGTCAGTTTTCTGCAAGATTCCCACTTTTGGCTTTTGTGCAAATCACTCCAGAAATGGGGACCAAGCTGCATCGTTCAGACTCTGATCCCAACTCTCTCGACCTGGACGTGTGGACACAGGACATCGCTGCATCAGGAGCCCGCGTCTCAGCAGCAAGGCTCAGCGTGTCCAGGGCTCTCACAGACATTTAATATACCCTGGATTTGTATAGATATGTAGGTGGGTGGACAGACAGACAGCACGCTAGACTGACAGCTCTAAATACCTCCCTGCAGGAGCGTGGGTAGCAACCAAGCGTAGTGCCTCCTGCCAGAGCATTTCACGTGCCGGCACAAAACCCAGCCGTGCAGCTCGCCCTAGCCCTCGCTCCTCTACCAAGGCAAGCAGCAGGAGATGGTTCTCTGGGAGAAGAGTTTGGCTTCATCCGTCCCAATCCCAACAAGGCCCCCACCAGCTGCTTGCTGCAGCATCACCCACCACAGCACCACTCCTGCGGCCACGGTGAGACGCAGAGCCCCCTCTCCTCACTAGGCTCCGTAGTGTCCAGCCCCAACACCTTCTCCTTGGGGATCAAAACCAACCTGCACGTTAGGAGGGGATTTGCCCGGAGCCACCCCCCGCCTTGCAAAGCCAGGCACCCCGCAAACCCAAGGCTCAGCAGGGTCCACGTCTTCTTTGCAAACGACTCCAGCAATGGCATATTCCCAGGGTCCCGAGAGGCTCTGCTAGGAAACCTTCCCTGCTGTCTTGTTTATAGATCTATTCTTAGCTCAACTTTGACTCATTGCAGAAACAGCAAGGAGCCTTTCATCCCATGACCCCGAAGCACCTTTTAGAATATGAGCTGAGCCTGGCGGAGGGGAAATATTGTCCTCTCTGTTAGACAGAGGGGTCAACCAACATATAAGGCCAGGAGGACAGGCAGCAGGCCAGCAAGCAGGGCAGGGAACAGCAAATTCGCCGGAGAGGATTTAGATGTGCATGAGGTGAGAAGCAGCCCACAGATGGCACCGGCAAAGTGACTGCACAAGGTGCATCAGAAATTGGATGAACCGGGGAGCTCAGGGGGCTGAGGGCAGACAACAGCTGGAGACCCATCACTTGTGCCCAGGGGATGAGGGACGTGGTCCCTCCTCTCAACCAGGAGGCTGCGGAGAAGCTGCCAAACCACCATGTTTCCACTCTGCTCCTGGATGAAAACCGCTTTGTTTCCGTTCTTTTTCTTTCTTGTTTTTTAAATCATGCTCAAATGGTGATCACCCAGCTGCAGGGGCTGCCCGGCCTCAGGAGCATGATGAGGACATCTCCATTGAAGACAGGAGATGCTCATTGCCACATTGCACCCCGAACTCGAGGAGGGAGAGCAGGTGCTGGGAGAGGGGGCACTGCACCCTCATGCAGCACAGAAAGTATTTTCCATATGCTGCCTGATCAGTTATATCAGTTTCTTAAAATGCTATTGCACAGATATTTCAGAGGCATCATGTAGTACCATCTGTTATGTTATATATTGCACCGAGCCCGGCCAATTTTGAGATACTGTAATTTTATCTCCTCCATTTCATATGCGGCACAGGCATTTTGCAAGGCGAGTTGACAGGGAATGGGAATTTGCAGAGGAATGGAGCGCAAGTAAATCAAAAGGCAAGGCCCAAAAATGAGCGGCGATGGCAGCTCCCACCCATCCCAGACACCGGAGAGGGCATTTGGGGCTACACCTGGACATTTTGGGTCAACCACTTCACAACAATGCCTGCGCTGCCCAGGGCAGTGCGTGTCTCTCTCCATTTCTCCCACTGCACCCCTACCTCCGACAGCCACACCGCGGGATGGAGAGCCGCCGGCGGCATCTCACAGATGTCCTTTTCCCTGCCTCCCCCAGCTTTTCCAGGCAGCACCGTGGTCCCCCCATCCCCCACCGCACCGATGAGGAACGCTGCAGCACCTCTCACCGTACAAAACCCACCTTCCTCCCAGTGAAGGATGCTACGGGAGGGCAGCTCCATGCCGTGGTTATCCCCTTCGTTATTAGCTTTTCCCAGGGACCAGCAGCAGCGAGAGGGGCTCTTGGTGGAGCAGTTATTGGGTGCTTGGCCCCATTTGAGAAGCCATCAGCAAATCCATCTCTGCCTTGCGGGGCGAGCAACACCAGGCCCTGACAAGCATCATTAAGGTGAAACTCTCTGCCTGAGTTATCTGCATGGATAACTTTGTGCTGTAAGAGCAGGGGGAAGAACAGAGGCCAAAAAAAAACCCCTGAGGTTATTGCAAAAAATTAACTGAAGCAAGCAGGCAGAGTAGAGAGGCAGAAGCCCTGTCCGTCTAAGATAAAAACTTGCAAACTTCTGATTTTTAAAGCCAGTGCTCCCAACTCATCTGTGAGACACCAGCACCACTTTTACCAACTCTTTCACAAGTGCCAGCAAAGTTTGGTCCCGCTCGACTCAATTTATTCTGATTTCATTAGGAAAAAAGACAGTAAAAAAGCAGAAACCTTCAGATTTCCTGTGTTTTGCTGGCTCCCTCCTCTGGCACATGGAAATATTTTTATTTTGTAATGGGTTTGGCCATGAAGTAAGCAGAAATACATCCAGCATCCTCCTTGGGCCTGCTCTTCCAGACAAGCAAGTCTTGCTCTGATTCACTGTGTGCTGTCAGAGAAACTGTTTTTAAAAGTGTTTTTTTAATATCCTTGCTACAATAATTAAAAAGGGAAAGGCGAATTCACCGAAAATGCTACCTTGCTACTGCCTAATATTTAAAAAGTAGTCAAATGCACTTTAAGAAAAGCAATGGCAAGCAAAATTAGCAGCACCTGAGCACATCCGCGGCATGTTGCTTACAACAGCCGCAGAGGAAAAGGCGAGAACCTCGCAGCCAGCTCCTCAGGTGTTCCCCACCCAGCCAGAGTTTCTCCCTCATCCCTGTTAATCAGACATCACCTCCTGCCTAGAAGCCCGGGGGCTTATATTTCCCCAAAGGCAGAGGCACCCGCCTGGGGCTGTGGCAGATTTTGTGACTTTTTGGGGTTTTAAATAAAGATTAGACCATCCTCTATGCAGGTCTGGGACCATTTTCACAAAGGTTTTAGTGCCAGGCACAGATTTCTGCTTTCACTTGCATCTTTTTTTTTTTTTTCCTTAGTTCATTAATAAGCATTAATACCTCAGGTTTGTGTGCATTTAATATTCTTCCCAGCACTTCGGTTTTTCATTTAAAAGGGACACTTCAAGGGCTTTTTAAACATTATTTTGTTATTGTTCATGAAACACTGCTGATGGAAAACAGCATTTCCATTCTGTTTCAGAACTTGTAAACAACCTTTCCCCTTTATAAAGAAATAAAGTATGTTTATCCATCTACCAAATACTAGCAAGCAGAGAGCTATAGGGAGCCTGTTAATTCTGGGAGCTCAGGGTGGTAGGTGTTCAAAAATAATAAATAGTAATGCCTGCTTCTGAGTCTTTAAAGTTTCAAGGACTCTCGACGCCACCGCCCAACGCAGGCGTGCAAACACAGCCAGCCAGCCTCACAGCACCATGCCGTCAAGCCTCCCTGTTTTCTCTGCAGTCGGAGAAGCCAAAAGACCTGGGACCCAGCTCACTTCAGCCCCAGCTTTCCTGCGTACACCAGGGAAAGCTGCTCAGGTCAACCAGCATCAGCCGGGAAGACAGGGACACATCCTGTTTCCATGCAATGCCAAGGGAAAGATGGATGCTGTGCAAAAGAGAGGTGGCAAATTTGAGCTGTGGTTTGGGCACCTGTATAAAAACAGGTTCGTTATTAAAATATCAGCCTAGTTTAAGGAGATGCATCCCTCTTGCATGAATACACAGCATGTGCCCAAATAACCTAACTGAGGGCTCCCTGCTATGGGGCACACAGTCTAAGCGGATCCCATACCAACACCAGGAGCAAGCAGAGGAATTGGGGGTCTCATAGCAAGCACATTATCCCCTGGCCATGGTCCACACTCCCTTCCCGGGAGGAAAACCTGAACCAGCCCTCAGGAGTGGGGGTGGACAGGGAAAAGGAAGGCGTTCAAAGCAATGGGAGGGAAGCTGTGACTGGCACAGGGAGGAAAGCTGCCACTCCAAGGCACTGCAAAATCACTAGACCCCCCTCAAGCGCTGCTCCCTCCTTCCCCAGGCACACAGCACTTTACATCTGGAGAGTTACTTCTGCGTGTCAGTCATTACCCACGCTGATCTGGAATGCCCAGCCAGCTACAAGCTACATAAATATTGACAGGATACATTATTAAATAAATAGATCTGCTCAAGCATTCAATATTGACCACTTCAAGGAGGCAAAACAACAAGGCCTGGGGGACAGGTGGTTTCATCCAGTCCCAAATTGGATAAGCATGGATGCAACCAAGGCACTGGATATGGCCCTTTACTCATGTCCTGAATACCAGCTGGCAGATGAGGGAGGAAAGGAAAGCCCTGGAGAGACAAGGAGGCAAAATCCTTGCATGGGAACGATGCCTTGACAAGACATTTGTTTTTCTGGTTCTGTTCCCTTCTGGTCAAGTAACTTGAAAATTCAATAGCATGCACGGAGAACTGGGGCACCGGAGGAGCAGAAAGGCAATGTGTTCCTCTGGGGACAATCAATCACAGGAGGAAGGCTGCCAAATCACCCTCGAGCTGCCCAAGTGTGCTAATGGATGGGATTAGAGAGCTCCTTCTGGGGATCAAAGAAAAGCTCTCCCCCAGGAGCATGCTGCCTTCAACTCCCAAAGCCCCAGAGGACTCCTTTTGCAGCAGCTCCCGCAAATATTTTGTTGGGGGAGGCGGGGGGGTGTGGTGTGTGTGTCATAGTCCCCTGGGTCTCATTAAGGATCTTGAAAGAAAACAAAACTTAATTTGAGGGAACCACACTTCACCTGGTTTCCAGTCAAAATTACACGCAGATGCCAACGTTGCGTTATTTGGATGCAAAGCCTTGGGTTGCGATTTCTAACACCCGCCCCCTCCCCAAAAGGTGCGCACTGATGCATCACCACCACCCCTGTGCCATAATTAAAGTGGAAATTATCATTCAGAGTTTCAGCTCTTGTGCAGCCAAGAGCATTTATCGCCCTGAGATCAACCCACAAAAAAAAAAAACAAAAAAACAAAAAAAAACCAAACCTACAACTAGAGCTTGCTAGAGAAAATTAGCGTTAGAAGTCATCTGGTTTGGATCACAAGAGTTCAAAACCAAGAGTGGCAGTAGCCTTGCAGCTCATGGCCCCCGGTAATAGGAACTTGCCTATTTCATGAACTCAGAAAGCAATCCAAAGGAGAATCATTCTTTATAATTGTTTTTCAACTTCTCCTCCAGCTGTAGGAATAATGACTGCACAATTCTCCTAACAACATGATCATAATCTATCAGTTCTATGAACTATAGAATGAACCCAAAGAGATAATTGGTGCAGGCACTGAATGATAAACATGTCAAGATTATGATTTCTTTGCTTAAAAATGAAACGAAGATATGATTGGAAATGCCATGCTTGGGGAGTATGAGCAATATTCCCATGCTCCATCATCTAAATTAGTTTATAATTTGCATACACTTGTATTTTTAGGCATTGTTCGAAGGCAGGGGAGCTGTAAAACATTAAGATCCAAACATCGTCAGACTTTGTCCTTCAACAGCACCTTCCTAGTCAAGATCTCAACGTGCGTCAGAAACTCCCATTAGCCCCGCAAGCAGATGCAGAGGTGCAGCTCAGCCAGGGAGTCTCAGGAGGGTTTATCACCTCCTTTCCACAGGTTTTTACAACCCCAGAGATTTCTGGAAGTGCAAAAATCGTACACGTGCCAGTGGCAAGCTCAGCAGGCAGTGAATTTTAGTGTTGCACCTTTCTGCCTGTCGTTTCCCAGTGTTCCCAGAAGGACGACAAACCCCGGTTGACACATGACTCATAACAAAACCTAAACCGCAGGGAAATGCTCCCAAGTTCCAGTTTTGCCACGAGCGCTGTTTCGGCAGCCCGTGGCGCTTCATTGGGTTAAACGTGAGACAAAAGTACCCACAAACCCAAATTGCCTTCACGTGCTGAAGCAGCTTCTGCCTCCACTTCTCCAGCTGCACCCTCCTTCGTTTTCCAGCAGCAATACATGGGGAAAAGGGAGGGAAGTGGGCAGAAATAACCCACCTCCCAAAAGCTGCCACAAAAACTCAATGTTTTCTCTCTTGGCATCTAGGGAGGGGGGATATTTGGGAGGAGCCGGGGGCTCCAGGTCTGATGTGCACCCTCATCCTGTGCAAAGATGCTCCACATCCCATGAAAGCCCCCACCTCCCCCTGCCCACGGCACCCTTCGCAGCCCACAGGGACTCCCTGGAGAGCACCAGGTGGAAACGCAGACTGCTGAAGCATGACAGAGTGACTAACAGGTCCCTCTGCCCGTGCCTGTTCCTGTCACTGCTCGAAAACCCCCTGGGGCTCCCTGCAAGCATGGGGGGGTGGGAGCCACAGCCGGCCTTGCCGCTCGCTCCATATGGCACCCACGAGCCTGTTGCTCAGATGGCACCAACAGTGCGCGGCAAAAGCCAGCTGCCAGCAAACCGTACGTGGAGGTAACCCTTCACCCAGGCAGCTCGTGCCACAGACAGAGCAAAGAGGATGGGGAGAAAGGACCAAGGTCCTGCATCCTCCGCCAGCCCCACAAGCACAGGTGGGCTCTGCTGCAGCCCCTCCAACCGGTCCTCCCAGGTGCTTTGCAAACCGCTGTGAAGGGAGGGGAGCCTTGCCCAAAATCCCAGGCACAGCAGCATGCACAGGGACAAGGGATGGGAACCACGGAAAGGGATGTGTCTGCTCTCAGACAAACTCTGTAGATGCCAGAAGCAAAGGGGGGAAACCAGTAAAGGAAGCCAGAAAGAGGAAAGCACTGATCGCATCCTTTCTCAGCTAAAATAGCAAGTCCCTTAAAGCAAGTCTACTGAGTTAAAGAGGAAACCCTAGAGAGCCCCCACACTCATAAGCAAATTCAATTTCTCATCTCATTTTGAACTGACAAAAGCCAGGGCTCTCCAAATAGGAGACAAAGGCTCACACCATGCCCCCAGCCACCAGACAGGACATCAGGCCCCTCAGGGCACTCAACCAAGCCAGGTCCACGTGCCTTGCTCCATCTCAGAGCCCCAGTCCTGGTGACCAAACTCCATGTCACAGGAGCTGCTCGCCAGACACACAGCCACGACGGGGAGGAAATTTGCATTGTCTTCCTATAGCATTTTTTTTTTTAAATCACTTGCATTTTCCCCCTCCTTGCTTCCTGCTACCTAATCCAGCATCGCAGCGACACAGCCACGGTGGGATAGGCCAGCGGCTGCACGGGCACCGCTCCCACACCCACCATCTGCCAACAAAACAAATCCACCTTTTACATAAAAACAAATTAAAATCCAATTGGAATGGAGACCTTGAACAGCAGCCCCTGGGCTAAAGTTACCCAGCACTTTTGCTTTCCGGACAAGCTACAAACCACCACCTGCATCACTCCTCTGGCACCCTGCAGGCACGGAGAATTTGGCCTGGCTCCTGCTTGCAGAAGCCCGGAGCTCTGCACACAGAAGGCTGCCTGCGGCCAGCAGGACCTGAGCAGGTTTCTAATGCAGCTGCAGTGCAGGGGAAAGGAGCTCCAGCACGTCTCAGGCACCAGAGCCATGGGATGCTTGCTGAGGTTTATCCTGCATCACAGCTGCCCTCCCTCCTCCTGGTGTGTTCAGTGCACCTATGAACTTGCAGTTCACGCCGGGAGCAGGCGAGAAGCAAATCTGGACTGACACTCTTTTGATTTTTGCAGATCCCACCAATCCGAGCCCCTGCAAACTCCGAGGTTTCCAGCTCTCTCAGCAGACAGTGAGCAGAACGGACATGCCTTGGGCTGCTGAGACCAAACCCATCTGATCGCATCCCTCCCTCCCCAAAAGATCATCGCTCAAGCCCTAGGAGCGGCATTAAAGGCTCTGTGATTTTTACTGCATTTTAATACGTGCCATGTCCCTCGCGTGTTGGGATCGCAGACAGCACAGCCCTGCCTCAGTGCTCAGGAACCAGCACGGAAGCAAACTAGAAACTCAAGCCAATTGAATTACGTGCTGCAAGTAATTTGTTCAAGAAACACTGACATTCTTGTCAAACTATTCACAATTCTTTTTTTTTTTTCTTCTTCTCTTCCCCTTTTTTAAAAAAATTCTGACTAGCTCTGTAGATCATTGGATAACGTTCAGGGAATGATTGGGATGATTTTCTTTTCTTTCCCCATCATCACCATCATATGAAGTTATTTGTGAATACATCTGCTGGAAACCAAACCAAACCAAACATGACAAGTCTATTTTCACTGTCGGCGAGGCGAAGTTGCAGGCGCCGAGGTATGCACAGCCCCGTGCGTCATGCCTGCATGCAATGCCAGCAAGGCACTTGTGAGAAGCATGGGGAGCAGGGTGGCCACAGGGTGACTGCATGATGAGCTGGGGTGGGTTTTTACACCGGGGGAAGGTTGCAGAGTGATACTCTTAACAACACAAGGCTAAGTCTTCCTGCTGCAGGGAAAGCCATGATACACAGGGAAAAGGCGACCGCTTTGATAAGATGTTGGGGGTTTGGGAGTTGCATTATCCTAGTGCAGCCTATTACTAAGTCATTAGCAGCAAAATAACATTCCAGTAGTTAACAATTTGACTAATAAACCTCTGTGGCAAAGGCAAAAGCTAAGACAAAAGGCACTGCATGGACCAGCAATTTTGTCCCGATGATAAACTCGTGAATCAGAGGCAACTGCGTAGCGTTGTTGTGAGAACCACCTCCTTCCAGGGGGCTACAGGAGCTCCTGCGATCTACCTGCTCCTCGGCAGCAACCATTTATACCTGCACCGCAAACCTCCAGAGCTTACAAGAGATGGAATCCCTTGTTAAGCACATCCCCAGAGCCCATGCACAGCCTCTACCACCTTCTCCCAGCCAAGTTGCAAAAGTCCTTCCCCCTCCCAGCTGTGGCTGGGGGTCCTTACTGGAGAGATGCTCCAAGAGCCAGTGGAGGCTCCCAGATTCCAGACTTCAGAGCCAAAGCCTGAGGTTTGGCGGGGGGACACGCACACAAAGCAAGATACACAGCCCGGGATGCAACCAGGAGCCGAATGCTCTGCCTTGTGCAGCCGCTGTGTGCATCGTGGCCCTTTCTGGATTAAAAACCTTGATGCTTATGAAATCTCTTCCCAAGAGGATGCCTGGAATAAATTGTCATCTGATAATAGCTACCAGGTGGTGAGGGAAGAAAAAAACAGACATGCACAGAATGTTTTGACTTCAAACTCATGTGGATTGTCAGAGAAGGAGTGTATTTTGTGTCCTTGCCTCCCCCTCACCATTTTCACCCCTTCATGAATTTTTAAATCTTTTTTCACTTTTTTCAAGTAGAAGGCAAACTCCCTGGGTCAGCGGCCAAGGGCCAGCGGCAGAGCCCCGAGCACATCTCCAGCACCCTTCAAAGGCCCAGGAGTGGCCAAGTTGGGGTCACCATGCCAGCTCCTCGTCTCCTCTTTAATTAAGCGAGCCGATGAAGAAAGCCTCTGCAGACATCCTTACTCCTCTCACCTTCTCCCATCTTCCCTACCCCCTGGCTTACCTGTCTGCCCCTTCTCACTCCAGTCCTCACTCCCAATCATACCTGTAACCTTTTCCATTAACACCTGCCCAGGCAGGGAAAATCCTTCCTGAGCTCAAAGCATCTGCTTTTAATCAATTTGCCACTGAGCCTGCCTCAGCCTCGGGCGAGCAGCAGGCACAGAACTCCCTCCCCGTCCAAGATGACATTTCCAGGGCAGAGTAGCAAAGGGCATCCTTCTCCCGAACTTCAGAGGACAGTAAAAGGTAATGCCATACCTCCCTGCCTGCACTTGGGGAATGCACATCCCTTTCTTCCTATTCCAGGAATTTGATGCTTGCTTTGTGTGAGCCTGTGAACACACACACGCACAGATTACATCTTGTTCTTAGCAGGAAGGGATATTGACTTGGAAAATATCAAAACTGCCTCTGAGCCTACAGCACCTCTCCTCACGAAACAAAAAAAAAAAAAAAAAAAAAAAAAGACAGAGGTTGAATCAAAGAAGAAAAGACATTTTATACTACACAGATGATCCAAGGAAATTAGTTTCTGTAATGAGGAGGTCAGCATGGAGAGCAAGAAGGGCCTTTTAAATGGCATCTTGAAATTTTAGAGGTCTTTGCCACAATGCACATGACCCAGGAGGGACTGCGGCAGCAGCAGGAGCCGGCAGGAGAGCAGAGCTGCTCAGCCACCCCACGTGCAAGGTGACGTCCAGCTGAAAGTACCGCGAAGTAACAGCCAGGAGAGCATCAGACAGTCACCCGCACAAGTGGCCAGACCTGATCGGGTCCAGGAAGAGTGCAGACATGTCCTGCATGCACCAACAGCCGCCACCCCACATCCCCCCAACATTTTTTTGCGGGTGCTGCTGGACAGGGTCAGGATGGCTTTTCCAAGTGCCCAAAGGCAGGTGCAGCATCCCTACCTGTGGTCCCCTGCTGCTCCCACAGCTCCGGGCAGGTCAGCACTGCCAGATGAACGCAGCATCCCAAAGCCAGCCTTGCCTCTACCTCAACAGTTCAATTCCTTCACCAGCCACAATTCAAGGAAAAAGCAAGTGGCCACAGGCAAGCACTAATGATGACTGCCAATATAACAACACGCATAATACAGTCAGCTCCATTGCAAGTGTAATTGCAATCATAATGCAATCAATACCGATGGAAACACCATATTTATACAGGGCCTTTCATCACTCACATGTAATGCAGTCAGTGCCAGTGCAAATATGCCAGCATCTGAAATAAAATATTTGCCATACATCTCATGTATGTGCAGACCAAACACTGCATTTGGGAGAGACTTGTGATGTTGAAGGCTTTGGGAGTTTTCTAGGTATCTGACAAAGTCATTCCAAAAAAAAAAAAAAATTAAAAATCCCAAGTCCAGTTATACTGTGGAAAATAATAAAACCTACATTCACATTGAATTCTCCTTAGCCTAAGTCACAGTTTCCACATTGCTCTCCCTGTCAGTTCTCTGCCCCAGCATATCGCCACGGTCAGGCAGTCATTAACCTCCTGATGGGGAAAAAATGGGAGAAACGCTCCCGTCTGCTGGCCAGGGCAGCACCCAAATTCTCCACCCAAATGCTGCACTGGAGACGTGCGGTCCTGCTTCATCTAGCAATGCCAACGGGACAGAGCACCCCAGCCTCATCGTTACCTGCTGGTGTCCCTGTAGGTACCAGCATGAGTGGTCCCATTAAGGTGACAATGCCCATGTGGCAGCAGCCCCCGGCTGCAGCGCTGAAGGACTTTGCCCTTGCATTTCAGAAAGCACAGCGTTCCTGACACTTATATGACCATACAGCCCAGCAGCGCTGGAAGAGCAGAGAAAGCCTTCCTGCCCTCACTCGCCATCCCATCTGCCCTCTGAATCTGATCCAGACAGTCCATCACAGGTCTTGACACATTTAATGTCTCAGTAAAGAAAAACACGATGTGTTGATGCTCCTGTAAAGCTCTGACAACTGACAGCCTAATGGCTCCTTATTTTTTCCCAGCTGCAGTTTAGAAAATGAAATAAATTTAGCTCCTTAAGCAGGCTGGCTGCTCTGTGAGTAACGTGTTTGCCATGCTCCCAGGCACCGGCCCCGAGCTGCGGGACCGGGGAGCAACAATGGCGAAGGGAAAGGACAGCACTAGGCATGGAAGTGGACTGAAGAGTTGTTTGCTACTAATTTACCCATCCAAGCCCACCTAGTGTGTCCATTGCTCTCTCCCACCCTTGCTGGACCCGAGAGCCAGGACCTAAAATTCCAGCTACAGGTGATGCTGCTGTCCTACCCTGGAAGGAGTGGATGGGGCAACAGGACCCCTTCTCTGGTGACATCCACACCAGGAGGACCTGGTGCTCCTCAGCACATCAGACCTCTCCAGTGGGCAGTAAAAGCTGGGAGACACGGTTGAAGCTTTCAAGTCGCCTTCTGCTGACGGCTGCAGTCTATTAGGCAGTGCTGCTGTAATTAAGCTAAAGCACTGTGTGGCCACAGGGCTGAGAAGGCAGGATTGAAAGCCTTTTGTGGGGAAACAGCCAGGTCCTTGTGGAGCACACACCAGCCATCACTCACCAGTGGCTTGCCATGACGAGTTAGTGAGCCTCGAGACAGCAGACTGGAAACCCTTCCTCCAAAATATTTCTGAGGCCATGACAGATGACGGATGGACAGGGCTGGAGATGAAGCTCTCAACTCACCACAAAGCCTCTGGAGGGCATGAAAGGAGGCTCAGGAGTAGGGACACCACATGGGGTCCAGCACCCACTTCTCCAGCCAACTGTGCCGATGGAGGAACCCACCCGTTTCCCAGCAGCTGGGATGCAACCCTCTTCCCAGTGCAGAGGAGGAGGGATGGGGGGGTCATGGGAGCCTGCTGCCCCTCTCCCCCTACCCGTGACAGTCAGCACGGGCCATCATCTCCAAAGCATCACACAGCTGGTAACCCTAGGCAGGGAGCTGTATCCCAGCCACCCAACTTTTGGGGGACCTCTGCAGCACCTGGCATCATTTAGAGGGCACCACAGATGTAAGAGCCTCCTTGACCGTAATAATGTGGAGCTTCCAGATTCACCTAAAAGCCTTTTCTCTTTCCTTTTTCCCTCGCTAATGAAGTCCTCTCGTGCAATTTTCCCCCGCTGCCCATGAAATCTTGCCACCTGCCACAAAGCATTGCTGCTGGGTGGTGGGAGCAGGTGCTGCTAGACCCCACCAGCCAGCATCAGAGAGCAATAAGCACCAGTGAACACCCCACAGCTTGCAGGGTCACCACCAGACCCCACCAGCCTGAAGGCTCAGGAGGCTCTTCTGTAATCCCACAGCTTCCCTCCGGAGGGGAAAGCCAAAAGGGACAGGATGGTTGCAAAGCCAGCGAAGATGGATGAGAGGGTCCAGTGACAAAAGTTACCACGGGCACTGTCAGCTCCTGACTCATAAACTCATCTCTACCAGCCTAAGCAAAAGCAGCCCCTCAGATAAATGCAGAAGACAGGCTTACCCCTGCCAACACAGCCCCTGCACCATCTCCCACAGCCACCCAAGCTCGGCTGCATCCCCGCACAGCCCAGCCGGCACGTGGGACGGGGGCTTCAGCCCCCTCGCACACCCCCAGAACCCTCGCGGGGGCAGGGAAAGCTCACGCAGCCACTCCGAGCAGCCTCCCTGCGCTCACAGCCCAGCTGGAGCCCCTCACGCAGCCCTCCCCGGCACAACGTGCCGCACAGACTGTTCCTTTCAGCACTTTTCTCGCCCCAAATTCCCTGCTCTCCCCCTCCCTCGCTGCCGGAGGCTATTTTTCTCCTAGTCCAGGCCCAGCTTCAAAACCAGGGCTACTACAGAACCTCTTCGCAGGTGGCATCTCCATCTCTCCAGAGGAGCTAACCACATTCCCATCCGTACTCAGGATGACCCCATTTCTTTTTGGAAGCATCCAGGAGCCAGCAAAGGGATGAGAAGAGAAAACATTGTGTAGGCCACTCTAAGGCAAAAGATGTTGAGATTTTCAAAGAGCGAGTTGAAGGTAGAAAAGAAAAGCCAGCGCTAACTGCAGGAGGGCTGGCGATGGCCAAAGGGAGCAAAGGGATGAGAAGCAGCAGAGGAGAAAGGAGCGAGCTCCAATGCATTGGGAGCATCAGGGCAGGGACACAAGCAAGCTCATTTCCCTGGCTCTGCTACAAATAAGTCATCGCAGTGTAAGAAAGTTGTTTCACCTCACCACGCCTCCCCTCACCCCAAAAAATACCTGTTGCTGCAAGAAAGGCACGTTCAGGAAAGCAAGACAAGGTGGGGAGCAAAGAGAGCAGTGAGCCGATGCTCGATAGCTGCCGAGAGCCAGCAAAGAGACTAGTCTCCCTTGGAGCACGGCAAGACACATGGAGTGATGAAGCCGCCAAGAAGTTGTAATCAGGACTAATAGTTTGAGGTTCTTAATATTCCTGCAATCCAATAAATCAATGGCGCTAAATACAAGCATGGGAAGGCAAGCACTGGATTGACAGGACAAATTAGGCTCGGCTGCGGGGAAAGATTTCTCAAACAGTTTGTTCCGTCTGAGCTCACAGTGAGCTCATAAACAAGGCGTATGGCAAGGGTGCTGCAAGAGACATCCTCGGGTGAGCCCTGCCTCCTCGCCGGACACCAGTGCTCCGGGAAGCAATAGCAGCCCCCCTGCCACCCCTTGGTACTCCAAATGTTGCACAAGCATTAACTAGTTGTTCACCTGGCTGTTCCCAGGGTGCTGGGAGGATTAGCTCAGCGTTTATCCTATTGCTTTATAGGTGCATGTAAACCACCATTCAAGTGCCAGGAATTATTATTAGAGATAACCAAGCGCTGGGATTTACAGTAGGTTTAGTACCCTAAAACAGAGCTGCTGCTACCCAGAGTGAAGACCATGACTCCCCCTCTGATCCTCTTGACTATCCCAAGAAAGGCTTTTGTGTTCTGGGGGGGGGGGAAACAGGGGGGTGTCACCTTCAAAATAGGAGGAAAGGAATAAGGCAGGCTAGCTCTTCCAAATCCTCTAGAAGACACCTTGCAATTACAGGAGATCTAGATCAGATCTTAAACAAATGCCAGAGCTATAACCTCAGCCAAGTTACAAATCATGCCTATGGAGTAAATGACCCAAACCTGTTCAGCATCCACTTCTGGGTTCAGGACCCGAGATGCCATACAAACAGCTGCTATCAAATTTATCTTATTCCAAGCTAAAGTCAAACTTAACACAGCCCAGAAATGTGTTAGCAGCAGAAACAATTGGGTGGGTGGACGTGAATCCATGCACTTGTCCCTGCATTAGCCAGTGGGACATCTGAAGTTAGTGGCAGGCTCAGCCCGGTCATCTCCATCTTCTCTGTCCTACAGGAAACGAGATGATGGGACTAAACGTACGAGTCCCTGCATCCCTTGTCATAAGGAACTTTTCCAGGTCCTTAAATCATTCTTGTCTCCATATGACAAGGGATTGGAAGGGCTGAGATTATTTATCTTAAAAGGGAGATAAATAGGAAGTCTTATGATAAATGTATATGAATTAATGAATGAGAGAGACAAAGTACATCTGGTATTTCTATCCTCCCTGCCTTGCAACACGAGAAGTCCCCTTTGATTCCACTGAAATAGTGACAAATTCAAAACTGATGAAAAGAAACATTCTCCCCAACCAGCCTATGAAATCAGTCGAAGCCGAGAGCTCGGAAGGTTTCAAAGACATTTATATCAATAACACAGCTATCCAGAGTTAATGGTTAATGCTAATGAAAAGGAGATAATGAGTTTAAGCCCCTCTCTAATGACTGCATTGGGCTGAATATAAGTCGTGGAGTTTAGCCAGCAATTCCAACCTGAAAAAGCTCCAATTCACATGATATTTGCACGTTTAGCACAGCATGGATTTACTGGGGGACACGGGGTTCTCCCCAACTCCTCTACCCCCGCCTGTGACTGAGGGCCCATCTCGCAACCCTAGCCCAGGCTGAGCCCTGCCCTGCTCCAGGCACTATGAATCCAAGCAGGTCTTCCTCAGAAATGTTTGTATTCCCCTTCACTCCACAAGAAAAAGAGCACAGGGAAACCTGGAAAGCTTGTTTCATCACATACCAGCTATCAGTCCACTCTAGGACTGCAGCCTGAAGCTCTCCAGTACTTATTATTTCTTGTTAAAACTCATCTATATTCCTTACCCCTGAATTACCAATACAGGAGAGCACCACTGCTCTATTTTTCCTGGGAATCATTCCTTTGCCTTTGGTCTCTCACTATCATGATTGTTATTGATATCAAAAGCAGTACCCAGAAACTTCAAATGAGAGGCAAACCTCGATTAAGTACACGTTATGAGATGCTCCCTGCCCTAGAAAGCACAGTCTAAGCAGACTGCACAGACACAAAAGGAAAAGAAAGATTTGAAAACATCCCCAAGGTCACTGAAGGAGTCTGCAGCACAGCCAGGGAAAAACAAAACAGTGCTGAGACATCCCTGTTCAACAGCCCCGTCTGAAAGCCACCCCTCCTCCTATTTTCACACCACCCATGGCTGAAAATTTTATGTGCCAGTTCTGCATGTGCTGTGATGGCAACCAAGCTGGGTGCACATCTCCTTTCCTAAAATTCAGTCTGGACATGTGTGTTGCAAGGACCTCAGCTCCTGCTTCCCTGCATCACCACAGCATCAGCAAGGCTGGACGGGGCTTGGAGCAACCTGCTCTAGTGGGAGGTGTCCCCCTGCCCATGGCAGCGGGGTTGGAACTAGATGGTCTTTAAGGTCCTTTCCAACCCAAACCATTCTATGATTCTGTGAACATCCTCCTCCCTTTACTTTCCACTATGTTCTTTGTGGCTGGCAAGGACTTTTGCATGTGACAGCATCTCTCTCTGACCCAGACATTAAGCCCATAATAATAAGGCCAGGTAATTAAGGCCAGATGTCCAGTGGGTCCTGATTACAGACTGGAGAGGTCAACAGATCAAGTCAACAGAGGGACAGACTTCTCCCAAGGATAGCTCACGGCACCAAAGGCAGAAGCCTCTCCTTCTCCACTGACACAACTTAGGACTTTTTTAGATAACTAAACTCCGATAGCGTGAAAATCCTCCAGCACCTCTAAGCTCTAAATCACAAATGAAAAACTACTTGAGCAAAATGGCGTTTCCCTACACAAATATGTTGCAAAACACTCTGCACATCTGTCCCGGACATCAACAGTTGCAATGATCACTGTAAAAGGTTTGAACATAGCAGAATGTTCTTTACTCTGGAGTGTAACCTGCTCGTTACTAAGTGCTATATAATGCCGAGCTCCTGCTGTAAAAGGCTCTTCAGAAATGACAACATAAAGAATAATGGCCTCCAAAGCAGGACTCGGGTGAAACCTGACAGTTAAAGCCAGGAGAATTGTATATCAAAATCCTGCAGGTTTCACAGGAACATAACACAGAGCCATAAATCACATTGGCTTTGCTTACAAGGTTGGTGGAACTCAGGAAATATAAAACCCCCAAACTTTTGATGAACATCACAAGTCCCAGGCTTGTTACACAGTCCCGGTCAACTGTTTTTCAAACCCTGTTTACCAACATATCCTCAAATAATTCACCGACTTTTGCTGTGTGCAAGGTAAATATTACTCAAAATAATAAAGATACAGTCCTGGCCCAAAGACGGCACAACATTTGGATGGCACAGAGAGGACGTGTCCTGTGAGGTCAAGGGAATGAGTCTGCTGTAGGAGTCCAGCACTGCAGTGTCTGACCTCAGGTGAGACAACTCCCATCCCACCATCTGCCCCTGCGCCCCAAATCCCTCTGCCCAAAGCAGGGACAGAACCATTCCTCACAACCACCTCACAGGCTTCAGCATGGAAACGCTGAGCAGGCACTCAAATACTAAATAACGGCCATAAAAAACGACACAAGAAAGAACAGGGTCACTGCAGGCACTCAGAGAAGACTATTCTTCAACAATCCAGCAGCACTTTCCACCACGTTCTCCCGTTAACATCTCCCTATCTGGCCCAGAAGAACACAGCAGCGCCTGGTCCAACCGTCTAGTCCAACCCTTGCCAGACATTTTTTGGCAACATGTATATCAGCAAACAAAATCCGATGCAAAAATAAAGTTGGAGAGGAGTTTTAGTGGTTTCAATTCGGCTGCGTTGCTTCCACTTGCCATGGGTTATTGATCTCTCCGGAGAAGAGTCAGCAGCCACAGCTGACGTGCCGTCCCTCAGCCAGGGGTAATATACGACCCTGTTGGGAGCCGCAGTTAACTGATGAACCCATCTGGCAGGGGAGCCGGAGAAATGATTGATTTACTCTCCATCCTGGTACTTAGACTTTTCACCCTCAACAGGCCACGAAGCCTCGTTCATCATCTTCATCAATCAAATGGGTAAATATCATTAAATCTGCAGGCCGCAGGCAGCATCATTTTATATTTTTTTTTGCTTTTTTTTTTTATTTTTATTTTATTTCAAAAGTTCTCCACCTCCTCTCCCACATCCCTTACTGAAAAACAGTGCTTCCACCTATCAGGGATTCGGTGAGGCAAAATGGGGCAGCAAAAAATATCAGAACCCTGATAAGATGGGATGGCGGCAGTCCTTGTCTCTCCCAAGCCACTTGGGGGTGATCAGAGGAACAGTGCTCCCCAACACTCCGGAGATGCCTGGCTCCGTGGGGCACCAGAGACGTCTGGTTTGGTTCGGCTCACGATAGCTGTGCACTGACGAATGCATTGATGGAGGTTTACTGCAAGGTTGACCCAGGGCACAGCATTTAAACCCACCAACACAGCACCATGCAGGATTTGGCACAAATCAGGGCAATTCCTCAGAATTTAGCGGAGCAGCACTGACCTACCTGTGCTGTTCATCTGACCCAGGGATAACGCTCTGCTGTACAGGTACTTCCAGCTTATCACAAATCTTTATCACTTAAGCATCGACTTGTCCCTTATTACACTTTTTCAAAGTCATTGACTTGTCTCTTATTACACTTTTTCAAAGTCATTTTTTTCCAAAGCACGGAGCCTGTTTCACAGCACTCATCAACGCAGCCAGCCAGAGCATTGCAGAAAGGGGACACAAACCTCATTAAAAAGCAGGGGTGGGTTTGAGGCCATCCTGCCACCAGTTGACATTCCATCCTAGCAGGCTCCCTCCCACCCCTGAGCTGGGCAAGCCCACCCTCCACTTAGCCCAGCACTCTGACAAGACCGCAGTCAAGGATGGATGGATGGACAACAACTGATGACAGGTTCGCCGCCTTCTCTCCCAGCAAGACACTCCATTAGAAAAGTTTTTTTAAAAAATAATAATAATAAAAAATAAAAAAAAAAAACAGTGGAAAACACTAGACAAAACAATCCGACTCAGGGAAATTTCAAGCAAGTTCCGAAAAACCTGGAGTGAAAATCCATTTCTAACGTGACTGAAAGAGCCACATGAAGGAACAGATGCAGCAGCCAGCCTGTAAATTAAATCACCAAAGAAAGGTTGGAAGAGCCAAATGAAATCTCCACCTGCCGTTACTTCTGAAGCAGAGAAAGGGCCGGGCATACCGAAGGAGGGCCAGCACTGCAGCGACGGATAGGCAGATGAATCGTTTTATTAGCCTTAATTGCCATTTCAATACCATACCCATGTCTTCACATAAGCCTTCATTCTGTGCAAAGTTGTCAGTTCATGTCCTGAATGGGCCAGGCTTGTTATCAGCAAGCCGTTTACAGCCCCTGGGCTGTGCATTAATTAAAAAGGCTTTGTGCTGAGGTTCATTCATTAGCACACTGCTTCTTTAATCACTGCCTCTTCAGCCACCAGGACAATCTATAAATCTCCTCAAATATGAAATAATGAAGTGGAATGGTTCAATTTATTACAATGTAATAAGTCAGGGTAATGTGGGGGTGGACAGGGTGGCACTGGAGCTGTCTCTTTGCCCAGTCTTCCCATCTCATTACTGACAGCAACCATGAATGAGAAGAGCAGAAGGGATGCAGGCGAGGACAGTGAACGCACGGGACAGGGATCTTCCCATCTCCTGCCATCCCACGCACCTGAAACCCCACTTGCTGCAGGTGACTGAGGATGATGCTGGAAGCCAGATATGGTTTCCTGGCCTTGGGGGCAGAGAAGGAAGTTTTGCCCTGAAAAGAGTCCAAAGGTTTTGCTCTTCAGTGCAGACATGTCTGTGGGGGCAGCTACCAGCATCCACTCAGTAGCATGGTGAAAGGCCACCCACTTTGCATCCCTGTTTTCCCACTCACATGCCCATTTTCCCACTCCTCCTCCCTTAGACCTCATTCCATCATTCCTGGAAAGATCCAGGTTGAGATGCATAGGCAAGTGCCAAGGAGCAGATGCTCCAGGGAACATCAACAAGCTACAAAAATCCACGTATTAACTTAACACAAAGCTTCTGTTTCTCCTCTCATGGCTCATCTCCCAGCAGCTGGGCTCTCAAGTCAAGCTGCCAAATAAAATATGACTGTACATATTGGGTTAATTAACAAAGGGAGAAGGGCGAACACTAGCCTGGCTTTGCATTTCCTAAATAAATGCATCAAAAATGCCTAACTAGCGAGGCGAGGCCAAACACAAATTTTTCTCTCCACGAAAATTTGAGACTAAAGATGCCAAGGGAAGAAACAAAACTTCCAGCTATTTTAGGAATGCACCCACAGTTTCCAAAGAAAGTGCAAAATGAAAACTGCCCATACAAAAGTTAATAAAAACTAATTATGCTTTCGCATAAAAGGGGAGCATTTAGAGAAGAGCAAGATTTGTAAAGAATGTTGTAGTGTCTTTTGAAAAATAACTTTTTCCTGTCCTAATAAGAAATATCCAGGCCACACTATAACAGCTCTACAATTTGCTACTTTATTTTCAATTCTCCCCCTATTCAGTCTTAGAAAGTCTTAAATTCTTGCACACTAATAGTACATAATTAATCCATCTATTAATATAATTAATCATATATGTTGATTTATCCAAGTCAAAATTTATTCACAGGAAAGTCAATTGTAATAAATTGACTCTAAGAAAAAAAAATTAAATCATCAAAATATCCCGTTTCAACATTTCCTCTGAAATTGAAATCTGTCTCGCAGTCTTTCTTCATTTCACAATCTAGGTCAGCATCATTCGGGGGTTTTCCACATGGAAAATGCAAAGAGATGCATGTTACAAATGGGCACCAGTTAAACTGACCCAGCCTAACTTCAGTGGGAGGGGGTGCCCTGGCCCAGGAAAACACTCCAGGTTTTGATTTTTTGCTCCCATTCATTATCACAAGTGCATTAGAAACAGTGTTACAGGACGGGAAAATAATTTCTTCTCCCGTGTTAGAAAGGACCAAATGTACGCGCTGTTGAAACCCACAGATCTTTAATACTAGCAATCTGCTAAGTGCTAATTTGTCAACATGAAACCTTTCATCTCCAAGGTACCCAAAACACTTCATTTGCTCGAGAGTCACTTGTCCCACCACAGTAAGATTTCAGATCATCCATACGGCGCCTCAAGCAGAAGGTTTGGGTTCCTGCTCCCCTCCAAGAATGGCTCCTCCAGGAGAAAGGTAACTAATTACTACTCAAGTCAACAAATTAACCCTGTTCTCGGCTAATCCATGAGTTTCAAGGTGCTTTTTAAAAGGGAACAGCGCACCAGGGTCCTTACCATCAGAAAACTCTATTATACGGATCTTCAAAAAAGCTCATTACTACAAAGCTATGAGCATTCAATCCCATTAATAAAACACATCAGTATATAATTATAATATTAGGCACTTAAATTGCAGTTTTCATCTGCAGTTCTCAAAGTGTTTTACCATAGTAAATTAAGTCCCCCCTAATTTGGGCTGGTCAGAGTTTTCTATTTGAAGCTTTTTCCTCATGGAGAATTAGATTTTATGATCGGCAAGAAAAATCACGGAAAGGATCTGTTCTTCCTCAAAATATTCATTGCCTTCTGGTGACAGATATATGGGGGGAAGACTCACCCAAAATCTACAAAAACACTATGGGGATGAAGAGTTAAAATGCTGCCAAGAGGAGAAACGCCATGAATCTATAAACTTTTTTGGTGGCAGCAAAATTGTTTTTACTGCAAGCTGCTCAGGATGCTTTTGCGCATCACCCCTCGCTGCACCATCACACTGGTGAGACAAAACCTCCTCTTTATGCTAGAAGAACCACACCGAGACCCATCCTCCTTCTCCAAAGGGCTCCCCAAACCTTCCTACCATCAGCTTTTGGCAGGGGGGTGTCGAGTTGGCATCTCCTTCCTAAGATCTGCCCCCCGGTTTTGGACCGCCAGGGATGAAGCCACACTTATTGCAAGCTGACAGCACCGTCAGGATAAGGCTGCCCTTGACTAGATCGAGGATGACAGCCGCTCCTCCGGAGTCACATCTTGGCCCACGCTGGAACAAATATGCTTCCAGCAGGCAACGAAGCTGAGTAAATCAGAGATGACAATAAAAGTATCGAGGAAATTGTCCGTCTGGGAGACGGAGCGCACCCGGCATACAAGGTTCAACTTTAATTTGTGAGGAGACCTGCGCGCTCGAGAGGTTATCGCATGAATACCAGTGTAAATGATATCACCATGGGCACCAAACAGGCAGCTTGCTCACAAACCTATTAGCTGGTAAACACCAATCTTCAGTAATTCCAGCTATTAAAAACAACTTACAGAGAAATCAGATCTCATTTCGCAGAGAGCGCAGGGGTCTCGATGACTATTTTTAAAGTTTTCCCGCATTCATTTAAGTTAACAGTCTATGACTTTTACATGCTCAGCTGCTGTGCTGCTTCCAAGTTTATTAAATTTACAACCAGAGAGACAAGATGGCTTGTTATTTTTCCCAAAGATCCCCCCAGAAGAAAGACAAAGTTTCTTGGGCATCACTCCGAGCCGTAGGCTAGGAAACCATGGGGGTCCAGAAGATCCGTTCCCCAAGACCACACAACAAGCCAGAGAGTCATTGCTCCATGCAAATATTTATTCAAATTTCTAGAAATCTATTCTATACCCTTGCAAACACGTGCATCTTTAGACACACCATCTCTCCAGGCACGTTGACAACAGTGAGCAGATTAAATAATTAAATGCAACATTCCAGTGCAGTAGGGAAGGATTAAGCCACTCACTAGGCAGGGATAAATACAACAGCAGCATCCACCTTTGGGCACTAGCAAATACCGTTGGCACTTGTATCCCCATTCCTCCCGCTGCAAAAACCCCTCTTATTCACCAACTATTTATTCCCAGGGCTCCCCTCTGATGAAGGGGCTTGGTTTGGACATCTCAGAGCCGCAGGCTAGAAAGGTTGCTGAAAACACAATGGAAAAAAAAAATATTTTTTCTCCCTATCGATAAGGGAAAGCCCTTTTTCCTTGAAGCTGCCTTTCAATCAGCGCTCATTAAAATTAAACCCTTTTCACTGGATCTGGAGAGTTTTTACGGCCCATTCTCATGTGTGTTTGCAAGCTGGCTCACGGGAGGACGACACCTCCGGGTTTCATTTGGTGCTTGTATGTTTTTAAGAGAAGGGAGATTCTCCCTCATCACAGGGCAGAGGATTTCACGGCATTCCCCACAGACCGGTGCTGGCGCTCCCTGCAATGTCTGGGTAAAAACCCATTAAATCCATCCTGGTTTTTACAAGCCATGAGAAAGGAGAAGAAAGGACATGGTCAGGCACAAACCACCAACATCTATTGTGCATCGTGATGAGAGAAGAGGCTAGGCTGCAGGGAGATTTTTCTTTTGGCACTTATTGTCTTCTGAACTCCGCAATCTATACAATATCTATGTTTGTAATCACTCAAAAATTTTCAATTAAATGTAAAAAACCAGAAACAAGTAAATCTATTCTCTCTTTTGACTGTTTTATTGATTAAAATGGATGCCTGAGCTGCGACCACTGAACCATGAAAAGCAATCTGTCTTGGATGGGTAAGAGATCGTTAGGAAATCGTTGTGCTGAGGCAAGAATAACTGTGCATGTACACACACACACGTACGCACACGCGTGGTGCACAGGCACGGATAGGAACACGCTAACGTGGAATAAGCCATCTGCAATGAAGGAACAAAATTGTGTATATATTTATTTTAATATCAAGTTTGAAGCAATCTGAGGTGTTAGCCTGTCACAAGACCTCTTCTCATTGTTTAAGTTTTGTCATTTTCCTTGGCAGTAAATCATGGTCGTCTCCGTTGCTGTGGAGCGAAAAAACCCGAGGTGGGAGAAGAAAAACCTCAAGGTCTCTCATTTCTTACAAGCTCCATGAGCAAGGAAACCACTTCTTGGGTCATTAGGAGGTTTTCAAGTCAATGATAAGGAGATTCTCCAGCTGATGTTTCACCTTCCCTTTTGACCCTTTCCTTCCAGGGAGAAGCGGAGGACATTAAATAAGTACTAGCCATCACCAGGAACACTTGATTTTGCAAAGCCTGGATGGTTTGGGCATGAGTTAACCTCTGGCAAGGTAAAGGAGGGAAGAAACTTCCCACGTGAGGCTTTTGCCACGAGCGCTCACTTAAGGATTCCCAGACTGCAGTGGAGATATCTAACACTGGCTCTTAACAGCTACAGGAACAGATGGAGAACGCTTTGGTCTGTGCTGACAATACTCTTCTTTTTCAGCAGGACTATCCTGATATCAACTCTATTTTATCTGAGCACCTCAAGCTGAAGCTTAAATTAACCAAACATTGGGGTTTTTTGTTGTAACCCACCACCATCCCACACACTAAAATCGTTAAGTTCAGCTCTGCAAATTCTCAGTCTTTGCAAGAAAAAGCTCTTACTTGCTGCAGCCAGCCCGTAGCCTGCTCATCTCTAGGTGTCCTGAATCCATGCATCCACCCAAGGGAAGAGGGCAGCTTTGGCAAGCCCTGCTGCAAAGTGCAGCTTCGAGAAAACCTCAGCTGATGACCACGATGCTCGTCTTCCCAACAAGGAGCAGCCAGAAACTCCTTTCAAAAAATCCACTTTCCAGCAGGTTTTCGTAGGCTGGGACTGAAGCCCCAGCAGCTTTCTCCTGCCAGCACCGGTCCAGCAAAGAGATACTCTTAGCAGGGGAAAGACCAACAGCAGCTGCTCCGCCAGCCAGGATCTCCGGGAAAGACGGGGATGCCGGGCAGGAGCGCTCAGCATTGACTGAGTGAGTCTGGGAGGCTGGGAGTGTTCGTCAGAGCAGCATTACTAATGCATTTAGCACTGAAACAAGCTGTCATTTAGGAATGAGGGGATACCCATCTCCCCACACACTCATCCACAGTATTTGTTAATGGGGAAGAACGAGGCACAACAGCAGATTCAGCCTGACTCATGCAGTTTGCACTTTTATCAGGTGCATTTTTTCCCCCCTCCCTCTACTTCAGAGTGCAAACACCACGTCTGAATAGAGCTGGATGGGAAGGGGCATTTTGGAAATGCTGCTCCCCACCAGTTCTATTCCATTTATTTGGGTGGGGTATAAACTATGAGACCATGACTACATCTCATGCTCCAGGCAGCTCCTGCCAGGGGGTGAGGATTGGGATGCTCACAGACACCGGGCAGCAGCCAGGTGCTTTAGGAAGAGTCCCCCTGGTAATAAAAAAATAATTACAGCTTTGATTTAAACCAAAAAAACCAATTTTTTTGGAAGAGAATAAAGTTTCAAGTCCCTGAACTGGCCAGGCCAGAAAGGCATTGCCAGGTTTTACAGGGCAGATTAGACCTGCCATCACCATGGCCACCTTCCCCGTGCAGCAGAAGATAAAAGCCGCAGCAAACACAAGCAAACTGGAGGTGATATGTGGAGCCCCAGCCACTGCTAGAGGGTGGGAGGACCACGCAGACATACACCCAAGAGGAGGCACTGAACGGGTTAGCATCTCTCAGATCCTTTAATATATTTTCCCTAATTAAGCTGTTCAATTCGCCAGCTTAAATAGCTGCCAATAGCTGCTACAAATTGATTTATCTTTTGATGAAGGTAAAATTTGCTGGAGAAAATGAGAGGCAAACAACGTATGGGTTTTGGGGGATTAAATTACTTTGCTTGTGTTAAGATTCAAACATATTCTGGAGGCAGGATGAGTCTTTTACAAGTAAATTGTTTTTATACTATACATTCATTTCTATGTAAACAGAAGGATACTAATTTACACATCCACCTACAATACCTGCCAGATAACAGAAGTATATACTTAAAAGCCAGATGAGATCCTGAGCCCTCTGCGGGCGCACACACACAAATAAAAAGCAATCACCCTGCAACCTGCACCGGGGGGATGGAAAAAAAGCCTTCTGGAAACAGAGGCGATGCATCCCTAGTAGGCATGGCCTAAAGCAGTGAAGGGTCATGAACACCTACCACACTGGAGGTCAAGTCTCAAAAAACTGCATTTCAGTTCCCAAACCATCACCGCCTGCGAGCTGCGGTCCCCTTGCACCACACGAGCTTAAGAGTTTACCACCTCCACTACATCATTTTGCAGGGGTGTTTTTACTCATCGGTAGGAAATATAAGGTGAAGAGGGATAAATACTAAGAGTAAATCACAGCCAGCCTGACAAAACTGAGAAATAGTAGCAGCCAGCACAAGGAGAATTCGCTTGATCTCAATCCCCGGTGGGTGGGATGGCACATTATAACCCCGTTAAGGAAGAGAGGCGAGGAACTGACCTCTGCAGCTCGGGTTTTACAATGCACAGGGCTACGAGCACCAACATCCCCACCACCACAGATCCTTCTCCTTTTCCCAGCAAAAGCCACACCTGTCTCACCTCTACAGCAGAAATGAAATTTGTCTGCGTGCTTGCTCGCTCAAAACCAGCTGCTTCGCTTCAGATCATCGCTGGCATCAGTTACTCCAAAGAGAGAGTTAAAGAAAGTTCAGTGCGAGGGATGCGGCAATAGCCATGGGGGGGTTGCATTTATTAACTGTTATTCTCTGCCTCCACTTTATCAGTTATTTTGGACATACACATTTTCTACACAAGCACATGCCAGACATCTGAGAGTGGATAATTTGCCCAGACAGGCAGTAAATATATCGCATCTCATGCTTCCTCCTAGAATAATGTGCTTTCCAGTGTCACCTGCCACGTAAATCATCACCTTGCAATTTATCCTAAGCTACATTTCAACCTGTTCTGGACTGACCATTAAAAAAACAAAGAGACACCAGCAGAAGGTCCAGTAACCCCTTCTGCCACAGCTGAACATGGATGCTTCTTCCCTGGCCAATATTTTGAATTTATTGAAGAGAAAACATCCACTGAATTTATGGCTTCCCAGTTGAATTTTCGACTCCTAGATTTAGAGGAGTCCTAGATTTTCTTCGAGCTATACAAAAGGCATTTACATAAGATTTTGTGCAACATCAGAAGCTCATTTCTTCAGTCTATTTCTCTCTCACCATATGAGTATCCAACGACTACCCACCCCATGGTTACTGCAACGCAACAACTTTGAGGTGGACTAGAAAAACATCAGTCGCATGAGAAATTACACACCTGCAATCCCAACCCCCCAGCATTTTTTTATTTAAATCTTCCCACAAAACCAGAGGCAAGTAAAGAATTGGGGTTGATGGTGCTGTCTGGGCTGCAACCTTCCAAAGGAACAAGAGAAAAACAATGTTTTCTTTCCAAAAAGCGAGCCCAGAAGTAAATAGAAAAACCTCTATGGGAACTTCCCTTGTGGAAAACAAGGTATTTTCCCCAGACCCCCTTTTAAAAACTTTATATTTCCAACAGGAATGCCTCAAACCAGCCAGGCTTGTCAGAAAGTTTGGATTTAAGCAGATATTTAGGCATCTTGCAGGGGAGCACAGTCCTGGGGGGACCCCTCTAATCTGTGTCTGCTCCGGCTGCAGAGAGAAAAAGCCTCCTGCGCATCTCTGTCTTCTCAATTTTGTGTTCAAAACACTTGAGAGTCTCTCTTTTGTTCCTTGACTGTCTCCCTTAATCCTTTCCTCAGTCATTATTCAATATTTGGTTTTCTGACTACATTATTTAACTTGGCAGAGCGTTTTGGGACGCAGCTTGCATAAAAGGCTCTATTTTTAAGAATCGGAGGGGACCGTCGTGCGCGCAGGGAGGAGACAGCGCTGACAACAAAGAGGAGACCAAAGCTTCACCCATCAAAAAAAAAAAAAAGTCTCCGGGGAAAGTAGGCTGGCAGTCACAAAATCGTCATCTGAGGGAATAAATCACCAAAGCAAACTCCAATGTCAGTAATTTTGTGACGCAGAAAATTGATCGTACTTTACAATCAAGGAGTGCCTTCCTCGATAATGTATGCTCGGCATTTTAACATAATTATTTGCGCAACAGTTTTAACATTTGCAGCCTTCTCCGGCTGTCAACCTGGAAGTAGCGGAAAAAAAAATAAAATTTTAAAATACTCTTCTTCAGAGACAGGATTAAAGGAAAAAAATAAATAAAATCAATCTCCGAGCAACCTCCTTTGTATTTTGTTGTGACAAGCCTGAATTTAAACAGCCTGTGAAGTCAAAACAACAGGAGAAATATCAATACACATTAATTTAATCAAGAAACACAATTCTGCCATGCCAGGCCAAACTCAGCTTTATTTCCGTCGCTGTTTCCGCGGGAGCTGCCAACACCCCGCTGCCTGCCCAAGCCACCCGTGGTGGCCGGGGGGGTTCTTCTCAAAGCCTCCAAGCCCTCCCTCCCTTTGCACGCCTTCCCATGCACAAATCAAAATTCCTGGTGATGCAGAACCCCGCTAGCACGTCTCCATCTCTCCTCTCGCTAAAGGCTCATTTTGCTGGCAAACACGCCCCGGCTGGCCATCCTGCAGCATCCTTATTGTCTACCGGGGAGCTTTCAAAGGACAGGCAGATGAAAGGGTAAACATGTTAACAAAAACTCTCTCTGCCGCACTTGACTTCGTCAAATCCTGTGCGCGCAGCGCGACACTTTGAAACAAGAATCTCATTAAGAAAGGGAGAGTTGAAAGGATAAGCCCCGGCATACCAAATGCAGAAATCAGATGTACTTGACCTTTCAAATGAATGTACATTTTCTGACTGACTGTTCATGTCAGAGTAATTCAAACAGACACCTGATAATCCTCTTAAAAGACTAAAATTTGGATACCGGCTTGAGCACAATGCAGCACGAGCTGCAGGTGGTCTCGGTTCTCCACTCGGTCCTGCCCTTGCCCCCAGCTTCCCAAGGCACCTTGAAGTCTTCTCCCCTCCCTGGGCTTTCATGCCGTGTCCCCCCCACAGAAGACATTTCAAGCCTGGGCTCATTAACAAGGTAGCATCTTCTGTGCTGGCACAGCTGGAACCCAACATCTGACACTCCTTAACACAAATTAGGTGATTAAACACTTTGGATGGAAAATATGTGCCCCGATAGCAAGGTAGGAGAGCGAGACCTCCTTCCAGGCAGGCTCCAGCCACGCTGACCCCATGCATAAGTTGAAGGGCCATGAACCCCACTTGGCTCCTGTATATGGTATAGCAACATACGTCACGTATACAGGCTTCCTGAGAAAAAAGAACCCTACGATCAAGCCATGAGGATCTCCAGACAGCCCAATGGCTTCACAGGGAGACATCCGCATGGTAAATGGCTGCAAATAGAGGGGTTCACCACGCTAAGGAGGTAAGGAGGTACTAATTACTGCCCAAGGGCCACAGTAAATGAACACAGAAACCAACTGCAGGATTTCTTCATGGACAGTGTCGCTGGAGAGGACACCAGAATGAGATCGATGCCCTGGGTGTCTGCCTGGATCCCCTTCCCTTTACAGGTTTTGGATGCCTCTGGCATCCTGGTGAGATCTAGCTGCCTGCCTTGCTCTGCAGTTCCATTTCCAGCACCAACTTCTGGGCTTCGTTTCCCACATACGTTAAAAGAAAAAAAAAAAAAAGATGCAGTTGCTGCTAAGCCTTTGAGATCACAAACCCCAGGGAGCCCACAACCCTATAAACACTGAAGGAAATGGGATTTTTAGTGCCTATTTATGGCCTGCATCTACGAACAACCACACAGAATGACAGACCATGCAGTGACTAATAATGAGTTTCTTTCGATGAACACCAAAACCCAACAGTTTAGCATATCCAGTGAAGTCCGGTGGTGTTTTCTGACCGGGAAGGAAGCTGGAAATACACTGGCTTCTTCCTGATGTCACAGTATCATCATCCCCAGCCACGGTGGTGCATGCACTCACATCCACGTGTCTGCTGCTGGCTCCTGCTTGTGCCACGTGGGGCTCCTGGCCATTGCCATGCAGGACAGGTACCAACAGCTTTGTATCCTGCAAGCCCTCCCCTTCCTCCTCCTTCTGAGCTCCCCAGCATCTAATATTAATTGGCTAATATTTGTTTAGATCGCTCCTGACACTTCGCCTTTCAATTCCCGCTACAGTGCATCAGCAGCTCCGGTGCGGGTTGCTGGAGGAGCATTGCCTTTGCTGGGGGGACAGAGGACACAGTGGCCAGCCAGGGAGGAGGGTGCGATTAGGGCTCTGACCTGCTCCCAAGTCAGTCCCCAAACCCCCAGGCCAGGCTGCAAAGAAATCCCTTGGAAAAGTCAAATGCAAGAGGGTAAACCAGCTCATTTCACAAAGTGACGGGCTCAAGCACACCGCCCGTGTGGTCACTGCTCCAAGGAGCTGCGTCTCTCTGTCCCAGCCCTCCTGAGCTCCAGGAAACGGGGCTTATTTTGCAGATTCCCAACCAAAGCCCCAAAGAACCACAAATTAAAAAACCGAAAACCTTATTTGAACCAGTGCCAGGGTCCCCAAGCAGGCTGAGCCCTGCTGTTTCCCAGCACCCATCATCACAGCATCTAGGTTCCATCCCGGAACGGATTTCCATTTATCTGATGGCTCTCTGAAGGCCACCCAAGCAAAGCATGGGGCTCTGCAGACCATCCAGCCCAGGCAGCAGGTCAAGGCACAGTCGGTGTCACCAGGGGAAGCTAGCATCTGTCCTCCGCTGGGGACCTGTCCCTTTGCACTGGGCTCTCACGTGCTCGCCCCATCTCTGAGCCCCACGCCGTCCCCAAACTGGGACCCATGCCAGCAAGTGCTGGCAGCCACAGCCCCGCTGCCTGCTGCATCACCGGTGTGTTTTTCTCACTCATCGCCCCTCCTCTCAACACCTCCTAACAGCTCATGAATTTTATAAACTCAACTCATTGTAACCAAACCATGAAATTGCAAATTTAACTCTGTCAACAAACAAAGCCTTGGCAGGGAGCTGGTGCTGCCTGAGGCAGGGCTGCCGTGCTGCCTGGCCACCCAGCAAGGTGGGGGCATCTCCTCCAAGGGACACCGTGCCCCACTCGGTCCCCTTGGCTGTGCGGCAATGACACAGACTGGGTTGTGAAGGATGCTGGAGCATCACAACCTGCGCAGCATCACAGCCTACACATCACAACCTACACCCAGTGCTTTCAGCAGCACCAGCCATCCCCACCATCCTCCCCCTTCATGGCCATCCCCACCAGCCCCCCCATTCCTGGCCATCCCCGCCATCCTTCCCCTTCATGGCCATCCCCGCCATCCTCCCCCTTCAGGGCCATCCCCGCCATCCTCCCCCTTCAGGGCCATCCCCGCCATCCTCCCCCTTCAGGGCCATCCCCGCCATCCTCCCCCTTCATGGCCATCCCCGCCATCCTCCCCCTTCAGGGCCATCCCCGCCATCCTCCCCCTTCAGGGCCATCCCCGCCATCCCCCCCGTTCCTGGCCATCCCCGCCATCCTCCCCGTTCCTGGCCATCCCCGCCATCCTCCCCGTTCCTGGCCACCCCGCCATCCTCCCTGTTCCTGGCCACCCCGCCATCCTCCCTGTTCCTGGCCACCCCCGCCATCCTCCCCCTTCATGGCCATCCCCGCCATCCTCCCCCTTCATGGCCATCCCCGCCATCCTCCCCCTTCATGGCCATCCCCGCCATCCTCCCCCTTCATGGCCATCCCCGCCATCCTCCCCCTTCATGGCCATCCCCGCCATCCTCCCCCTTCATGGCCATCCCCGCCATCCTCCCCCTTCATGGCCATCCCCGCCACAGACCCAAGAGCCACTGTAAAGCCTCGGCAGCCCCAACACCCCCAGGCAAAGCCCTCCCTGCCCATCTGCAAGGGCTCTGCCGCAGCCCCCAGGTCCAGCCAAGCCTGGCTCCCACCTCCCCCTCACCTGGAAGCGCTGCACACTGTGTCCACATCCAGGGCAGCCAGGAGAGCCCTCATTAAGTTAATGGAGCGCTAATTCGCTGACAGACCGAGGGGAGGGATTGGAGGCGCTGCCTCATTTGCTCAGTGGAAGTGGGCCATTAAAAGGAAGGAGGGGGTCTGGGGATGGGGTGGGCGGAGGAGGCTGTCACAGTGCTTGAGGGATGGAAAGGGGTCTCCCCAGGGACAGCTGGGGCTACACAAACCCTTTTAAGAGCATGAAGCAACCTATGGCACAGAGAGAGTGGGAGCAAACTGCATCGTTGCTGTCTGCACCGAGGACAACAGAGCACCACCAATAGGACCTTCTCCCCATGGCCTTCACCATCTTCAGGGTCCAGCTGTTGCAGCTGCATAATACAGTCAGCCAAGCCAACCCTTCTCTCCTGCACACACCCCAGCTAGCAACCAAAAGCACTTTGCACCAAGTGGGAGAAGTGCAGCAATACCTGCAAACACGTGGCATGTTCACACCGGACTCCTGCCAACATACAAATGCCATCTCCCTCCAAATCAGCACATTGTCACAGGCTGTTTCTATGGCAACGAACAGCTCCGATACAGTCGGCACCAAGACTCCAGCACCGCTCTGCTGACACGGGAGGCCATGGTCCCACCGGCTCTCCTTGCTCTGCAGCTCCAGGCAGGACTCCCTGGGCATTGCTCAGCCATTGAAAGGCTTCAAAACCAAGTTAGTGCTCCTCTCCCGGGGTGGTCGTAGCATCACGACCCACATGGGTACCCTCAGTCTCCAAACAAGAGCACAGGCAGGAAGGACACAGCGTCCTTCACGGGAACATCACCCATCCCACAGCACCAAACCCCCAGCCTGCAGCTGGCCCCAGCAGCCCTGCAAGCTCCCACCCCTGAGAGCAGCAGCAGAGCCAGGGTCATCAGTCACAGAGCTGTGCTATAGGCAGCCTTAAATCCCAGGCCTACCTTCCCATCGATCTCTTCAGCTCCGTGAAATTAAGAAAAACGCAAGACAAACACAAGCGAACGTCCCTGAGCAGGCTGTCTGAGAGGCAACTGAACAGGACCAATTCCCCCAAGCAAGGTGGGGGAGCTGGCAGGCAGCGCCTAGTGGAAAAAAACCACCCTCAATTCCAGACAGAACACCAATCTCAGCTTCAACATCACCCCTGGACCCCCAACTCGGTTGCATCCAAGTTGCATCACTGGCATCCACAACCATCTCCAGCTGCTACGTTGGAGGCTACAGCAGGCAGGAGAGGGAATGGGGCAAGAAAGACCTGTGCCATTTCAACGTGGTGTAAAATTGTCCGTAAAAGTGGTGCAAAACAACACAGAACACCTGAAAGGTCTCCCTCTCCTCCCCCAAAAAATCACTTCCCAAAGCAGACCTGTGCTTTAAGGATTAAATATGGCCAGACAAATCAAGACAACATTATTGTCTGTTTTCAACAAGTGTCTCTATTCCGCCCATCCTTCTCTCTCTCTCTCTCTGACTTTTTTAACCATCACTTTAAAGTCTTTCCTGCCTGAATGTGTATTCTGAAAAAAAAAAATTTGGGGAAAAAAAAAAAGGGAATTTAAAAGCTTCAAATCTAGTTCTCTGGTCTCCAACCCCCGGAAGATTCCTGCATAGCAAATAAAATGCTTAGCATCCCTCCTGAAAAAGATTTAATCTCCCATATTTCCAGAGCTTTTATGATTAAACCCTACCTTTAATTCTGCTTTCAGAGCTGCAGCCAAACCTCTGCTCAAATGAAAGTGGTGCAGGCACCTCTCCTCCCGTCTCCCTTACGTGCAGGGGAGTGGAGCAGCATCCATGAGGATGTGGGAGAAGAGCTGGAGGTAGCAAGGCAGCTCTGAGCATCCCTGGCTCCTGAAAACCTGGTATGAGAGCACCCAAGCAAGAGGCTGGGGGGTCACACCACCCATCTCCACAATGAGACGCTCCCCATCGCAGCAGAGGACTGGATGCAAGTAGGGGAATGCTGGAAGGAAGAAGTTGCTACCAGACCCTGGTGAATTCATTACACGCTAATCACTCATTTACCCTCAGCTAGGCATTATTGATCCTTTATACCAGGCAGCATCCTATAGGAGATAGGGCCTGCCCTGAGGACCTTCATCCCAGGTCAAGAGGAGATGGAGCATTAGCAATGGGACTGTGAAATAAATACCTCGCTGTCACAAAGAAAACTGGTTTCAGACAAACATGGGTAATGTCCCTGCATTTCCCTGGTTTATAATATGCATGGAGTTCGTTAAGGACCTGCACTAATAAGGTGGTGTGTTTACTGAAAGGCTGGGAGAAACGGACTTTTCAATGAGAGCCAGTGCGGTGACCTTCCCCTGCCGATAACCTGGAGAGAGCTCCAGGCCAGCTCTCCCACACACCCAGCGAGCAGCAGACACGTCCCAGGGTGAGATGAAGATAAATCTCCAAGGAGCGAGGCACTGCAACAGCCAAGAAGATCATTAACATAAATGTGTTGTAGCTGTCACTGGCATCAAGAGATTTGGGCTGGGGTTTGATGGGAAAACATCCCCTGACACTCGCGTTGGGGAACTTTTGCTGAAATTCCATGGGCAAACTACAGCAAATCAAGTTTCAAACCTTCCCCATCCCCTTGTTCGACAGAGACTTTTATGCTGCCAAAACCTATTTATTTCTTGCAAATCTCTATGAGCTACTGCTCATGAATAGAAATGCTTTTATCAAAAACTGCTCGCGTTTTCCACTGAAAATTTTAAAACAAGTATTTTCAGGGGGAGGCAGGTTGCCTTCTGTGAGAAAACCACATATAATGCCCCTTCGGATTATTTTTGCTTCAAAAACCAAAAGAAAATGTATTTTAGGAATGTCAGCCTAGGAGATGGGAACAAAAAGCCAATACCAATGTTTCTGAGCTTGGTTTCAAATAGCTTCACCGCAGACACCCCCCCTCGGACCAGCCGCCTCTCCTGGGGGATCAGGCATGGGACCCCCGCCACCCACCCCGTGCCGGGGGCTGCACCAGGGCTGCAGAGCACTCACTGCCCAGCCAAAAAATGCCATCAGGAGGAGACAATGTGCCGGGAGCACACAAAGCCAGCTGACGAGGAGCCCTGGGTCATTTATCTTGATTTCTCTCAGCAACACCAGCAAAGGCTCGAAAACATCAGCTTCGTTTTCTAGTTTTGAATTTAGCGCGAGGCAAAAGCCAGGAGCACCCCAAAGGCAACGAGAAGGGCTTGCACCCACCCCCAGGGACCACCCTGCAGCCAATCCCACCGGGAAGGGGACCTTCGGCACCGTGTCCTGGAGGACGTCGCTGCTACGAGTTTCCCAAAGCAGGTGACAGCGCCGAAGGGTTTCAGGGTGAATCTCGCCCCAGGCAGTGCCAGCTCCCCACAAGCTGCCGTAATTACCCAGCCAACCTGCACCATTTGCACCAGCATCTGCGGGCTGCTGTGCATCTACCAGCTTCAGATGGTTAATTACTGCCATCTCCTCCTGGGGTTAAACACAACCCCAGAATTAGAGGCAAGCTCACTGTCCTTTCTGAAAGCCTTAACGTGCATGTCACTTCGCTTTGGAAACCACTGCATCTGTTAGATCTGGATTGCTCTGAAAAAAAAAAGAAAAAAAAAAAAGCAACAACTCCCTAATGCCAATCAATTTATTGTCTCCTTGCCTTGGTAAACATTTCCATGCAGAAGAGAAAAAGCATCTCTGGTCCCTACCACCAGAGATCCAAAGGGCAATGATATGTCTGGATAAATGAACAGGTAGATGTACTTTCATTAAAATCACCACATTTAAATTACTCACAGATGAGACTGAAGACATGAGGTTAAAAACTTAATTGACTAAATCAACTGAGACGCTGAGGGCTGATTATATCATTTAAAATAAATGTAATATTGGCCATCAAAAACTGCACAATATATTATTCCATATCAAAAGCCATTATTCAAGAAGCACAAACAATATCCTCCCAAAGCCCCGGTGGATTTAAGAACATCACCCTTCCCAGTTTTCTTTGATTGTTTTTCTTCTTCCGCAAACTGGGCTGGAAGACAAAAACAGCCGCCTTCCTGCAAGTCCCCAAAATCCTGCATCTGCATAAAAATCTCCCTGGCTGCTTTCTCATCAAAGACAGTCCCCCCGCGGGCAGTCACCGGGTTTTAGGGCTAAAGGGGGCCAGGCACAGCCACCCTGCCCAACCTTGCATGAAGGCTGGGCTGCGCCCTCACGTTCCTGTATCGCACCACTAACCATGCACTGCGCCCAGATTTTTCCTAGGAAAAAGCTTAACACCAGCACTCAGAGCAGTGGAAAGCCCTCTCCTCTCACCATAAATCATCCCCTTCAAAACCCTTTGGGCGATCCAGGCTCTCTCTGCTTCCAGCTTCACACTTGCGCTTCTTTCCTACGAGCCACCAGCAGCCCCAGCGCTGGAGCTGGTGGCTGCCACCAGCCTCGTGCCCATGCCAAGGGACAGAAGCTCAGCCCCAGCCTCGGCATCTTGGAGTTGAAGTGCCCCAGGTGTCCGCTCTCCACTTGCTAAAACTCATCCCCACCATCCACCCAGAGGTATAAACATTACCTTCTGCCTTACCCCCTCACGCTCTGAACGAGTATTAGCTGAAAGCCTGAAAACCCTCGGAGGACAAGCCCGTTCCATGGAAATCCAGATCAGCTTGCAAATGATTTCCTAGCCTGGACTGGGAGCTCATTACAGCCTGGGCATTATCAATTATGGATGCCCCCGGTGGCCCTCAAACCCGGGCTGCGGTGCCACAAGGAGCCGTCTGCTCCGTGCTTGCAAACCTCATCCCCCTCATCTCCTCCTGCTCCCCATGGATAGGCAGGAGGAAGGACCCAACTGCAAGCAGGGGAAGGCGGGGGGATAACCCCACAAACCTCACTATAACACTAAGAACATGCAAATCAGCCCCTGGCCTCTCCGTTACACCGATTACATTATAATTACAAGCAGTGTCATCAAGGGTTTCTCAAAACCCACATCTGTTCTTAAAGGATCAGTCAGGGATCTCTACCGCAGGAAGAGCGCATTAGTATGCAGGCACCATGCACACGGAGGAGGGAACGGGCTCCTGGTGCACGCAGCCCAGCTGGGAAGCAGCCTGGCAAAAAGCAGGGGTCCCCCGGCTGCTCGCTTTGCTGGGGCCCCCTCGCCATCCTTCCCGCATCCCTTCGCCTGCGGAACCAGGCGTGCAATTCAATGAGCCGTTCCCGTAGGTCCGGAGCAGATGGATTGCATCCGTCGGGTTCTCGCCAAGACCCCAGGGTCCCGAGGGATCCCTTGTGCGACTGGGCGCCTGCAATGGCTCACCCGGCTGCTGGGATGAGCTTTGCCTGGCGACTGGCAGCGTGGAGGGAGGATGACATGGAGCAGGGGGATGTGTCACAGCCGGTCTCATCCTAAATCCAAACCACAGCACTACAACAGCTACTAGGAAGAAAATTAACTCTATCCCAGCCGAAACCAGGACAGCAGGAAAGCTCTTCGCCACACGTGCTCCCCAAAAGCACCGTGCAATCTGCGTTAATCACAGTGAGAACACGGTGCCCCCTTTCCCAGACCCACTGGCAGCCCAAGCATCGGGGCGAGGGCCCCGACGTGGTGCTGGGAGCTCCGGCACAGCTGCAGCCCCGAACAACTCCCACGCAGCCACCAGAGCATCCGACCCACCGCCTTTCAGGACTTGAAGCACGTTGCCTGCCCTACAGAGCATGCTCCGCAGGGGGGCTGCATTACAAAGCCATTTACTGAAAATAAAAAGCCAAAAGGCCCAACAAAATGCACTGTAATTGCAGGGTTTGCAGGCGCGAGGCTCCCTGACTCTGCATACGAGTGCTGTGATAAGCCAGGCTTCAGGAAGCCCTGCCAAAACCAGTCCTGTGCGCTGCCTGGAACACCTTCTGCACACGCACATGGTTGCTTAAATCCTACCTTGCTCCTCTCCTTCTCTGGAGGAGGGAGGCTGGTTGCAACAGGCAGCGGGAGGGAAGCCAGCCTGGCCGGGATGCTACCCATCTGGTGCTGCCGACCTCGGCTCGCCAGGATCGCTCGTCTCCCCGCACTCGGGGGTGAAGGATGCAGGAGGGCATCCCACAGCAAGCGGGCTGCCTGCTCCCCGTCTGCCTCGCAGGGGGTCCAAGCTGCTGGGTGCTTTCCCAGGAGCAGCTGGGGGACCAGGCGCGGGCAGGAGAGGTGTTAAGATTCCCAGCACGGCCTGGGAGGAGACATCCCCAGCATCCCGCTGCAGAGCGAGCTAATCCTGCCAGGTTAATTCTCTTCCTCAGTTCATTCCAGCTTATTAAAGTCAGCAGGCACCCTGCAGAGGATTCATTACCTGTGTCACTTGAAGGCAAGGCTGGGCCTTAATGAGCTAAGAAACGGGGGAGCGATGCTCCCACCGGCAATGCCCCCCCAAACGGCTGGGTCCTTCCTGGGCACAGGGACACCCGCTGCCCCGTTCCCATGGGCGGTGCTTTAATAAACAGGAGGAACACGCAGGACTTTCGCAGGGTCCCAGGCTTCCTCCAGACGTGATCTTGCTCCCGTTTCCCCGTCTACGCCGGCTCTCACCAAACACCCCAGCCCAGCCGCACACCGTGCCCTGGCCCCGGAGCTCGCCTCTCTTTTATTTGCCGGGAATTACTGGCAGAGGGCAAAAGGAGATGAATTTTCAGCTAGGTGAGTGAGCACATTACCAGCCAGAGAGATGGCAGCTGCTGCAGTACATCTTCATCCCTTTAAATAGTTCCCAGCTTTCCCCCTGCAGAGCCAGGCTGGCTGTGTAAAAGAGATCTCTCCTAATTAATCTAGTCCTCTCCATCGCTGGTGAAACAGAGCCGGAGCTGGCAGATAAAATATTACAGGAGCTAACAGAGGATGGCAGGCTTGGGTTAGCGAGGCAGAAAGCAAGTGGTGGACTTCAGCTGAAGGGGCACAATTATTTTACCACCATGCTATGCCTCTATTCCCAGACCTGTCTGGCATCTTCTAGCTCCAGCCTGCCTTTTTCATCTGGGTTTTATGCCCCCCTCCCCATTTTTCACGCCAATCCTTTTTTTCTCACCGGGTGGCTGTTTAATTTGTTGTATTCCATGCTTTCCCTTTCATGAGCAAGAAACTTGCATCTGGGCTTTCTTTTTCTTCTCTCTCACTCTCACTTCATTTCCAAAAATTTTGCTTTTTATGGGAAAAAGAAAGGAAAAAAGGAATGGGAGGGAGAATGCTAGAGGAGCCAGGAGATGAAAGCAGATTTTTACGCACAGTCATGAGAGGAAGGATGCAAAGAGGAGAGAGCATTGGATGCCACTCACTCACTGACTGTGGCCATACAGAGGCGAGATGAGTCAGGCAGCAGCTTCCAGAGGATGCAACAGAGCAAAAACATGCCCAAGAGCACAGTATCATCCAAAAAAGCTGGGAGAAAACCACGCTAGGGATGCTTAGGGATCACCTGCCTCCTGCACGGGGCTGAGCTGATGTTACCACCTTAGCCTGCCGCACGCTGCCTTCCTCCCCACTGTTTTACCCTAGTCATCACCTTCTGTAGCAGCTGTGCTGAACCTCCTTGCCTCCACATGCTGCCCCTGCAAAGCCCCTTTTGCCCTCCAGAGCAGCGTTTTGGGGCCCTTCATACCTCTACCACAAAGCAGCTCGGCAAAACCTGCGTCCCCCTGCGAACATGCCTGTTTAAGCCCAAGCAGGACTGCTCAAGGAGGAATATTATCTGCAAGAAACAGGATGTCTAAAAAAAATAATAATAAAAATCATCTTTGCCGGTGATCAGAGAAATTGAGACAACAAATGGAGCACAGGAGGGATGTAATCCCTCATTTAAACTTGAGCGAGGAATCTGGCTGCCAGATCTGGGCTCTGCTGATGAGAGTATTTAAAAAGCAGTGGGAAGGTTTGCAACCTACGTGGAGCTAAATTCACCCTGGGGAAAGTCCCGTGTCTGCTCAGGGGGGTCACACCTCGTTTGGCTGTAGCAGAGGAGGGGGCAAAGAGAACATCACCAGGGCTGGCCTCCGATGTAGAGGGAAAAAACCCAACTGTGCATGACCTAACGCGCCTGAAGCAGAGGCAGCCACCCTCACCAGCACTGATAGCAGGGCTGGCTGCCTTTCCCAGCCTCCGAAACCTTAAAGGTGCCATCAGGGAGCAAAAGTAGATGACAAGTGGGTGTCAGCATCCTCCCACTAAGGAGGACCCAGAGGCTCCAAGCCTGCCGGGACACCCAAGGCAAACCTGCTCGCTGTTGAATGCTATTTTACCCTTGCTAGGTGGCCTTCAGCCCCACACTTTTATCCTCTCTCCTTCCTCATCAGGCTTTAAAGAGCATCCTGCAGCTCCAGCAATAGCTCTCCATTACTGCAGAAGCAGGAAATGTTTGCTTTTAATAATTTTTCCTAAAAAGCCGAGCAGCAGTGTTTAAAGAGGGAGGGATATCACAGCTCTGCCAGGCTGGGACTACCCGGAGGCAGCAGCAGCAGCTCCCACCACTGTACCCAGCCCTTGGCATCTCCTGGATGGCCTGGACACCTTTCCCTACTCACTGCTTTTGCTTTCTAGCCTGGGGCTCCCTCTGCCTGTCACCTCACTGTGCATGCTGTCCCCAGGGCTGCTCTCCAGGCCTGTGCAAACAGCACTGGGCTCTCTTTGGTGGTGGCGAGTGTTTGGGCCACGCACTGTTCGTGCCAGGGCAGAAGGATGGACCTGCAAAGCTGTGGTGTCTCCCTGCCTGCCCATTAGTGCTGGCTGGGGCCGGCAGTTGAGAGCATCAGCAAGGCACCAGGCACAGATCTGCTCCAGAGGCTCCTAGCACTATGGGAATCTGTTGCCAGCTGAAGCTTTAAAAATACTGATGGCAGTTACACACCACACACACCCCCAAAAAAACCAGTAGTA
Organism: Falco rusticolus; assembly: GCF_015220075.1. Lineage (NCBI taxonomy): Eukaryota > Metazoa > Chordata > Aves > Falconiformes > Falconidae > Falco > Falco rusticolus. Next base: position 3,003,659 of record NC_051202.1, on the reverse strand, counting down.
ACTCTCTGGGCTTAAATACAAGCTAATTGCAACCATCAAGAGCTTCCAGCAGGAGTGCAAGCCCTGTGCAGAGGACACATGCAGACGTGTCAGCACTGCCGAGCACGGGGAAATAACAGCATCCCCATGACCTGGAGATTTTTACAGGCTTTCCCACAGCAGTGGCAAAAATAAACCCCACAACCTTTCTGAGCTCAGATTCGCCTTCCCGCTAAGTTTGCGTTGCCAAGCTGGGATATGCTCTTCAACAGCACCTCTTCCCAGGGAGAACACGGACATCCCAGCAACAGGGACCAGCCGGGCAAAGACAAGCGCCCTGGCGTGGCAACGCGGCTGTTCCCCGGCTGTGTGATGCCAGACCCCAGCACAGACGGGGGGTCCCAGGAAACCTCGCCCACTGCCCTAGGAAGGGCTGCCATGACCTCAGCTAGAAAAGCCCACAGAGGATGACGGCGCCTGTGCACGCTCAGGATGGGGATGGCAGCAGCACTGTCGATGAGCTTTGACTCCTTTACCTTCACATGGGGCAGAGCAGCACGCAACAGTTGCATGGCACAAAAACGGTACAAAAGTGCCAAAAGTCTTTGGCAAAGCTTTGGCAATGCTAGGGAGGCGTTGTGGGGTCACAGGGCTCCCCAGGAGCCCTACACCAAGCCACAGGAAGAGTACATTTTGCCTTCATACAGGACCTGTGCTTCCCAGACACGCAACTTGGGAACGTACCTCCACACTCGCAGAGGAGCAAATCCTCTGCCCAGCTGCTCTCTCCAGCAGGAACCGATGGGCTCCGCTGGGCTGCATCGGCCCCTCGTGCCTCGATCCCGAGCAGGCAAGCGGGTGGAAAGAGCCCAAGGGCTGGGCAAAGCCAGGGGCACTGAGCTGCCCGGCCGGCGCGTGCGGCAGGAGCAGCCATCTGCTCCCCGTCGAGCGGGCCAGGAGCCACCCTGCCATCTGCAGCCCTCTTTAGCATCACTCAGCTCCACAGAGCCAGCCCTGCCCCTGCTTCCCAGCCCCACACGCAGCTGTCCTGCAGGAGAGCAGCCCAGGCAGCAAACTGAGGATGCTGCCGCATCTCTCACCTGGTGCCACACCAGCGCGGGGCCAGGCAGGGGGAGGTTTCAGATCTCCCTCTGCAAACCTGGGGCCACCACGGGCCAGTGAACCCAGAGGGACCACATTTCAAGCTCCCTCTTCTGAGCAGGAACATCTCCAACCAAGCTGATACCCAGCCCAGCTCCCCCTTGCACCTCAGTGAGACAACGATGGGACAGGAATTTTAAACTGCCTATCAGCAGGATCTGAAGCCTCCAAAAGGGAGAGCGTGATAAATTCACCCAGAGAATCACAGGCACAGAGTGCAGGGTGACGACTTATCCTTCACCATACATACAGATTTATTAAAAATTTAAAATTGCTACATAGATCTAAAGGGCCAGGTTATTTCTTTTTGCAAGGGCTGATCAATCACACGTGTCCCCAAAGGATGCCAGACCTTTAACTACTCATCTGATTATGCCTGCTGTACCCACGCTGCTCCAGCCCCAGTGCTTAATATTTTATCCACACGGCTCCTAGGCAAAGCCGGAGTGGAGTCTGATCTGGCAGAGCAGAGACCTGCCTTTTGGCTTCTTACCAGCTCCTACTCAAGGGCAGAGGTGGAAGAAAAGAAAGAACTTTTCTTTCGCCCTCGGACGCTCCTTTCAAAGCAACAGATTTACTTTCAGTTATCACCATCCTAAAACAGAGGGGGCTTGATCATGGACGGCAAAGCGGCCGTGGTGTCCCAGCTGCCTGGGGAAGGGGTGGCCGGAGAGGTTGCCACGGTCAGGGGTGGCCCTGCTTTGGTGCCAGGACCAGCACGTGTGCTCAGTGTTGGGCATCTGCCTCTCATGTAAACTGCACTTTAACAGCAGAATCAAGGCTTTTGGTGGCAAAAGGGAGGGAAATGTTGGAAAGTCTGTGAACTACAAGGAAAACCGCACGCTGCCTCCCGCCACGTGTTTAATCTGACGCCTGTCTCCAGCAGCCCACCTTCAAAGTGCCACAAAGGTAGGACAAAGATGCAGCTCTGGGCTGGGGGGGTGTGAATCTGTGACAGGGCTCGGGGGCTCCCCCACCTCAGCATCCTCCAGGGCACATCCAAAGAGCTGAGGATGCAGCAGTGGATGCCAGCTCTTCTCCAGCCCCGACATGCTGGGCACTGCTGCTGCAGGGGGATGATTTGTCCCCTGGGAGGATGAAGATGCTCAAAACAGCTGGGCTCGCCCTGCATCCAGCCTGGATTTTGCAGAAGGCGCATCACCAGCTACTCCACAAAGCGACACCAAATGCCTGTTGAGGAGCCAGCAGCACTAAACATCTGAATCCCTGCCTGTTGCATCTCTTGGCATGCTCAAACTGGACCCAACCTCCTGGACCAGGTCCCCATCACTATCCCCATGGATGAAGGTAGAGGAGGAGTGTCGAGGACCGGCACATGCCACATGGCTGGGAAAGCTCCGGCGCACCCCATGGGCTCAGCACTGGGCAGAGCCTCTTTTCATCACAAAGCCGTATGATTCTGGCATGTCTCTTCTGTGCGAGGGGGCTAATTGAATGGTGGTGGAGGTACCGAGCAGCCCTCACAATCTGAGGCCAGAGTCAGCTGAAACTCTGAAATTGTGTAATTTGGGGAAGGGGATCAGGCCTTTCAATGCATCTGCAGTTGATAGCGATGGATGGCTGAAGGGAGCCGAGTTACAGAGCGGCCGATGGGGAATCACCCCCCCTCCAGCCACGCAGTGGACAAGATACATCCCCTGATTAAAGCTGTGCCCACCTCAGAGCAGAGGTTCTCTGTTGGACCCACTTTGCCAAGGAGCAACAGGCTCGTTAGCAGATGCAGAGCTCATTAAGGAAATGCAGAGATGGCAATTACCCCTCCAGCCATGCTATGGGGTCTGACTGGGGGCAAAATGATGGGAAAGCAACTGGGAGAGAGGAAAGCTGAACCTGGCTGGCTGAGACCTTCCTCCACTTCTGCCACAGGGAAAACCCTCCCAAGCTATTACAGACCCAGACGCCTCCTCCGAGAGCCTGGGCTACGCATGAGCGCTGCTTGCTCCCTCCTTCACCAGATAACATTTCTCTATGCAACTCCTTTCCAGGGCTCCCAGTACAACCCCAGCCACGCTCTCAGCCCCAACATGCCCAGGGATGTGTCCCTTTGCCCCTGTGCATCTCAGGTGCCGCACCCGCCGAGTGGTGACAGTTCCCCGAGCTAGGGGAAGGATGCTTTCTGGCATCCCACGCTCCGTTTCTGCATCTGAACAAATAACACAGGCAGAAATTCACCCCCGCGGCTCAGGTCGCCCAGCCAAAACCTGACACTTCAACCTGCTGCTGAGGTTTTATACAACCGTGGGCACAAAGCAAGCACACAGGCATCGCAAGGGCACATCTAGGTAAGATTAATAAAGCCGGTGTAGGATTGACAAGGAAGAGGGCGAAGGGGAATAGCTGGCTATTATTATTATTCCAGGCACACCAGGTGCCCACATTGCCCACATCAGGAGGAACAAAAAGAGTTTTCAGAAGAATCACGGTCAGTTAGCTCAAGATTTATGAATTTTATTCTTAGCGCGCTTTAATTGCGCTTATAAATTAAAAATGAACTAATTCTGTACTGCGTAAAGTGACTGCATGCGCCTAAAAAAAATTGCACTTCAACTTTTAATTCCACTTCAATTGCGCACACGCACCGAGGTAGCGCCGTGCAGCAGCCTCGGATCAGGCGCTCTGGAAATTACCGTCACCATTTCATTCCACCTTGGCTGCGCACATACATTTTTTAAAAGTTACTGCTGTGCTGTACAGAGCGACATTAATTGAGTGTTAATGAGCTGTCTGATCAGCTTTCCACTGTCCTTATTACTGGACGTCAGGGTCTCTGCAATGTCCCAATTAAACAGAATCAAAGAATACTTAATACACGGTAAACTGGTTCCCAGCCACTTGAACTGATTAACCAGCTGTTTTGTTTATTTGGGTCCCCGTTAAGCGATGCTGCAGAGTCTATATTGCCCACACAGCACCTATATTCTGGGAAGGAACAGGGTTTAAATGGAGATTTCTAGGAGATGCCAAGGGAAGCACATCAGTTCAGGACAGCGGACTCAGCACCATGCATTTCATCCCAAAAGAGGATGGTGCAGAGAGACAGCAAAGGGTGTTTCAGGCATAATTCAAATTGGGTACCTAGAGTCACTCGACATTTTGCAGGTCTTGTTTTATTTAACCAGCTCCGGTGATAAAGATAGAAACCATGACAGGGAGGAAATAACTTGGATCACTGCAGAAGAAATCCTCCCATCTTAATACTGACGGAAATAAAGGACCTACAAAAACCCACTGGCAATAGAAGATCAGCTCAAAGCATAAGGAAGGACCAGCAAAACCTCCCTGTGTATCTACTTAGCGCTAGCAGGCTGCTTTGGCATAAAATAAAGTGCTTTCTGGTTCTGCATTCACCTTAGCTTGGACAGAAAGTACAAGCACGAGAGGTTCCCTGAGGAAAAGCACCTCCAGACCGGGCCACACACTTTCTGCCCCAGATATGGAAATACCCAGGGACGCATCAGGTCTCCCAGCTTCAGCAGAGCTCTTTGTCTTTCCTCCTCCCAGGTGGACTCAGCACCAGAAATAGGGGATCGGTGAGGTCATTCTGGTCCAGAGGGGGAAGGAAACAGCCTCGCGCAGCACCCAGCTCCCCCATCACAGCATTTCTTTTGACACAAGGCTCTCACCCCACCAACCCTGAAGGCTGGCAACATCCCTCCCACCCGAATCACACACAGCCACGAGGATGGCTGCAGAGCAGAGGTACCCACGCACGACAGACCATCACATCCTTCTGAACACCGATGCTAGACCAGCCGGGCTGTGCAACAGCCCCACATCCCATGCAAAAGAGCGGGGAGTCCCTTTTCCAGCTGCGGAGGGAAAGATGCTACAGCTGTCTGCAGGCCTGGCGGTGACACCAGTCGAGATAAAGGAGAATTTAAGGTGCAGAGGAGAACTAAGCAGATCCTTGTAGATTGGAGCCGAACAAGATAAGGGAGCAATGATGAATATAGACACATTACGCTAGGACAATTCAAAGCACATGCAATTTTGGCGGATCGGAAAAAGCGATAGCGCAATGTACTTACAGTCCCCCAGCGATTTGCGAAAGCAGCGGGCAAGGTTTCCCCGTGTCAGCCTCAACCAGGCTCGGGCAGCCACGCTCTAGAGGGCAAAGAAAACAGACTTTTAAAAATCATCAGCACCTAACCTCAGGAAAGAAAGCCTACGCTTGACCAACAAGTGCATTCCTCAAAGCTTGGGCAATAATATTTTTACTTGCTGCTTATTTTACAAGACATCGGTGGAGCGCACAGCACAATTATCAAAGCCTTCAGCTCCCCCGGCTCCTAAATGGAACAGTCAAGGAAAATAGTCTAATTTGACAATTTTCAGTCGGTTGAAATGATACGTGGAAGAAAGAAAGCATATTATACACTATTTGATAAATTATCCCCATTATACGGATGGCAAATCCAAGCCCAGGAGATGTGCAGGGCTGCTGAGGACAGAACACATGTTTCTGGCAGCTACTGAAGGGCACCGCCGCCGTGCCAGGTGGAGAAGCCCTCCTTTTCCACTCAGCCCTTGCCCACAAAGCCGCAGGACAAACCTAAAGGAACAGGGGGCAAATAGTTGGCAGAGTCAGGTCCAAAATTTTTTCCTCCTCCTGCCACCTGCAGGAACCCCACTGCTCCTGGGAACGGTCTCATCTTGACCACGCTTTTCCGTTTTCCTCCTACTTCCCCCGTGTTCACCAATTCTCATCCCAGTATGTTGTAACAGCCCCATGCAAACACCGGTCCAGGTATGGATGCCCAGCTCCTCCCAGCCCCACATGATGCTGCAGAAAGGCAGGGGATGGCACGCACGCCCCAAGGGGATGCCCATCCCATCAACACCCCAGAGAAGGGGTCTGGGAGCCATGCAAACACCCCCTCCCCGTGGTCCTGCACACCGAACCGCCATCCCCATCGCTCCCGTTCTACATAAATGTATTCATGAATTCGTTCAGAAAGTTCTCCCTGTGCTCGAGCGGGTGCTGCTTGTAATTGCTGGCGGCCAAAATCTGTTCTGTTTTTTCTGGCTGAGGTACCAGGCAATCATCAGCTGTAATTATTTCGAGTCTTGTTACAGATGGATCTCCAAGCTTTCAGTCTTAAACAGAATTCATTATTCAAATGGCGGCTCCAGCCTTCTGCAGCAGGGTGGGCACGGGCGCTGCTGGCCCCCCACAGTCGTCACCAGCAACAAATGGTTGCAGGAAGGCGAGGATGGTGGTGGGATCTGCTTGTCAAAGCCACCCCACTGCAGTTCCCCACCGGTCCCACCTGGCATGTGGTTTGGCTCAGGTTTGGCCCCAGGGGGAACATGGGCATCCGAGGGGAGCGGCGCTGGTGCTGGCTGGGGATGCGGTCAGCATCATCCATGCCAGCTCCAGAAAACCTCCAAACACTGGCTCTGCCTGTTTCCAAGCTCACTTTGGGTATGTGACAGCATGAGAGAGGAGCCCTGTGGGCTCAGGAGCGGCTGAACGCACCAGGGCAAGGTGTTACCAGACCAAATGGCAAAAGTGAAATTGAAAAGCAAATCAATTTGAGCTTTTTTTTTAGCCAAACTATCCATTTCAGCATTGTTTTCAAAAAAAAAAAAAAAAAAAAGGAAGTCCAGCTTTATGTACTGTACAATGACTTTCTGCTTTCAAAACAGATGTCATTTATTATTTTAAAATGCAATAAAACACTTTTGAAACTTCAAAAGTAAAACATCCAGAGATCCTAAAAATATACCAGAAAACATTCCCCGACCAAGGGGAAGCACTTGCAAGGACAGCGGCAAGCTCAGGGCAGGCGGGGGGGCACAGCTCACTGCCAACGATGCTCAGGCACAAACTACCTGGGGACCTGGCACCAAAAAGCCCCATGCTCACGCTCCAGGAATCCCAATTTACAGCCTGACTTGGCAGGATTTCGGCACAGCACACAGACCCTCCCCATGAGAATCCGTGTCCTCCTGATGCTGAGTACCCAGGGCATGCAATGCACCACCGGCAGCCCAAAACCCACCACCCGGCAGCATCGTTTCATTTTGCTGATTGAGGCCGCTGAAATTTTGGCTTCTTGTATTAATGCCACAGAAAAACCCTCACGCTCGTCAGACTCAACTGGCTTCACTTGGCGAGGGTTTGCAGCTCCCGGACATGCCTCCCTCTCCTCCCCTGGAGCTGGCAGCATCCGCAGCCCCCCCATCCTTCCCCAGCACCCTTAAACACACACAGTGCATTCATCGCCTTACAGGCAAGCGAATGCACACCTCCTGGCCTTTGCCTATGCTCTTTGCATATTTGCTCACTGAAATATTCACTGAAAAAACACTGCAAGCGTTTTACGACATTTTGGGGTTCGGATCCTGAGCATGCACAAAGGAAAGGAGGGTTTTGGGTTGCAATTCCCAGCTCCTCTGCTGAGTCCCTGGGGCATTAAATCCAGGCTCTCCTTCCCCCACCCCCAAAGAGGTGCTGCTCTGCTTTTGCGGGTACAATCTGGCTTAAACCCACAGCACATCCCCAGGCTACAGCAGCAAGCAGCACAGCGCCCTGGCTCCAAGCTGTTGGCAGCCAGCACGGGAGCAGAAATCCACCTGGGAATGTGGGGGCTTGCAAATCTCTTCCTGCACACGGACCTTCGTGCACGCCAGCAAACCGTGCCGTGGGTTTGCTTGCAGGCACAAGCAGAGCCCGAGCCGCCGCAGAAAACGCTCAGCAAAACTTTTGCAAGCAAGAGCAAAGCCTTGCAGGGCAAAAGAACAAATCCTAACGTATGGGTCACACCAGGAAAAGCCAAGGGTCTGTGGCCACCCCCTGACCCTACACCCGATGCACAGGGGGAAGGCGTGAAGCCCAGCAGCAGCGTCTGCAGCGGCCGCATGGCATCAGTCCAGCTGCACGCTTTGCTCTCCTCCGGCTTGACATTCCCTTTCACGGAGCCAGGCCATCCCTCTCCTCCCTCCACAGCCATGTGGGTATCGGGTTTGTGATGACATCTAGATTTGCAGGGAAAGCATCTCATTTCCTTTCAAATTTTCAATTTTTCTCTGGGAAAAGTAAAAAGCGTTGTTTCCTGGCTGCCTTCCAGGCCAGAGCGGGGGCAGTTTCCAATTTAAAAAGTCAATATTTTCTGCAGGAAATTTCAGTCTTGGGCTTTTTTTTTTTTTTTTTTTCCTTTAAAAAAGATCATTTTTTGACAAAGTTTTCCAGGGGGAGGGGGACACTCGTAGCAGGCAGCAAAGTGTTGCTAATCTTATGCACATACAAAATGGAAACACTGCTTCCTGGTGGGATTTCTGGTACTTTGTTTTTATAAAAATTTTAATCTCTGTATCCCTCCTGCTACTGTTTGTATTTTTTGTGTGTCTATTTGAAAAGCAAACAATATTGCCTGCTCCTGCGGCGCTCTGGGTTTGGTTTTGCTTTACACTTATTTATTTTGCTCAGCAGTTTAAATTATTAGTCCCTGACCCTGCAAATATCTTATTGCACATGGATCTCTGTGCATGCAAGCAAGACGTGCCATGGGTTTGTTTGCAGGTGCAAGCAGGGCTCTTGACCCTGGTGGAGCTAAATGCATTTGAACCCAAGAGAAACAGACTCTGCTGGTACCCTCCCAGCACAAAGGCCAATTTCAGCTTTATTTGTACCAGCCCACCAGGTATCAGCTCCCCTCCAGTTTGGTGGACAGGCTGGAAATGGGATGGGGAAGGATGGGGCTGAGGGCTGTTTCTGTGGCCTGGGAGAGTGGGGAAGGCAAGCACAGGGGATGCTGACACCAAGGAAAGAAGGAGGAAAAATCCCCTCCCGCTCCATCCCCCTGTTCCAGCAGATGCTGGCTCAGGGACCAGACAGAGAAAATGGCAAAAAGTGCTGGTTTGTGTCAACATTAAAAAAAAAAAAAAAAAAAAAAAAGTGTCTCATTTTCTTTCCTGAAATGAAAACCTAAATGAAACACGACATTCCAGGAGTGCTGGAGCTAATGAAGCAGCTTCCCTCTAGATTTCCGCCTGGTGGGTAAATGGCTCTGGTGCCTTGGGGTCCAGGGGGAGCCGAGCCCATGGGGCTGGCTGGGGGGGGGGGGGGCAGTGGCAGCGCTTTTGGGATACCCCAAGCCTGGTTAAGTCAGGGTTGGTCCACAAATACACAGCATCAGGGTCCAAACCACACTGCTCACTTCCACCCCCCAGTTCCTTTTTCTTTCTCCTTTTCGAACCTTCCCCCCTGAAGCAGATGGCCCCAGCTCTCTCCTACCCCCCTAAACCCAGCGTGACACCCCCAGCCCGGGCTCGGGGGCACCACACGCACACACAGCCCCACTCTCTCCTTCACCTGCAGTTTGGGGGTACGCAGGCAAGGGGCGTCCCTCCCTCCCCCAGGACACAGCCCTGCAGCCTCCATCCCTGGCTCCCCCAAGCAAAGGAGCCAGCCCCCCACGCTGGGCTCGTTAGCAGCTTCAGGGGCAGCGCGGGGGGGGGGGGGGGGGGGGGGGGGGGGGGGGGACGGGACGGGAGACACAGAGCCCACCAACCCAAACCCTGCTGGCACCAAACTCTGATTTTCTTCCTCTGGGAATCCGGGATTAATTTTTTATTCCTGCAGCCCCCAGGTTGGGACACATCGGGAGCTCCCCAGGGAGCTGGGCAATGCCTGGGCACACTTGGGGACACTGAGTGACACCAAACACAAGCCCTACGCTGGCAATGTACGGGGCGGGGGGGGGGGGGGGGCGGTATTTTGTGGATCACTTCGCGGTAACCCCAAAGCCCAGCCAGCTTCTTTTTCGCATGGGGCACACGCAGAGGGGTCCCGAGGTACAGGGTGAATATCAGCTTTTTTATTTCCCTGGAGCCTTGCAGCCGCTCTGGGGCACCCCACAGCAGTTTGGGGAGCGATTTGCACGTTGCGGCTCTCTCCCAGAGGGAAAAAAAAAAAACCCCAGAGGGGAAAAACCACCAAAATCCTCTTTGCTGGCACAGCACAGCCAAGCAAAGGCGGCTGCACGCAGCAACAGTTGCACGTGCCTATTTAAAAAACTAACACACACCTTTCAATTGTAGCTAAAAAAATGTAGAAAACGAAACGAGAAAGAAAAACACCACTCACCCCCCGGCTCCTCCACATCCTCAGGCTCTCCCAGCGTGCAGCAAACCCCCCCCAGGGGCTACTGGGAGCCCCCAGCCAGGGGCAGAGGGCAGGGCTGTGGCAACGACCCCAGATTGCCTGCAGCTGGGCAGCCCCAGCTGAGCCCCTGCTGCCTTTGCTAGCAAGTAAAAAAAAAACCAAAACGCATCTGCAGCCCTGGAAGGGGTTTTGGGGAGGTGATATTTCCATGGTTTTTTTCCACGGTGCAAAGAGCTGCTCCCTGATTTTAGCATGCATTTGTTAGTGAGAGGCTCAGTTTTCCACAAGCAAAGTGATAGGGCTGGGGGTTGGGGGGGTGGGGGGTGGGGGGTGCGGCTTGCACTTGGCCCTGAAAATGGGCTGACCCCCCGGTGCACCTCCTGCCAGCAAGAAAAAATTGCATTACAACAAAAAGCGTGGGTGTAGCACCCCAAAGGGACCCTGAAAACCCCTAGTAAGGCCGAAAATGCAAAGAGCTTATCCTCAAGTTTATCACGCATCGATTAGTGAGAGGCTGTTTTTCCGAAGCAAAGTGATAAGGCTGGGGGGAGGGGGCACACAGGGCTGGTCCCTGAAAAGGGGCTGCCCTCCTGCAATCCCCCAGGCATAGCCCCCCTGAAAGCAAGAAAAAACTGCATCACAGTAAAAAGCATGGGAGTGTCACCCCAAGGGGACCCCAAGAGCTGCAAATGCAAAGAGCTGACCCTCCACTTTATCACCCATTTATTAGTGAGAGGCGGGTTTTTACAAGAAAATAGGGTTGGGGAGGGGGGGCTTCGATTTTGCCTGCAGCAATTCCCTGCCAGGCAGCTGACAAAGGGTGCAAGCCCCCAGTCCTTGCCCAGACCTGGAGATTTGAGGTGCTGGGGGGGATCCCAAAGCCACAGGCTCCCCTATTACAAAGATGCTGTAAAATGACAACAGGAGAAGCACAGAGAAATGGGGGGACCCCTGCAACCAAAAGCCCTTTGGGAGGGAGGGGGGCTAGGGAGCACATCCCCCCTGCACACAGTGGGTGCTGGAGCCGGGGGGGTGCACATCCCACCGGGGTCAGAGCTGGCCCCAAGGGGTGCTGCAGGCCCTGGGGAGCCCATGCAGGGCCCCCCCACAGCCACCCTACTCGAAAGCTCACCCGAAACCACACCAGCAGGGATATTTTCCTGCCAGTTTGCAATGCAGCCTTTGTGTCTCTCAGAAAAACAAAAGCCCCGAAGAAACGCAATTAAAATATTATAATTATTGGTGGTGGAGTATTTGCTTTTATCGGCTCCTATTTAAAAAGATGCAAATAGAGGTGGTTTTAGCATTCCAGTCAGCCTGGCTCCCTCCTACAGGGATGGAAATACTTGGTTTACTCAACTTTGTTGTGTTGATTTTCTAGTTTCCCTTTCATTTTTCTTTTCTTTTTTTTTTTTTTTTTCAGTACTCACACTCCTTCCTTGACAGCCTTCCATTTGCTGGCTCTTCTCCCCATGCTCACCCAGAACAGAGCCCTGTACTGGGGGGCTGCACCGAGCCCCCCTCCCCCCCCCCCCTTGCCCAAAACAACTGGGCTGGCACTGGTGGGTGCAGGGCTTAGATGGGGAGCAGAGTGCTGGGCTGGGGGAGACAGCCTTGGACATAGGGGGTTGGATGGGGATGGGATGGGGATAAACGTGGGATAAGGGTGGGGATGAAGATAAGGATGAGGATGGGTTTGGGGATAAGGATGGGGATGGGGTTAGGGGGTGTTTGCAGGCGAAGCAAGGCAAGGGCTCGGCTGGGGCAATTGCAAGCCAAAAGCACCCTCCTCTGGCCAAAGCCCCCCCACCTACAGGGTGCTCGACAGCCCCAGGCCCCACCCCAGAGCCCCTCCAGAGCCCAGCACCACAGACCCCACACAGGACTGGACACCCCAGTGCAGTGTACAGTGTGCTGCGTACAGTGTGTGGTGCTGGGCTCACATGCACCAAGCATCCTCCTGCTTCTTTGCTTTTCATCAGTGTTAGAGATGACAAAGCAGGTGACTAAGAGGCCACTAAGAGCCCATGTCCCCGTGTGTCACCCCAGCTCCCCAGCAGTTCCATATCTGTGGCTGGCTAGCATGGAGCCATGCCAGGCTAGTGATGCCCAGACCATGAAGCAAATCTCCCCCCACCGGGGAGCAGAGAGCTGGCTTTATGCTGGGAGCCATCCCTGGGGACAGGACAAGTTGCAGAGAAGAAGGGACCAGGGGACAGGACAGATAAGCACCCCTCAGCTGCCAGCCCCCAGTCCAGCCAGCGATGCTGCCCACCACACTGCGCTGGGGGGCCGGCTGCACTGCACAGTGGCCAGCTGTGATCAAACTGGATTATTTTGGCCGTAGGAGGGCAAGGAGCGATGGCATGCTGCTGTACACCCCCGCCAGGGATGGGATGGGTGCTCGGAGCTTGTGGACACTGGGGGAGGCTCATTGCTGTTATTGCCATGTCTTTCAAAACTCAAATTATCATGCTTTGTGGTAGGACCTTTGAGGTGCAGGCTGCATAGCCTCAAAGTGGGGCAATGTACATGCTGGTTTTGTCATTGTTGGAGCTTGCTGTGGAGCCTAAACTTCTCCTGCTGCACCTCAGTGTGATTGCTCTAGTATTTTCTTTTCCCTCTCCTCTCCCAGCACCTCCTAACCCAGGTGGGACAAGTTCCCCCCCATCCCCACAGGAACACAGACCCATGCTGCCCACCTCCCTTCCCTACCCAGCATTAAAAGAAGGGCCCTGGGAGATCCCACACTGGATACTCACAACCCCTCACCAGCACCACCCATTAGAAAAAAGCAAATTTCTGCAGGATTCTGGTTTTTAGAGCTCAAGAAGAAGAAGAAGAAGAAAAAATAAAAGCCAACATCAGCAAAAAGAAAGGTCTTTGCCCTTCATTACACTCACAAAGCAGCTTCATCCATGTCCAACCACCCCCTCACAATGCAGTACATAGCTACTGAGGCTAATTAACTCACTAATTAAAGATTAGAGCACTGTTGTTGTTTTTTCCCCACAGGGACAGTCTTAAATGCAATCCTGCTAAGTATTATACAACGTCGTAGTGGTGGCTGTGGCCATCGGGTTGGGTTTGGAAAGGGCGTTGCAACCTACAGAGGGTGGGCAGAGCTCGGCAGGACACACAGCTTCCAATTCCTTGTCCTTTGCACTTATTTTGGGAAAACAGAGAGCAAAAGGCAGGGAAAATGCTCGTGCGGGTCGCTGGGGGTACACCCTGGCTGCATCATTCCCACCCTCTAGCTCTGGGTGCTGGTGTTAAGGCAGAACAGTTGAGTAAGGAGACGATACCACAGGGGGAATGTGATTAGAAATAACAGGTGAAACCAATTCCCTCCCCTTCTCCCCCCGCCCCTCCTCCCTCCAAGACCAGAAAATTGTGAAAAAAACCCAGTGTTTTGTGAAGTTTCAGACAGGCAGGGGGAACCAGTGTGGGTAAAACCCTGCAGGAGAGTGGTGGGGGCAAAAGGGGGAGCACAGTCGGGCTCCAGCTGCTCACCCCAGCTCTGGGGGTCCCAGCAGCATCCCTCCCTATGCCCGAGTACTCCCCCCAGCCCCTTTCCCCTTGCTCTCACTCCCTGCATAACCTCAGGGCAGTGCTGAGTAAGGCTCTTGTCCTGTGTTATTAAGTTTACCTCGACCGTAAAACCCACAAGATTATAAAAATGCAGAAAAGGCCATTTGCTCCTCACCTCCTTCGTCCTTTATTTTGCACTTTCGATCAGATTCCAGAACAGCTGATTCATTTCCTTGGTTCTCACCCATTTTGGTGCTGGGCTCTCCTGCCAGAGGGGGCTCCCCCAGCCCTGACCCCTGAGGTGGGGGAGCCCACCCAAACCCCACTTTTCTCCTAAAACTAGCCCCTCTCTTGGAGCAGAAACACTGGGATGTTTTCCAGGCAGCAGCAGTCCGGCTCAAAGCCCCTAACAACCATCCTGAGCCTCAAAGCAACAGGCTGATATAAATGAATCATACCAAGTCTTTCTTCTTTTTATTTCTCTATTGTTTGCCCTTGTTGTGGAGAAATCTATATTTTAACCCTAATTGTCTCCCGGTGGTAATGATTAAGGCATGGCTGGTGATTTGCATTACAAATGCCACAGGGCTTTTGGTCCAGCCCTGATGAATCCCAGGCTGGGTGTCCAAAGCCCATTAACATATTCTTGTAAATGCCTCGCTGGAGAAGAAAGCTTCTCGCTCCTCCAGTGGTCACCACTTCTTGTTCCCTACCAAGCAGCATCAAAGAGGGGCAAGGCAGAGACTCTCAGAGTTTTGTTTTTCCCTTGGGGCAAGGGAATCAGCCTGGAGCTGCTTTCCTATCTCCTCTCATTGTTGCAGCAGGAGAGCTTGGTGCTGGAAAAGGTGCTGGCCCAGACCACCCTCGCTTGGCTTTGGTCACAGTTTCAAGTATTTTCGCAGGCTGGAATTAGCTGTAGTAATTCAGGAGCAAAATCTCTACTGGGGGAACAAACACAGCTAACCCAGGGCGAGGTGATGTGCTTTCAAGTCATCCCTCTGAGTCATCTCTCACACATCTGAGGGGATGCTCTGCCAGACACACACATACCAAGCCTGTCTGTCTTACACGTTTCCTTCCCCTGACAGCTGCGAGCACATCGCTCCAGCACCGCTCTGCTATCTGCAGTTACTACATGAAGGGGCAAGCAGTTCTGCTGCAGGCAACAGCCCCAGGGGTTTAATGCAACTTCTCCTAATACATTAGGGATGGCTTTTGCTGTGCAAATCTTCCCAGCAGCTCTACATGGAGCAGGAGGGCTGTTCTTCCCGCAGCTCACCTCCCGCTGAAACGAGATGTTCGCCCTGCCTGGGGATGTGGGGATGCTTTCCCCAACAACTTTCTCGCTGGTCCCCAAAAACATCAGTCATGAAGAAGCAGAGCAATACCAGCTAGCCAAGAGCCCTCCATCCACCACCCCAAGAAGCCATTGGCTCTCACCTCCAGCTTCCCAGGGGCTGTAAGCACACATACACATGGTGGTGGTTAATACAGCCTCCCGAGCAGGGGAAAACCCAAAATAGATTTTGTTGGGGGAATTTAAAAGTTATATTTGGAATTAAACACAATAGAACAAGATCATTACATAGCCAAAATACCTATCTAAAAAAATATTTTATATGAAAACGGCATATTAAAATAATTCCCACGAGGAATCGCACAAAGCAGCAAAAAATTTGAGAGTGGAAACAAGTTTGTAAATAATGAATATGTATTAGGGGAAAAAAATGAAATATATTCACTTAGAAAGTAGAGTAGTTGCTAGGCTGGTAAGTATCAGTCTATAAAGATCAAATTGCAGCAGAGCCCTAGTTTATTTAGTCTTATGTGAGGTTTTGTAAAGGCTCCGTCCAACTCACTCAGCAGCTCCATAGATGGAGTTTTCCATTATTGTTTTGCAGATTAAAAAACACAGGCTGCTAGTTGAGGAAGGACATTAACCTTCTTTTTTATTACTTTTGATAAAATTACATAACCAGTTTCATTATATTTTCACATCTCAATGAAATGAGCAGTTCTGCTGGTCTTTACACATTCCCCTGCAGCATGTGAAACTTAGCAGTGTTGTTACAGGTTATGAGACCCCAGAAAGAAAAAAAAAAAAAGAAAAAAAAAGTCAAAGCATGTGTATCTTTATTCATATTTCTCAAAAAATGCAAAGAGCCACACAAAAAGGATAGAAAACCAGTGCGCACATACAAGAAAACAAGTCTTCTGAGTTGGAATAAATTAAAGAGGGTGATGCAAATCCTGCTAGAAATCACCATTTGGAAAAGGAAAGGAAAAAAATCATGTCTCTTGACATTAAGAGCTAAAAACACACCCCCACCTCAAATTAGTTTTGGATCCACCGCCTTCCCAACAGGCAGAGCTGCTCATAGCCCGTACCAGAGTCACGCTGCATCCCTAGCTGCATTGCCTACTGCAGCCCCAGGGCTGCCCTGACACCCCCACTCCCACCGCCACCCCCAGGGAAACAAAACCCAGCTTCCACCAACACCACCCAGTCCCACCCCATTCCCAGGAAGAAATACCACCAGCAAACAACTGAAGAAAACCTTCAGGTTTGCTAAAAACAAGGAGGAAAACCAAATACATACATCTATTTTAAAATTACATGAGTTTGGGGCTGTTTCATCACGCAGCACAGCAGCCTCCCCAGCACAGGACACACCGCATCCCTCCAGCCTCCCCCCCCCCCCCCCCAGCAGCCCCACCTGAGCCAGGCTTTGCCTGGAAAAGAAACTTCCCAAAAGCTCTTTCCTTGCCCAATGTGAGCCAAAGCACCACAGAGCCAAGCCAAAGCACTGCAGCAGCAAAAAGCAGGACCCCCACACAGCACCATCACTGAGAGCATCCCTCGGAGTGTGGCTAATAAAGGCGAGGAGGAATTTCCCCCCTGTTCCTCATCGAAGCTGATTAGCATGAACCGCTAACGAGCCTCAGTCAGCTGTGGGATTGGGTCTCTGCCTTTTGCTGCAATGGGAATGTTGCTGATTCAGCTCCCCCCACCCCACCCCCCAAAATCCTAGCCTGGGAGAGGGCAGTGAAAAAGGCAGCGCCTCACCCCAAAAGCTGGAGGAGAGCAGCGGGGTGCAGCATATGGGGAGATTTGCCCCCCCCTCCATCAGCTCACCTCACCTCCCGCACTGCAAAGTTTGCCCAAGCCCCAATCCCACTCTATATTATCCCAAAATACGGAGCTTTTGGGGTCACAGAGAACAAAGGGACATGGTGTGGGGCATCTCCCAAGGGTTTCATGAGGGGACAGAGAACCCGTATCTGTTTCCACAGGAGGAGGACACACACGAGTGCCACCAGCCCTGAGCGATCCCAGTGCTGCTCTCAGGTCCAAGCTGGATGCATCCCACCAGGTCCCCTTGGCTGCAGGGACGGCACCGCGTCTGCCGCAGGGATCTGGGGCTGCGAGCTGGTGCTGTGACCTCAGGGCTCCAGAACAGCCCAGCGCTTGGTTTCATCAAAGCAGAGAGGTCTGAGCATCCAAAGCCCTGAAGCAGGGAGGGGATGGGAATAAAGAATAAGGAATAAAGAGGGCTTAATAAGGCTGGCACATATTTATTGATTGCATTTGAAACAAAACATTACAGTTCGCATGGAAATGAACTTCAGTCCTATCTGAGCCCGTGGAGAGGGGCCAGCTCCTCCTGCTGCTGGTAGCACCACACAGAAGTGACAGCTCTGCGTACGGGTAGCCACGCAAACACAAGCACATCTGGAAATTCAGCATTGCTGGAGGAAGCGGGAGGCCGAGCCAAGCCCGTCTCGTGCCGCAGCGTTAGGAAACAGCCCGTCCTTGCTAGCTCTGTGAAACGGGCGCTGCTGCGCGGGCTTTGCCTGTTGCTGTTGGTGAACGTAAGGGCAGATCTGATATCCATAAATCAACATATTACTCATTTTCAAGCATTGCAGCCTGACAGCTGTTACATGAGCACATTGTTAGGAACTGTCAGGGAGTGATACATAGTGCCTTTTACAACATATGTTGACTTTTATCTAATGTTGTTCCATAATTAGCCCCAGGGAGCAGGAATCTGGGCAGCCGGCTGGCTGTGTGATCTCGGCTAACCTTTCCTGCCGGGGAGAGAAGGGCAGAGCTGGGAGAGCTGTGAGCCAGGGATGGTTCGATGGATGCAGGAGAAGGCAGGTGGAGTGCCGAGGTGAGTGGTATGCGCTGCCCATCACCCAGGGATGGAGGGGGTCCTGTTCCCTTCCCAGGTCCCTAAGTGTTTTGGAGCCATCATAAGAGGTAAAATAAAGCCTCAAGGACTTGGGAGCTTTTCTCCTGGGTGGAGCCCTGAAGTTCAAGCTCAAAACAGAGTGGTGGCCCTGGGGGTTTGGGGTGAGGAGGGGACCCAGGGATACTTCTCCCATGCATGGAGGGAGAGGGAAGGCAGGGATGATTTACTGACTGGGATAGTAGATAAATGAAGGAGCAGATGGTGGAGTTAATGAGTGGAAAGGGTAGATGGATGGACAAAGAGATAACAGAAAATATGATAACGGATGGTTGTGCTTCCACCCGGCTGAGGACGAACGTGCTGATGTGTCCTCCCAGCCTGGATCCTCTTTAGGAGCTGGCGATGCTACCCATGGAGGACAGGCTCTCACAACAAGCTACTGGAAAAGCTGGGAGCAGGACCCTGTCCAGCCAAGCAGGAGAGGGCTCTGGTTCCTCTGCAGCAGCACAGCCATACCCAGCGTCTCCCCTCAGTCCAAACACGATGTGATGAGCCTGCCTGAGCTGGGCAAACCAGGGCAGGACCCAGCTCCCCAGACCACGCAGATGACTCTCTGGCATGCCAGGGCTGTGTTGCTCTCAGGCACATGAACACCCAGCAGCCCACAGCCACCTGGACCAGCCATCCCTGTCACCCTTTGTAAGCATCTTTGCTGTCACCAAAAATTATTACCCCTTCTCTTTGAAATATTCCCAGGCTCCTGCTCCAGTAAAATAAGCATCAGAGTACTCAGAAGATGTTGGTCTTTACAAAGCAGCACTCAGCTCTGTGGTTTCATCCCAGAGGACTGCTGGGCTGCGGGAGGGGGACCCTGTCCGACTGCAGCAGCCTCCCGGCCCCCTGTGCTGTTTTCCCTTCCTAGCCGCAGCTGCCCGAGCTTGAAAAACAGGAGAGGAAAATAAATCAATAAGACATAAAGATAAATATGCTTTTCAGCACTTGCATGTTGCAGCCGATTCCTCTGGACGTGCCGTGGTGGCTGCATAATTCATAAACTCGCCAGTAATATGCAAATGGTGCAGCTCCCGCCAGGCTGGCCCAGGCGGGCCAAGCTCTCCTCGCCAGCAGCCGTCACGTCGGGGGGCAGGCAGCAGCAAACACACCGAAAGGATGAGAGGTGCTGAGCCCCCCGGTGCGCAGCGCTGGGGTGCAGAGCTGCCGCTGGGGCAATGGGCTGGTTGGCAGGTTGGGCTCCAGTGGGTGCGTGGATGCCATCCATCGCTTCCTGCTGAGCTGCAACGCACATTGTTTTGGTGGGGTGGGGGGGAGAAAATATTCCCTCCCCCTTTTTGCGTGCAGCCTGCCCTGCTCCAGCGCCCCGTGTCACCCCACAGGGCTCCCCGGCGTTTCAGGGCTGGATCCGCACGCTGACACGCCGGTGGGGGTATGTCCAGCGTGATGCT
This sequence comes from Falco rusticolus, assembly GCF_015220075.1. NCBI lineage: Eukaryota > Metazoa > Chordata > Aves > Falconiformes > Falconidae > Falco > Falco rusticolus. The sequence continues at coordinate 2,984,196 of NC_051202.1, read as the reverse complement.
CATTCCCACGCAGGCTGGGTCCTGAGGAAATCCTCCTTTTGGGGCATGAAGCACTCATGGACTGCGGGACCCTGCTGCAGAGTGAGCCAGGAGCAGCCCCAGGTCTGGAAGGTGCTGGAGACAGAGGCATAGCTCAATCCACAAAAATCACCCTGGCCAGCCCCACAGCCAAGCACAGACCTGCTCAGCCCCTATCCATTTCCAAATCTTCAAGGCAGCGCTTTATCTCCACCCTACAACAGCCATTTCCATTGACGTCTCCTAGAATAAACCCCAGCCAGTACGTGAGAAGCTCTTACAAAGCAGTTGATAAAACCCTACACACTTGCCTAACGCCAGGCAGTCCATCAGCCAACTCCCCCGCAGCGCAGCACGGGCACCAAACGGGGATGGGCAGAGATGAGCAGAGCTGCACAGCCCCCCAGGCCCTCTCACTGCCGGGTTGCTGCTCTTTTACTGGCCAAATAATTTTTTTCTCCAGATTTTTACATGGTTCCCCTCACACTGGATGAATGGAAGGTGCAGGGATGAGCCAGCAAAACAGCTCCTCGGAGGAGCTGCACGCCCGTGAAACCAGGGGGGTCGTGCCACCACCTCAGGGACTGGATGACATCCCCCATCAGACATCAACCCTGTCCCAGGGAGCCCATCTTCACCCCACAGCCACCACCGATGGGTCTGATCTGGGGATCTGGGTTTTTAAAGAAGAGGATTTGCGAGGCATCTCCTCCCAATCTTTCAGACAAACACAGCCAAGAAGGAAAGTGCCGGGCTAAGACCTTGATGCAGCAGAAGGGCAAGAAAACCTACCAGCTTTCATGAGAGATTAGGGCAAACGTAGCTGCGTCTTAAGCTACTAAAGGCTTATAAAAGCCCTGAAGAATATACTGCACACCTTGGAAAAACCTTCCAGGGCTTCACTAAGAAAAGTCAATTTAAAGTTAGAGTGCAGCCTGCTTCGGTAGAGAGCCATTCCCTGCAAACAGCAAGCCTGGCCTGCCGGAGAGGAGAGCTTTTCAGGGAAAAAAGGGCTCTGGGTCCTCTGCACCGAGCCACGGTCCAGCTCTGCTCGCCCAGGAGCAAGTGCCAGTCTTCGTTACAGCCAGGAGCAATGGGTGTTAATATAAAACAACACTGGCTTCTCAGATGACAAAATATTAAGTCATCTTAACAGCATAGCATCGAGCTGCCAAAGTGGGGGGGATGAAAAAGGTCTGTGCCTCATCTAACCCCATGGAATCGCTGGTCAGCTGAGAAGGGCAGATCCAGCCCTTAAAAGGGTTTGTGGTCCTTGCACGAGCATCCACTCCAGCATTCCTCAAGCAAATTCCACTGTGTATTCCCTAGGAGAAATACACAAAGGATGAGACCATGGCAAGAGGGCAAATCCAGGGTGAGGGAAATAAAAATATAATAATAATTAAAAAAAAAATAAAATCAAGCATCTGCTGGACAGCAAGGCTGGAAACCAAAGCACAAACACCAAATACATCTGCAAGATGCAGGCAAAATTTTTAATTTTGGAAACTGGCAAAAGATTTGGGATGGCTGGAGAACAGTCAGCACTTCCTTTCATGCCTGGAGGAACTGACAACTTTGCATAAACAATTTTCCTTCCCCCTGATCTGGAAAGGCTGCCACCAAGCATCAGGAGAGGCCAGCACCAGTGCCTTGCCCAGCAGCTGACTTGGAGAAAGCCAAACGCAGCAGGATCCCTGGAGAAATGACATTAATGGCCCAAGAGCAGCGGGAAGCGGGTCATGCAATGGGAGAGGGCTCAGCAGCATCTGCCCCAAGCGCAGCTTCTGCTTTCTGGTCGAGGGACCCTGGGCTGCCTCCTAACCAGCAGCCCTCAACCCAGCCATCCTGAGCCCCACAGGCAAATCTATTTCCCTGCCAGGTTAAATGCCATCCACAGGAAACAAGGCGGAGGAATTAAAAATAATAGCCTGCCACAGGCAAGCCCCCACGGACTGTGCCAACCCCAGACGTGCGCTGGCACCAGCTTATTAACGCGATGCCTTTGCCTCAGCCATGCACCAGCTCCGGCATGAGAGAGGGACACCAGGAACTCAGTTTGTGTTTGCCTAAGCCAAGCAAAAAATCTAACCAAACATGGCATCAGGGCTTGGAGGAGCTGGGGATGGGGCTGGAATATAAAGCACGGCTGCTTCCCACAGATCAGAGGGCAATATTAATAAACCTGTGGACAGGAACTAGAGGATCAGCTGGTAATATTGATAAATGTAAAGCAAAGACAAAGCAGCCAGGGAATATTGGACAGTAATGTTGATAAAAATGCAACGGGGACCTCCTTGACACCAGGCTGCAGGCAGCCCTGCCATCGCGAGCACCACAGCCACCAGCCTGCTTCCCAGGTGAGGGATGGCACAGGGCATCCCAAAGAGCCTCACAGCTCAGCATGGGGTGAATTTTGGCCTGACAGGCTGTTACCCCCAGACCTGCCACCCTGCACGTCACAGAAGCGAGGAGGCACGGGCACAGCACCTGGCATCAAGCCTGAGCTAGGAGCTGGGGCTACCCAGGGGGACAGGGAGCAGGGACAGCAGCAGCCAGGGGCTGTGTGTGGCAGCAAAACGGGGTGAGCTGGGGGCACACTGCACTGGAGATGCTCACTTCTTGCTCCATCGGCTGCAAGGATGTGTGCAGGTGCAGCAGAGCTGGGGCTGAGGGTGGAGCGCAGGGCAAGAGCAGCACGGAGGGGATGGCACAGCCTCTGCAGCTCTTCGCCTTCCCCGGTTACCTGCAGTCCTTCACCGCATCTCGAGCTCGAGAGATGGAAAATTTTCTCCCACCCTTGTACAGTCTCTTTTGGAGCAAAGGAGCTGGTGGCAAAGGCACAGCTGGGACTCAGTGCAGAAATCCAGCACAAAGCCACCTCTCCATCTGCAAGGGACCTCCTGCAGCCGCTACCCAGCCTTGCCCTGGGCACCACACAACTCCCATTTTTTGGCAGGAGAAGGTACGGGGAGCAGGACAGGGGTCCCTTGGAGCCTGCCTGGGTGCTTGGCTCAGAGCCACCCCCCACCAAACACAGTGCGGCCCCCCAGCACCCAGCCCTGCCTGTCTGCACAGCTCCCAGGGGAGGGACATCGGCCACCAGTGACCTTGGGTGTCCCTGAAGCCCCTCTTGCAGGGATCAAGCTCCCATGGCTGCGCAGCCACTGCTCCGTCCCCTCACAGCACTGCTTCCAGCCACCCCTCCGCAGCCCACCTGCCAGCAGCATATCTGAGCCAGGGGATCAGAAAGAGCCGCCGAGTGCATTTTAAATAAAAGATCACATCTTTCAGAGCTATTGGAGTGATGATTTAAACATGAAGTCAAAGCCAGTAATGGTGTTGTCAGAGCCATAGTGGTAACGCCAATCCCTAATTCACTGATGGGCAGTAACTGTGCCCCCAGCCAGACCTACCTGCGGTGGGCACGGTGCTCTCCCCTGGGGTGGCAGGTACATCCCCTCACCTTGGTGCAACCTCCCTTCTCCCTGCCAGCATCACCCCCTACCAGGGGAGCAGAGGTTTGGCCACCACCAGAGCTGGGAAAGAGGCAGGGGCCAGATCCAGAGCCCCACTGGAGCAGAATGCTGCTGGGCTCTGGGAGCCAAAACACGATTGTTAACCTGGGGAACGCTGGAAATGCCTTGGCTTGTCGGCGACTGCAGCCCAAGTCATCTTCTCAGCTCCCACGCCCTTGGAAAGAGCCCAACCCACTCCAAGAAGTCCTAGCTCTCCCTGTGGGGCTTAAAAGCCCTGCCAAGGGACACCTGTGTGACTGCCCCCCCCAGCCCCCTCAGCACAGCTGAGCCCCCCACCTGTGGCGGCTGTACTGGGGGTTCACAGCTGCCATGCATTCCAGCACTCCCCCACCCCAGCAAGCACCCTGCAACACCCAGCCCCTCCAGCCCGTGACCCGCACACCCCTTCATCAGCTCCCGCAGCATCACTGAGCGACACGAACGCGGGGGTCACAGCTCAGCAACCTCCTATCTGCCTGCTCATTTAATGCAGCACGGATCAGTTCCCCCTGCAACATAGGATCCAGAGGCCGGGGGGGCTGGCTCCCCCTCTCACACCTTCTCCTCCCGGCAGGGCTTCACCAAGCGTGGAGCAGAGCCGGGTTTGAGCACCTTAATGGCCGTAATGAGTCCTGAGCAGCCTGGCTGGGCGGGTTCATGAGGGGCAGCATCCAGGCTCTGCCCACCCTTGCTGGGGTGCAGGGTGTTGCGGCACGAGGGTCTGCAGTCCCTGTGCCCACAGAGCAGAGGTACGTGGGGTCCGTGTGGGAATGCCCGGGGTAAGCCGGGAGAGGCAAGGGGCTGCCCTTGGCAGTTTTGGGGAGTGGTGTGTGGAGAAAGGTGGCCGGTGAGGGATGTGCAAGTGGCCTTTCCCTGCATCCCTGCTCACTGAGGGGATTTAACTGGGAAGCCCCAGAACTGGTACCCAGAGATGCTTCAGTGCCCCGAGCTGCATCCCCAGCACGCAGAGGGGTGCGAGGGCAGCCCACCTTCCTGCAGATCATCATTGCAGGGAGGCTGGGGGGGGGGACTCCTTGGGGATGCCAGCACCGGGGGGGGCAGCAGGGATGACCCAAGGGAAAGCAGGCAGACGGGCAGAAAGATGCAGCCCCTCCATCCCGCCCCGCTAGGGGATTCCCGGAGGGCAGAGATCTGGAGGTGGTCGAGGTGGCCTCTTCTCCCTGCCTCCTCGCCACCTCGCCTCTGCCGGCGCTGGGAGCTGCCGAGCCGGCACCGCCACCTCGTGGCACAGCCACCGGCAAGGCCAGGGACAGTGCGGCACCGCGCACCGCGCACTGTGCACCGCGCACCGTGCGCCGCGCACCGCACACCATGTACTGTGCACCGCACACCTTGTACTGTGCACCGCACACTGCACCGCACACCATACACCGTGCACCGCACACCATACACTGTGCACAGCACACCATACACAGCACACCATGTACTGTGCACCGCACACTGCACCGCACACCATACACTGTGCACCGCACACCATACACTGTGCACCGCACACCACACCGCACACTGCACCGCACACCATACACCGTGCACAGCACACTGCGCACCACGTACTGTGCATCATACACTGCACACCACACCATACACTGTGCACCGCACACCGCACACTGTGCACCGCGCACCGCACACTGTGCACAGCACACCATGCACTGTGCACCACACACCATGCACGGTGCATCGCACACTGCACACCACACCATACACCATACACTGTGCACTGCACACCATGCACCGTGCACCACATACCACACGCTGTGCACTGTGCACCACACACCATACACCATACACTGTGCACAGCACACTGCATACCGCACACTGTGCATTGCACTGCACCCACACTATACACCATACATTGTGCACCACACACCGCACACCATGCACTGTGCACCGCACACCATACACTGTGCACAACACACCATACACTGTGTACCACACACCGCACACCACGCACTGTGCATGACACACCATGCACTGTACACAGCACACCACACACCACGCACTGTGCAAAGCACACCGCACACCATGCACTGTGCACCGTACACCATGCAATCCTGGACAAGGCACGCACTCCATCGGTGTACAAAGACTTTATTAGCAGTGGAGCTGCCTCCGGATGAATCAGCGGCAAAAAAACTTCAAAGGTAAAGAGGAGCGGAGAGTGGGTCAGCCTGGGTAGAAGAACAGGGAGAGAAAGGGGAGCTGCAGCAGCAGGTGGGGTGGGCTCCCTGGTCTCAGGGGAGACAGTGAGGGACCCAGCTCGCTGCCCAGCCTCACCCTGTCAGGTGGGTTGGGGGTCTCTTACCTCCGAGTCATCGCTTGAAGCAGGACCTCAGCATTGGTGGTGGGCATTGGCATTGGGCACGGTGTCCAGCTTGGCTTGGAGCGACAGCTGGGACATGCTGCAGCAAGCCAGGGTTAGGGGGGTGCGTGGGACCCCCTGCCCCCGGCAGGCAGCCGGGACCAACCGGCCCTTTCCCCTTGCAGGGGATGGGGGTTTGAAGCCCGTGGACTTTACTTCCCAGGAGCGGGGTGAATGAGAGCCTGGGCTTCACCTCGCCAAGGGCCAGCAAGCCAGAGCACACACCGTCTCTGGGTGAGGGGAGCCCCAGGGAATGTGGCAGCCCCCCCAGCGGCTGTGTTTGGGGATACTCACAGGTTTTCCATTTGCTCCAGCCCTGCCTGCACTGCCTCGTCCCCTGGCATGCTCAGCATGCAGCAGACCTGGGTCTGGCTGCAAGAAACACACCGGTCCCCTCAGGTGCTGCAGCCACCACTGCTGAGCTCCCCAGCCCGGGGCAGTGGCATGTCCCACCCTGTCCCCAGCAAGTCCCAGTGGGCACCACCAGGCTTTACCTCTGCCTCAAGAGCTGGATCATGGTCCTGTCCTCCAGGAAGGAGTGGCTAAGTGACCGTCTCAGTCGGCACGCAGTGAGAACTGCATTATCCTGCCGAAAGAAGAGGGGGGGAGAGGGGGGTGAGGTGTTTGGGGCCTTGGCACAGGGAGCCACAGGGTGCAGAGACCCTGGCCATGGCACTGACACAGGGCGGCTGAATCCTGCTGCCTCCAAGGGCGCAAATGGGAAGGTTTCTCATCCAGGGGTGTGTTTAATCCCAAAGAATCCCCTGGGACCCCCTCCAGCTCCTCCCAGCTGCACCTCCCCGAGCCCCCGGACACTGCCGTGGGGCATGGCCACGCTCAGCCCACAGACCCCAACCTGTGGGTCCAGCCCGCTCGCCGCTAAGCATGCTGGAGGAGCCGATGAGGACTCTGCCCGCTGCGCCACCGCACCAGCTGCCATCCACCTGAAGAAGCTGGAGGTCCCGTTTTCAACCTGCAAAGGCAGAAAAGCCGCCATCAACGTCAGGCACCTCAGCTGGCTCCCCGGGGACCAAGCATTGCATCCTGAGCACCAGCCCTGCCTGGTGTGAAATCCTGGGAAAACCTCGCTGGATTTAAATCCCAGGCTCCCCTGGGTTGGCATCGGCATTCGCACGCCTCAGCCTCACCTCATGCAGCAACTGCTCCATCGGTGAGACCGCTCCCACGTCCACCGCAGGGATACCCTGGAAGAGGTGCAGCCACTGAGCGCCCCAGCCAGTGCCTGGGGCGGGGGGGTTGGAACAAACCTGCTGCAAAGTCCCCAGCGCCCCCAGCAAAGCCCCTTCCCCGCCCCAGCGCTTACTGGAGCACTGGCAGAGGGGGAGGCAGCACCCAGCCCTGTCCGTGCTGTGCTGCACGCCAGCCAAGTGGAAATGATGGCCCCTGGCACATTATGAGGTCAGAGGCGGAACCCTCACCATGGCACCCGCATTCCAGCACGGGGCTCTCAGACACACGGGGCCAAAGGAGGGCTGTGGAGAGCAAATCCCAAGGGTGCCAATCCCAATTCAGGGCACCCACAGGAGCCAAGAGCATGGCACTAGGCTATGGGGCAGGGGGATGTGGGGCGCAACCCTCCTAGGCTTTTTCATAACTCACCCTGTGAGCGTGGCTGAATGGGACAGCAGAGAAGCATTGCTGAAGGCTGGGGAGACCCTGCAAGAAGCCCTGCGTGGCTGTGTAACTCAAAGAGCCAGCAGGAGGACATACCTCAGGGTACCCCAAGACAGGGGAGGGTCCCCCTTACATCCCATGGGATGCTCAGGGCAAAGAAAAGCCCAGCATCCTCCCACATCCCAAGGGAAAAGCATCCTCTCCGCAAAAGCAGCCCACCTCCTCCCCACAGCCCTTCAAGCCAGATCAATAACATCTACAAGTCAATTTTTTTTAATTTTTTTTTTTAGGAAATGTTTATTTATATCAAAATACAAAACATTTCTGAAGCAGGGTGATGTTACATGAGGAGCAAGTTAATCGATTCCAAAACCCATCATTCTCCTACAGCATGGCTAGTTGTACGTAACATTGCAACACTGCCAGAATTTCTTATAGTGGGTACATTGAAATAATAAAAAACAAAACCCAGAAAGTCAATCTATGAACATGCAATGTTACCGGCGATAAATTGTTCAGTACTCAGCAGGCCTTAAAATCCCAACAGGCAGAGACCGAGGGACCAGCTACTCCCAGTAAGGCAGGGCTTCAAACTCCTGTCTTCCAATTTTTGTTGGCTTATTAGTGTTTACTCGTTAACTGACAACAGTCCAAGAGCCAAAGGGACCCAACTTTCTTGGCAGAGTGGGATTATTGCTTAGCGCTATCAAAGCGGACCCAGCTCCCGGCCATCCCCAGGGAGGATGGATGGGGAAGGGCAGGGACCAGGCTCGCAGGGTGAGAGCTGCAGAGGTCCGGCTGAGCTGGAAGATGTGGAATCCCCCCGGCTGAGAGGGCTCATCGGGTTGTTATCCCCTTAGAATTAAGCTCTGAGTTTGCTGCCTGCGGTGGGGGGCGGGAGGAGTCTCATTAGCACCCAGTTGGAAGGAGAGTTTGGGGTGAGGGACCCCCCACTCACGCCCCTCATCACACACCTGGGGAATGATGCTGAAATTTGGCTTCCCCTCCCCATGGTCCCGGACCAGCTTGGGGCAGGGCTGCCGATGCCGAGCATGCTGCCATCGGTCCCTCCTGCTGGCATTTGAGTGGCCTCGGCGAGCACAGAGGCCGAGAGCAACAATACAGATACAGAGAGATTATATAGAGTGCGGAATAAGTTTCGTATAAGGCTTTGGTACAGCACCATCATGTCAGATTTATTTGTAAATCGTTTACAGAAAAAAAAAGCTTACTGAAAAAATAGTGTTTTGTTTCTCTTTTTTTTTTTTTCTTTTTTTTTTTTTTCTTTTCTTCTTTTGAGGAACATACCTGAAGTTCAAAAATTAACCCTCTAGTTGCCGTCTGGGCTCCCATCCCATGCTATTTTTGCTGTGTGCCATTTGTAAAACGAAGCAACTCGAACCCAACTCCCACTAACCTGTTACACAGCCCGCCCAGCTCGCAGCGGCCAACGCTTCGCAGTGCACGAGTCAGTAATATCAACACCACAGAGAATCGGCAGCTGATTGCTACTCACTGTTTAGTAAAAATTAAAATCATCGTAATAATAAAAAGAAAAAAAAAAAGTCACGACGACAAACATTATGGAACCAGTGGTACTAAAGTTTCCTTTATTGTTATTGTTATTAAAAAAAGTCAGTTCCACTGGTTACCATTGAAACAGCACCAAAGAGCACCCTAACGTGTGTTATACATCGTAATACTAGACATTCAAGAAATGGAAACGAGGTTGGATGGTCTAGTCTTTATATCCATAGGCAAGAAGTTCTTCTTAAAAAGAGGAAAAAGTTGTCTCATGCAACCAGAGACCTGTTGGGTCTGGAAGAAAATCCTGCCTTCAGGAAAAACACTATGGAGTTAGGAGGGAATTGAATCAAGAGCTACCTATGGAGGTCTATGAGGGTTCGGAGACTCTACAAACCTATCAAAGGGGATTAAAAAGTCAGAGCTTCCCAGGAGAGCCAGGGATGCTCCTCTGGGAGAGCTGGAGATGCTCCCTGGGGGATCCAGGGATGCTCCCGTAGGAGCTGGCACACGGGTGCGATCTCCAAAGGCCCAAAGGATAGCTCGAGTAACTTACGGCAACATAGGTGTGTCCACAAGGATTTAAGGGCTTTCCCCACGCGGGAAATGCAAAGGGACCAGAGCGCACACAGCCGTATGAAGGTCCTGCAGCACCCCCGGGGCCATGTGAGCATCCCCTGTCTGCTCTTGCCAGCCCCATGGCGGGGGAGGGGGAGAAAAAAAAAAAAAATTGGCCTTAAAGTGCATCTGGGAGGGCAGGGAGCAAGTGCCGGCATCTCCCACCAAGCCGAAAGCTCCCCGAGCAGAGACGGGCGCTTTCCCATGGAACTCTTCCCCCCGCTCCCAACAGCCAAGTGGGAAGAGCCTGGGATGCGGGGCAGGAAGCAAAGACCCCCCAAAAAGCAAGCTCCCGTCAGATGCGCGCGGCTGCGGTGGATGGAGGAAGCAGCGTTGCATGTACAAAAGAAAAACCTAAATAAAACCAAGGGAAGCAGGACGATGCTGTCGGCGCAGCCGCCCCTTCATCCCACGGCGCCTGGGGAGGAGCGGCTCTTTATGTGTCTGTTTGGCATCCAGAGGGTTAACGGTACTGTGGGAAGTGTGCTTTGTAAACATTTATTTCTTTTTTTTTCCTGTTTTTTTTCTGTAAGTGATTCTAGGGGAGATGGGGAAAGGAGAAAGCTGCCTGCCCCCCAGCCCACCCCCAGCAATACCCCAAAGCCCCACCGGCTGGGGGGCAATGCAGCCCCCAACCCGGACACCAACTGGCGAGAAACCTCATCCCTTCTCTTTCTCCTCACATCCTTTTTTTTTTTTTTTTTTTCTTAAACATATAAAATACTCACTTATGTATTTACCGCTAATAAATGCAAGTTAGTCCCATCAAACATGCTTTGCTTCGATATCAAGAATTGGTGCTGAACAAATCTTGGCTTGATATTAGAAACATTCCCCCCCCAACCCTCCCTCCTCCCCCCCCCTCGACAAAGAAGACAGAAACATCATGGAAAATACAGGTGACACCTACGGAGGACACGGTGCCGCTGCGAGGGGGCCAGCTCCCGGGCATTACATTCGTGCCTCAGCCCACCAGGGACGTGGCATGACAACGGTGGGGGACCCCTGCCCAGCCCCAGAGGGATGGAAACACCCAGGGGCTGTGCCACCGTCCCCCACCTCGCTGCAGGGACATCTGAGCCCCAAAACCAGCATCTGGGTTCCCCACAGGGCCAAGGACTGCAGGACCCAGCCTGAGGGGAGCAGGAGCACCCCTCGCTAATGCCCAAAGGCAATCCTCAAATCCCACCGCAAGGAAGGCGGAGGGGATGGTTTGCCACTCCCAGGCATCACTAGGTACCAAAACTGGCTCTTCTTCCCCTGACTGCTTGTGGGGAAGGGGGCAAGGGGGGCCGGCGGGTCCGTACTGCTTTGCAGAAAAAGCCCCAAGCATCCCCGACCCCTTCCCCACCGTGCCGGGGCTCAACGCGGTTTCACCCATGGGGGCAGGGAGAGCCCCGCATCCCACCGTGGTACCCAGCCGGGTACCGGCAGCCTCCACACCCCCAGTAAAACCCTGACGGTCGGAGACCTTTTCCTTGCTGTAGAGGTATTGACGTGCCTACAGAGAAGGTGCCCCGCTCCGGCTGGGTGTGAGGACCCCACCGTGGCCACCCAGGTGGCTCCGCAGGGCTCCACAAGCCATAGGAGGGTTTCATAAACCCGAAGGATTTATGACGGTGGCGAGGACAAGTGGCCGATGGCACCCGGCGAGGCAGCAGCGTGGGGAGCCCGTCCCCACAGCATGTCCCCCCGTTCCGTGCCACCCCCAGCCGGGTTGCAACCAGCCTTATCCTTCCCACTGAAAATAGCACCCTTGGAGTTGAAATTCATCTTATTTCTCTGAAAAAAAAATAAAAAATAATAACCCCAAGCAAGACACAGCCCACAGCGGAACCACCACCACCTCGCCACAGCATCGGGCGAGCCAGCAGCAAACAGGGCACCTGGGCTCCCCCCATCCCTGGGCTTTTCTCCCTTTTTCCATTTTTTTTTTTTTTTTTTCCCCGCTATTGAAACAGCAACACGACAGCAAACAGCAGCGATGCCGAGCCGGTGGTGGGACGGCAGCCAGAGCTGGCGGACACCCCGGGAGCCCTGCGAGCCCCCCAGCCTTGCCCAGCCCTCCTCTCCCTCGCCACCGTATTGCTCAAACAGCACTAGGCATGGATACAAAAATAAAACAGCTATGTGACTTAGATATATATAATTTTTTTTATATATATATATATTTGTATATATATTTTTGTCTATTTATAGGTGGATGGAGAAGCAGAGAAGCCGAAGCGCAATATAATGTAAAAATACTCGCTCTGCTCCCACTGTTCAGACTCCCCCCACCTCTGACAGCCTCTCTCATGCTGCACAGAAGTTTCTGACACCTATTACTAAGGAATTATTTTAAATATTTATTCTCCCCCCCTTCTAAAATAGAAAGTAAATATATATTTGTTTAATTTTATATACAATGCAGTTTCAATACACCAATATCATTTCTTTAGAGATACTGGGGCTCACTTCTCAAGTATTTATTTTTTTTTTTTCAAATGTAAGTGCTGGGGGGGAGGGGGTGGACATCAGAGGAGCTTTCAGACCACAGGACTGCCTTGTCCCCCCGGGAGGATGGACACCCCCCCTTTGCAGCCCTCTTGGTCCCCTGTAACCCCAGGAGAACAAGAACAAAAGCCCCCCTGGGAGAGAAATTGTCATTTTGATGGTAAAGCAAAAATGTGAGCAAACTCTCCTCCCCAGGGGATGCCAGCCCCTCTGTACCACATGTCCCACCCCACTGCAACCAGTATAAAAGTCCTTAGCTACCCACTACAGTGCATGCTTTCGACATCTGAACCCCCTAAGCCTGGACCAGCCTGTCTGCCCCCCGCTTCTCTTGCCCACCCCCTCCCCAGGTACGGTCCTTCATCCATCCATGCACGTATCAAAAGACACCCAGAGCCCTGGGGATGGGGGATGCTCATCCGCACATGTCCTGAGGTCACCCAGCGCCGCCGGGCAAGTCACCTACTGCCACACGAATGAGGAGGAACAGACAGCTTAGACGGCACAAACCTGCTGGGCCAAAACACATATAAATATGGAAAACCGGGAAAACACAGCACCGGGTGGCTCCCGCTCATCCCAGTCACCCACGGGAACAGGCTCCTGTCTCCAGCGCTGTTCCAGAAACTTCCATGCACCAGCCCTCGCCACGCAGGGATGTACAGACTGATGGAAATGAAGGTCATGGCTAAGTTTCTCCAGGCACCTGAGTGTCTCCAGCAGGTGACAGAGCTCAGCCGTCACCTCCAACAGGAACAACTCGCGCTCCCCGGCCTCTCCTCCCCAGCAAACACCGGGAGAGAGGAGTAAAGATACTCAGCAAAATTACAAATAAAACCCCAAACTAAGCCGAAGGGGGGAAATGGGAGTAAACAGCCTGTTTTCTTCGGGGGTTGCCCCATGCCCGGACAGCATGGGGATGGGCTCCTGGGGAGCAGCGGGCATCCAGCAAGGAATCTGGCCGCCCCCATGCCCAGCACCAGTACACATTGCCAGTACTGGCTCTGGCGTCAATGGGGAATGAATCCCCTCTATGCTTCGGATCCTAAAAGTCCTGCTAATGAGGGTTAGAAAAAAAAAAAAAGCGCACAACCCAAGGACATTGTGAATAACATCTCGCCCCACCGAGGAGCCACTGCTGGGACCGGCTGGCACAGCCGGCGCCGTGTTCCTCAGCCCAAGGGACAAATTTAGCCGTATCCCTCTCATCCCTTCTGACTCATGCTTTTCTGGGAAGAACAGATGCAAAGCAAAATGCTTTCACATGAGTAACTGGAGAGCAGCATCTAGAGGGACTTCAAGGGAAGGGTTTCTGCGTGGAGGTGCTTTTTCTTTAACTGATCGCACCAGAGATGAGGCAACGTGACATCTCTTCCCCATGTCATGTCCCACGTGCATCGGACACTCAAAGGAGAGGACCTGTCACTCCTGCTCCTCAATATCAGAGCTCGGGGTGAGTCATAGACAATGAACAAAAAAAAAAAAAAAAGAAAAAGAGGGGATAATAAAAAAAATAAGTGATCTGGTTGTGTGCAGCGGGGATGCAGCGCCTGTCGTGCCTGCCATGGGGCAGCTGTGCCTTTCCATTCCCCAATCCCCCCAGGCTCCAGCTGCTCCCAGCCCCCTGCCCGGCTTCGTCCATCCCAACCCCCCCCTCCACCGCAGCTCTAAACACTCTCCCCTAGAGACAAACATAACCCCCGACATGCAAATCTACTGGACTTCTGCATACCTATCTATCTTTGTCCTACACTTCTCTATGTATTTATATCTCATATATACAGTGCGTTTTACTCCGGTTCCTTGAAAAAATTTCCTTCCACAAAAAGCATTGACTCGGGCAGCCTGGGGCCACAGCGAGCCCACGCGGGACATGTGGAAATCCCTAAAGCTGGCAGCCGGTCCAGCCTCACCGAAAAATACCCCCAGCCAAGAACTACAGCTGAAACCAACCCCAAACTCAGCAAACTCCCCAACCGACATCACTGCCTGAGGCAGGAGGAGAAACCACAGCCCCAGGCAGATTTCATCCTAGCACAAACGGCAAGGTAGGAGCAGCGAGAAGTCTCAAATACGTGCGCTGTGCCCGGGTGCCACGAGACATGACAAAGCCCTGCCGAGCACAAACCCTGAGCCCTCACAGCCCTGCAGGTAGGTGCAGCAAAGCCGTTATTCTCTCTATATTCCCTTTATTTATTTATATATCCAAACACCATCACCTCCAGCCTTCCTCCAAAGCGGCTGGTCCTGAACCCGCTGACAAGGAGACAAACCCCAGACCAACCGCCTGGAAGCCACCAGTGACCAAAACCAGCCTCCAAGTCGCAAGTGACCGACGCACAACAGCAGCGGCGAGCGTCCCACTGCATCCCACGCTGGGAAAGCCATCGCCCGCTCGCACCAACGCTCCCCACCACCCCCAGGAGCCTGCGGGGACAATTCCCTGCTTGGGGGGCACCCGGCGAGCCCACCAACTGTGCCGGTGTGTCCCAGCCCCGGTTCATACTGGTCTGTGGCACAGCTGGGAAGAGACCACGGGACCCTCCAGCTCCCCCCATCCTACAAAACCATCGCTCCAAGTGCCTGTGGGTGCAGTCAGTGGCTGGCACCGAAGCGGGGCCCCCAGAAGCCAGCCCTAAATGCTCCTCTCTCCCCACTTACACCAACTTGCATTTTCCTTCACGTCAACATTGCAAAACCAAAACATCAGTGGGTTTGCACAGCAAAGTCACCTTACAAATATGTGGCCGACTGCTCAGCAGCTGCAGCTGGGAAAGCAGGCAAAGCCTTTCCCTGCCCCGCCGCCTGCCTGCAAGGAGGCAGCACGGGGCTGATGGAGAGCGTGCGAGGCATGGCTCCCCACGACCACCCCCTCTCTCTGAGGGATCTCAGCGATGTGATGTCCCCGTACCTACCTCTCCGCGTCCCCTCCCCTGGCTCGGGGCGGCTGACTCCTGTAACCCCCGCAGTGGTGCGAAAGCGGCGCTGGAGCATCCCCACTGCAGCCACCTCGCAGGCAGAGGCACCTGCAAGGACCACTCAAAGCTGGGACGGTGCGTGCTGCGCTGACACCTCGGGGGAGCCCAGGGACAAATATTCTTGTGATTCAGAGGCATTTTGTCACCATGGCCAGGGATTTGCCAAGGGACCTGATGAAACACATCACGTTCGCAATGCGCAAGGAGGAATCATACGCTTACTGATAAAGCAAGAGCCGTCTACCTCAGACAAGCTTACAAAATAAGAGAGTTTGGCCCAGGAAGATAAAAATCAAGATATATTTTGCAGCATGAAAGAAAAAAAAAAATAATAATGAAGCAGCAGCAGCAGCTGTGTTTGCAAACCACCAAAGCGAAACGAAGTTCAAACAGGGATGAAATGGGGGAAGCGTTTGGCATCGTCTGACACAGCTTCGATGTCCCAGGTCCGCGGGAGGAGAGAGGAGCGACCCCCTGAAGGGCATGGAAACCAGAGGGTTGGGAGAAGCGAGGAGGTTGCCAAAGCAAGAGGCGAGCCCGTCTGCCAAAGCACAGCCCGAGTCTATCAGAAGGTAACTCGGTCTAGCGGGGAAAGGAGTTAAGGATGGTTTTAGGGAAGAGCCGCTTCCATGAGGCGCCCGGGCGGGATTTCCCACTCCAGCAGCGTGGCAGGTACACGGCTGAAAGAGAGAGGGCTGCCGCTCCAGCCTCTAAAGGGCGAAGACCATGAAAAGCAGGGGGCCCAGCGGCTCAAAACACCTGCAAAAGGAAAACAACTCTCAAAAGACTGACCCAGCAAGCCAGCGCGCTCCGTCAACCTTCCCTGCACTCCGAGTCCTCTAGAGCTCCTTAAGATGGGACAGGGGCACAGTCCCGAGGTAGCGACCTCAAGAGCCTGAAGACAGCGCCTTGCCCATACAAACGGGCATCATAAATAGTTTGGAAAGCACTCAAACGAGAAAACAACCTTCTGTTAGAGAGGTTGAGGCAACGAGAGCGAAAGGAAGAGCAAGTCAGCCGTGGCACGGCCAGCACAAAGCCTCCACGCCTCCCCCCAGCCGGGGCGTCCCCCAGCCCCGATTGTCACCTGTCCGTCGGGGCAGCCCGGCTCGCCACACCGCTGACGTTACCGGCGAGCTGAAGTGAGCCAGGCAGAGTTTTCCCCGCTGCCGAGCGGGCGAATGGCATTAAATCAATTCAGATCCGAGCAGATTCTAGGGAAATCCCTAAAACACACTCAAACAAAAGAAATTCGCAGTCATACTGTTAGCGAAGTTGAATTCTCACTTCGATAGTTGAGGTTCTTACATCAGGTCTCTCATCACGTGCTCAATAAAAAGCCCTGGTGCAGGCTGGAAAGAGAGGGGCGCTTCTACAAGACACCCCCCCCCCTTCCCGAGACAAACCTGCTCACAGTTTGAAGACCACCTACACGAAGTTGTTAAAGCTCGGAAATATCTCGTTCACGATTTAGAGGATTCATTGTCAAGTGGTTCAAACCAAAGTCAGGGCTTTGAGATTGGAAAAGACGCGGTGCTCTGCTTTTCATGGTTGCAGGTTTCCAAGCATCCTGCTGGAAAAGGAAGCACGACCTCTAAAACCAGATGCTTCTGGGCAGAGGGATAAATGGGCTCCGACCTAAAAACTGCCCGGGAGCGTGGCGTGGTCGGGGTGCCGCATCCCGACCGGCCAGCTGAGAGCTCACGTCTTTCTCCAAACATCTAAGCCCTTTGAGGTTCAACCAGCAGCAAGAGCAATAACCAAGGCAAAGCAGAATTAAAGGCGAGATTACAGAGAATCTCTTGGCAATTCTACCTGGGAATAAACAAAAGTTTAGTATGCAAATGGAGAGCCTGGGGCAAAAAACATGCCTACAGGCTCTTCAATTCTCCTGACGCTTCTTCTACAGCCTGAATCCACTCAAAGCAAGAATATCCACATGAAACACTCGGAATTTTATTCCCAGGCAGGCTGGAGGGTTTAGCACTTTACCGCAGAGGAAGAAGTGTGCAAACCTGGATGCAGTGGTTGATTTTACCACTTAAAAAAAAAAAAAAAAAAAGAAATCTCTAAATATTTTAAAGGTAGGAATCACTTGGTATTAGCACTCAGCATTTACATAGCACTTGCAGTCTGTATGTGACCAAGTGCTTGTCCAAAGTGCTCAAATATGACTTTATCCCCATTTTACAGATGGGAGAACTGAGGCACAGAGAGGTTGAGTGACTTGCCCAAGGCCACGCAGTCAGAGAGTGGAGGCAGAGCAGGAAAGCAAGCCCGGCTGTTCTCAGAGCAGGCTACACCTTTCCTGCTAAAAACCAACAACCACAAAAAAACCAAACAAAAAAAAAAAGGCCTATGCAATCCAGAAAACCACCGGCCGCTAAACCTACCCTAAGCATTTTGAAGAGGAAATACATTCTGGTGAAGAGTTAGAACAGCATTACCGGGAGGGGAACAGCAGGTCTCCTCGGATGGGGCAAAGGGAGGGACACGACCCCGGCGGGTGTCACAGCCTACATGGCTGGGCTGGAGCAAGAGAAAGAAGGGGAAAACAGTGAAACCAGCAGCAACGCATTTTAAGGTGACACGAAACGCTGGGCTTAGCTTTGCACAGTCGCTCCGAGGAGCCATCCATCTCCATCCGCAGAGCTGGGGATTTTTCCAGCCCCTCTTGCCCGGGCTCAGCATCTGCCGACGGAGGCTTTGGGGACCACGCAGCCAAACCCCCTTTGCTCACACACCTGTGGCAGCATCTCCCCATTTTGCAGTTATGAATAAAGATGACAAACGTTACCGTAGTAAGAAATCACATTACTACACAGCACTGAAGAACATTTGCCAGCGATATACAGAGCGTCAGGCAGAATTAATCAAAACCACCCTCAGCAAAGCTGACATACACCATATCTGGGGGGAAAACACCCTCAGATGAAAACAGTCCCGCACCTGCGTGCTCACACGGAGTTGAGCACGCACTAGGTTCAAATGCATTTGCACAGACAACTGGTGATTTCTCACATCTCGGACTGATTCGAAGGCTCGGGGTCTTTCTGGGTTTCCCTTTCAGAGATAGGTAAGGAAAGATGCCACGGATGGTTTTGTTGCTGTTGTCTTCACATAAAAGGAGGCTGGGAAGGGGGACGCAGGGAGGTTTTCACAATTACAGCTTTCCTGGGATTATTTGGTCATGTTTTTATCATAATCAGATTCATGGGATTACCAGTTCCCGTCTGGGTTGTTAGTTTCTTGTCAATTAATTACACCCTGTGTCATTTAATTTCTTCCGGCGATTGAGGGCCAGCTGCTCAATTCCACACTTTCTCCCTACTCGCGTGCTACGGAAGCAGATGTTATCAGCTCCACCTATGCCTTTTAAGCCTAGAGATCTTTCCCGAAACCGAGGTGCAAAACGCCACCCTTCCCACCCCACCGAAGCCACCTGGGTTGGGGGCGGGGGGAGAAGCAGATCCAAGGAGCGTCCAGCCCCAGGCATCCTCCCCGTCCCCCCCAACCTGCCCCAGGGTCCCCCCCAGCTCATCCCCGCCACGAGTCGCCGAACCCCCCGGCGGAGGCAGCAGTGTGGGGGTGCCCCCCCCCTCTTCCCCGTAGCCTCCGTCCCCCGGCGGCACGATGTCAGCTCCCTCCACCCCCTCCTGTTTAACCTTCTCGAGCTGGCGCTAGGCTAAAGCAACGTGGCGTGCCCGCCGGTGTCGTCGTGGTCCACGCTGTTGAGAATGGCCGTCTGGTCTTCGGGGAGCTGCCGGTGGCAGAGGTCGTCCTTCAGCGCCGAGAGGCGGGCAAAGGGGTCCTGACGAGGGTGTCTCTTCTTCTTGCGGAGGCAGACAGCTTCGTCAGGCCACAGTACCTGAGAGCTGGGAAGCTGCTGAACCTGGGAGGCAGAGCCGTCTGCAGGGGGAGAGAAGGCAGATGGGGCCGCTTGGCGAGAGGGGAGAGCACTGCGCATCGGGGGAGATCGAATTAACGCTCAAAAATCAAATCCGAAACAGATCACTAGAGATGGGAGAGGCACGCAAGGGGTAACTCCCTTTGGAGCAGGGGAGGGACAGCCATCCCTTCGGGGGGACAAGTGGTGAGGGCAGCATCCCGCCACGGGCTTGGAGACCCCCCCGGTGCTGAGGCTGGCAGGGACGTGCCCGAGCTCTGCCCACGGTGGGACAGAGGGGATGCTCTTGGGGACCGCAGGGTCCTCACACTCACTGGGTTGTTTTCTGGATTTCGAGGAGCCCTTGGATGACTTTTTGGGCTTCTTTATCCGCTGGTATTTCAGTGCTTCGAGCCTCTCAGGTGCAGCAGCGTCCCCGGACGGAGATGGACGTTTTCTAGGAAGGAAAAGCAGACAGGCGCCATCAGCGGCTCTCAGCCACACTTGGGACTCTGGACGTCCCCAGTGAGGGATTGGTCGACCCCAGCCAGCTCTGCCATGGAAAAGGAAAAGGTGAGAAACCCAGGGCCGAGGGATCGGGGCCAGCCAGGCATGCCGGAGCGCGGGGTGGAGGAAGCGAGGCGCCCGCACGTGCTGCTCTGCGGGGTCCCCGCCGTCCCCCTGCGCCTCCTCCACATCGCCGAGCAGTGCCACCGGTCCCACCGGCCACGTCCAACGCCCACCCGGCAAGAGAGCCGCCGGCACCCCAGCTCACCTGCCTGCCATGCCAGCACCGCTAAACAAAAAAAGGACGGGGCAGATCCTATGTCCGATAAGGCATTTCTGGGAAGTGGTGGGAAACCCCTTGGGATGGAAAGAGAGGAAGAGACAGGCAGAAGCGGCACAGCAGCATCGACACGGGCACCATGAGCCACCTGGGGTGGACAACACTGGCACCACAAGCCAGGATCCTGCCCACCCTGCTCCCGCAGCCAAAAAAACCAGGGGCCACACGACAGACAGGGACACGAAGGGCACACGCCAACACAGCCGGGAGCAGTACCTCGTACCCAGGTCCCTGCTATAGGCGACAATAGAAACGCAACAGCACGGGAGCATCTACTCCGTTCACACCGAGCGGCTGGGAGCTGGGTTTTCCTGCCCTGTGGTACAGGACATTGAAATGAAAACACTGACAAGGTTCGATTGTGAGGGACAAGGAGGGGGTTTGCAAAGGGGTCTTTCCTGCAGGACAGCCAGCAGTTGTAAGCACTACTTTTCCAGCTTTAGCCCCTGAGTAACTCTTCTACAAGAATCAGCTCACGGTTAAGCAGTCTCCCCTTTGCAAAGGGATTTTTTTAGTTGGGGTTTTTTTTTTTTCTGTTTTCTTCACTGTACCTGTTTTTCCAATCCAAGGGCTGGAAAGCATGACTGCTGTAGGGAACAGAGGAAAACCTTTTCCTTAGGACAGCGGTCATCCAGCTCTCATCTATAACACATCACAGCATCCCCCCCTCTTGCTGCTTTCTCATTTCCTTCCCTCTCTCCATTTTACATTCACAACCCTCCAAGTTGCACCAACGCTTAATGCCACAGAAGGCTGAGGCTGCAGGTAACGACCTGGGATCAAGCCAAGTCGCCATCAAGCAACCTGCATACGAGGCATCCAGAGGCGACAGAAGAAGCACCCACAAAGCACCTTTCATTGCAATAAAGCCAACGCTCGAAGCCAGGCTCCAGAGAGGATGGATTTAAACCAGCACACCTCTAACAAGCCTGTCCTACCCTTCAAAGGAGGAGATGACGCTCTTCTGCTCTCACAACTTGGTCACCAAAGGTCAGCGACCCAACCTTTTCAAAACAGCCACGGAGGGAACAGCGCTCATGGCAGCTCCTGCATTTTCAGGCGTCTGTGACTGGGGCAGGGATCAGCCATGGGCTCCTCACAAGGCGCCAGGATGGGCAGGCAGAGGAGCCGCCTCGGCTGGCTGCAAGGAGGCAGCACCAGTGCATTCAGACCCCTGCTTTCACCCAAGAGCCGTGGATGAAGTCAGCCCGGTCTGTCAGTAAGCTGCAACCCACCGAGCACTGCAAAACCCCCGAGGGTGCTGACAGGAGCAGCAGTGAACGGGCGAGCACACGGGCACAGAGCCCCAGCATATCCACCGAGGGTCAGTTTGGAGCTTCTCCTCTCCCCTGGGTTTCAGGTGGAGCCTCACCGGCCCTGAAGACACCCCGCAGGCTTTCCCCTGCAAGTCCCCACATGTGCCACCGCTGCAGAGCGCGGCATGACAGCAACGCTCCACTCTGCGATCCCAAGCGGCTGCTGGAGCAGCGATACTTCAGCTGGAGTGGCACAGGCGAAGAGCTCCTGAGGGATTCTTCCCCTTGGGAAGCAGAAAGGGATGTTTTTGAAGACGTCTGTGATTGCGAAGCTTCTCAGTTCTGCTAGCAGCGTTGGAGAGCACCATGAAAAGCGCAATGTGAATTGATGAAGCAGCTGGGGCACAGCAGATGCAACAGAAGCCCAAACACTGGGTATAGAAAAGCCCCTTTTCCTGTTTCCCATCGCAACAGAGACATCAAGGCGCGGATGCTCCTGGAGAGGCTCTGTTCCAGCTCTCAGCAGAGCAGCACATCAGCTGAAGATGAAGCAACTCGTTAGACAAGCTGGTAGTCCTGCTGGCTGGATCCAAGCGAGAGCTTTCCCCGTAGGAAAGATGACATTTACACACCCATACGGTCGCAGTGCTTAAACGCCTTCTTTCCCAGTACAACCAGCCTCTCATGAGAAATGCTGCGAGCGGCGGCTCCCAGTTCTGTTGGGGCGCTGCCCACTGAGCTCCACCACCTCCACCACGCTGCACCCTGTGCACACAGCGGCTCAGAGAATGACCCCAGCGCCCCAGAGGGGCCAGCAGCATGGCACCTCCCTGCAGTCATTCCCACTTGAATGGTCAATAGCAGACTCTTCCCCATTTACATCCACCATTCTGTGATTTGTGCAACAGTTACATCCATGCAGGTGCTTGGCTAACGGTGACCTCAGCTGCTCCAGCCCCAGTCCATCTCCCACAGAGCTCACGTGTGCCAAGCCCTGGACATCAGCAAGCTCGGCGATCCTGCCACCGTCCTGCCCGTCGGCATCTGCCTTCCACCGCCTGTTTCCACCACCCAGATGACTTTGCTAATATTAAAGTTCAACTTGTAGAAGGCTCTTACTCTTTCCATATTTTTTTTTCTTCTAAGACGATGCTACTGTGGCATGTTGACAAAATTAGACAGATTTACACAAGGGATTATGAGGAAATTGCCTGAAGCTCATTTCCACGAGTTCTCCGTAATTGGACTTGTATTTATACACACATACATAAACAGCAAGCGCACTGAACCCATGTGTCACCATAAATACTGTCTGACCTCTGGCAAGGAAGAGATACAGAGGAGGATGAAACGATGCTACTCACCAGCCAAATTTTATCTGCTCTACCCACCCTTTATTTCTTCACAGGATTCCAATTCTTTCAAATTAATTTTCATTTTAAGCTCAGCCAAAAGCCTCTTCCTGCCCCCAGAGTTAGCATTTTGGGCAGCTGCCCGTACACGACAGAGAGCTTGAACACCAACAGACGAGAGGTTCAGGGAGGTGGGTGAACTTCTAGAGACTTCAGTGTAGAGCCAAGCAAAGGAGCTTCAAGAAGCGCACATGAATTCCTGACGCAAGCCTCCTGCAAGGTGCCACAAACACCCGGAGCAGTAGTTTTCCTCAAGTCTTCAAAAGGACAACCCTTCTGAACGAGCAAGGCTCTGAGCTGCGCAGAGAGAGGTGTACTGGAAAGGATGCAAGGGTACTGGGGGACCTCAGAGAGTCCCAGGATAGGAGGTAAGCAGGAGGGGAGAAGAGCTACGCAACCCAACAGGCATCTCAGCTGCTCTTCTTCAAACGTCTTTCCATGTACAAAGCAAAGATGTAAGGGAGAAGGCCCATGAGATCATCACTAACCTCTTCCCACCCAAAAGGGGGAATCCACATAAAGGAAAGGTCCAGGAGATTCAAGGGCACAATACACGTCTTTCACCTCGTGGAGGTCTCAACACACATTCCCTGCCTCCTCCCCTCCTTGGGTCAAGCCACACTGACATCCAGGAATAGTTTGGACATGTCAGAGCATCCACTTGGACCAGTCAGAGCATCCACTTGGACCAGTCAGAGCATCCACTTGGACCAGTCAGAGCATCCACTTGGACCAGTCAGAGCATCCACTTGGACCAGTGCCCCCCATGTCTCAGCCACCGTGCCCTTCAGCCCTTCATCTTCCTCAGATGAAGAGCTCAATTTGCCTACACGAGGCTCCATCCCAGGCTCAAGTCCTGTGTGGTCCCATGAGATGTCCTCCAAGTTGGAATTCCCCCTCCGCTCTGAGACAGCGCTGGCTGCTGCCTCCATCCCAGCATGCCATCGCGCATCGCTTGAGATCCTTCAGCGCGAGAGGTGCTAGAGAAACACAGCAGTGACGGCCCCTTGCCCCAGAGCTGCTGCTGCTGCCAAGGCACCGTAACGAGGGAGGCAGGGGCTGGTCACAGCAGAAGCACACCAGAGAAGGGGGTCCCTTCTACAGGTCTGCAGACACCACAACTCATCTACACAACGGACTTCACCATGCTGACGAGAGAGGAGCGGGGCGGAGAGAGGGCGAGGGAAAAGGGGCCGGACTGGAGAGGAAGAGGGGGATACAGTCACGGGGAAGGGGAGGGGGAAAGAGGAAGAGAAATGAAAACCAGGAGTAAGAAAATATATAAGTAAATCAAAGAGACTGAAAAGAAAAAAATAATAATAATTAAGAAAGAAAAGAAAAACGCACTCAGACAAGCGGACTCACAACTTCTCCAAGCGGGAGGAGGCATGAAACACATGCAGAGGATCAGCACATGGACAGTCTTTAAAGGGGAACCTGTTTTCTTTCAAGCGGGGAGCGAGGGGTGCTCCTCCTCCCGCACGCCTGGCGCCGACATCCCTTCGTCACCCAACGCTACGCCGCAGCCAAGCCCCCGACCTCCCGGCATCGGCAGCGCTGCCCCGGCAAGGGGGGGCCGGGGGGGCCGCGCAGGGCAGGCTGTGGTGCCGAGGGACGGGGGAGCTTGGTGCCTTGTCTGTGGTTTTTGGGTTTCCCTCTGCAGGGAGACGACAGCCTCCTCTTCCCAGTGAGGAAACGCATCGCTGCGCGCCGCATCCAAAGAGAAGGAGATGGGAAAACTGCTCGTGCCGACTCAGGAACGGCACTGGTTAAGCCTGCCCGTCGGTAAAAGCTCCCTGACCTTCAGCCAGCAAAAGCCGCCGTGCTGCAACCGCCACCGAGCCCCGCAAACTGCCTCTCCCTCTCCTCCTCTCAGTTTTTATTACTGCAGCACAGAAATCTGGCTGGCCTGGTATAAAATCCCTGTGCTCTGCACGCACTGACAATTTTATGACCCCGCATCATCAAGAAATTACTTGGCTGGGCTCTTTACAGGATTTCTCGCTTATTAAAGTGAGATTTATTCTTCTAGCTTCCCCTTTTTGGGGATGACGACTCTGGAGTCGCTTGGGCAACTCCCACCCCAAGCAGCATCTCTGAGTAGGGCGCACGGCTGCTCCTCAGCAAGCGTTCTGCTGGGCAACATGATCCTGCTCCTGAAGCCCCCATCAGCCCCCGACACCCAGCACCGGATCAGGAGCCAGCCAGGATCTGTGCAAGAGCCACACCGAACTCGGGTGTGAGCCTGGACTCGCCTCTGCTGTTCTAAAGCCACGTTCACTCGTGTCCCTGAACACTCCCGGAGCAGGGAAGCGCCACAGAAAAAGAATAAAGAGCCACATCCTCAGTGAGGCTTCCCTGTTTCTCCAGAAGTCCGGCACAGCCCAGACCTCCCCTAGGCTTGGTGCTAGCTTTGCTCCTCGTGGGACGCTTTGCTCCTCATGGGACATCCTGCCCTGGGATCAGCAGGGAAAACCAGAAGGTGATGGCCAAGCACCCAAGAGCTTTGGAGGCTGCAAGGCTTGAACCGGAGGGGTTTTGCCATGCCAAGAGGATGGCTCCTCCATGGAGCACGCATCCTGCACCTGCTCCCAGCACCGGGACCCAACACTCCTTCCTCACCTCTCCTGCTCTCCCCACCCCAGAACAACCCTCCAGGTCAGGTGGAGGAATTCGCTTTCTCCTGGAAATATCCACCTGGTTTCTCTAGGCATCCTATCCCTCTCTCGTGAGGCTCTTTTCCAGTCCAGCAAGGCTCCTCGGGCTGCTAGGAAAGCATCAGCCAGGACTTCGACTCTTCCCGTCCAAGGCAGCAAAGCTTCAGTTTTTGTAAGACCTGTCCTAAGGAAGCTTGGGCATGGCCAGGCCCTGGAACAGTCGCATCTGCAATCCCACCTCTCCCTTCATAACCAGCCTGGCTGACATTCCCTGGGGTTGGGAACGATTTATCCCGTTAGGCTTTAGCAGTTTTAGTGAGATTCTCTGCTTCTAAGGTCCAAAAACCATCTCCCGATTACCTCACCTCAGTTCTAGGGATGCCTATGGCTCCATCTAGGAAACCAGCCCCGTGAAGGCAGCTCAACAGGTATTTTCTTGAGAGACTCTTCCAAGATCTGCTTAGGGCTGTTTAATTACAGCTGGGTCAGAAGAAGTCTTAAAAGATTTCTCCAAGGAGTATTTCAGAGGTGGGGCGGCACGGTTTGCTATGACTACACTTGTGATGGGAATGATAAAACATCTCACTGGCAGCCTGGAACCGTAGTTACGCTGCTGCCATCCATGGCATCCCACCCTGAGAGACAGACTTCTCCTGTTTTCCGTGACTGAGGAGAGTTGGGAAAAAGAAAACAGATCCAGGTACTGATGGGAACAAAATTCTCCACGGCCTGGACTGCAATCGGGGACTGACTTTCAGAGCCCCACTCCAAGCTGGTTGCTCCAGATGTGGCTGTTCTACCTGGCTCCAGGAGGTGGCCATGAGCTCCTCCTGGTTCAGATCATCTGGGACAACCCCACCTCCACACATACCTCCCTAACACCACGCAAGCCCTGCCAGGGCCGAGGGTGCCACGTGTCACCGTCCCCCAGGGAAGGGTGGCCACGGGGAGACCGCAGCTTGGCTCATCCCAAATCCCAACGCGAAGGCACGGCTGCCACCACCGGGCTTCTCCAGCCCCACCGCCTCCCCGAAGGCGAGGGAGCAGCGGCGTGCTGCTGGGAGGGGAAACCCAAAAGCCACAGAGACTGTGCGTCCAGAGGTGTTTCCTAGTGTTTCCGGATTCCTTATTCCCCTTTAAAGGAAGAGATGGTATTGGAAAAGCCCCTTCCATGTCCCCTCTCATGCCCCGCTCCCGGCCACCCTCCACAGCACCCACACCATCCTTTCGGACATGGATCACCCTTACCTATTGAGCTGAGGAGAAGCTTGTCTCGACAACACTGCCCAGATAGCTGAGATTAATCAAAAACAAAGCAGTTATCAACACCCGCAAGGAGCCGAGCTCCGCAACACATCAGCACGTCAACAACTCCAAAGGAAAAAGGAGGGAAAGAAACCAAACCAAAACACAAACGAAACGAGGCTGGAGAAGAAAGGGGGAAAGAAACAGAAGAGAAAGGAAAAGAAGAAACGAAAACAATAATCAACAAAGCAAATGGAGACACTGCATAAAAGCACGGACAACAGTGCTGCTCTAACACAAATCTCTCCTGGAGCTGGGTCTCCTCGGGGTGCCCCAGCTAGGAGACATGGACCTACGTCTACGTGCTTAATTGCCTCGCTCCGTAGCTGTGTTTTCCAGAGGCACACACACGTCCTTTCAGGCTCATCCAGCTCCTCTCCCTCCCCATCCTCTCCCCTGAGCCCTCCTTCCTTCCCCCTGCGCACCCCAGCCGTGCCGTGCCGGAGGGGTTTTCTATGGCCATAACGCTTCCAGGTACCAGAGGGAGGGAGTGAAATGCGGAGGGCACTGCGGGGTGAAACGCTGCCTCCCCCCTCCCCGAAACACACGCCTCTTCTCCGTACGCCTCCGACCGCGCCGGCTCCGCAGGGCCGGGAGCCCTGGCCCCCCGACTCCTCTCTGCCGCAAGCCGGAGAGGGGGGGTTCGACCCCGCCAGACAACAAGCCGAAATGAAGCGAGACAAAAGGATGGGACGAAAGCACGGCTACGGGGTCTGAGGTGCTGTGAAAGACTGAGAGAAAGAGGAGAAATACAGAGAGAGAGAGAGAGAAGGAAAGAAAGAAAGAAAGAAAGGAAGAAAGAGGAAGAGAAAGAAAGAGAGACGCTTTTTGCCTGGAGCAACCCTGGTACCTGGAAAACCAGCCGCTACTGTCTAGTGCAGCCACATCCCTCTTTAGGGCAGGATCTGAGCGTGCCGGCAGCCTCCCGATCTCCGCTGGGGTTAGTTTATTTTTATTTTTCCTCCTCTCCTGACATGCTGCTGGTGTGGCTAAGTCCTTGATCTCTCCCTGCCCGCGTCCTGGGGCTGCAGCATCCCTTTTGCAGGTGGGGCGGTGACCATGATAGCTGTTTCTGTCATGCATTAAAGCTCTCTAGACTCCGCGGGAAGGAAGAGGAGGAAGACAGAGGCGCGGCGGCGGCGGCCCTAACGTTCGAAGAAAGCCAAGAGCCAGCAGCTAGAAGAGGAAACAACTGCCAGTGACACCAGGACACTTACCTACGCGAGCCGGGAGCCAGGCCTTTGCACGCCTGGTAGACGGCCCATAGCCCGAGTCACGGCGCTCTCAGGCTCCCAAGGGAGCAGCCGGGGAGGAGGCAAGCGTGCCACCGGCACCGGGATGATCGCCTGCCTAAAACCCAGCTCTCCAGGGCAGCGGCCATGCAACCCGCGCCCGCGGCACCAGCCTCTTCCTAGCAAAGCCCGCGGGATTCCGTCTCCAAAAGGGATGCTGCAGCGTGCCCAGAGAGACCCTAAGAGTTGGGATGGCGATGGCGGGGAGGGAGTCAGAGGGAGCAGGTGAGGCAGGGTGGGGGAAGCCGGGGAGGGGGCCGGGGGGGCACCATGGGGCTCACGCACTTACCCCGTGGCGGCTACCGTGGTGGATGTCGGCTCTGGTTGGAGAATCTCCTCGCCGGCCCTCCTTGGAGAAGGGATGTCTCCGAAAACATCCATGGTGTCCACGGGCAGGGAGGAGCCCTGGGAGCCGGAGAAGCCAGTGGCCAGGGAGGCGAAGGTGGCGGTAGGTCGGTAGCTGGGGCTGCCCCCCTGGCTGCTCGGCGCGGGGGATCCCGTCGACGGCGTGGACTTGCGGGAGAAGCTGACCGCCGCGGGGGGCTGCAGGGTGATCTCCGACACCTCCGCCTGCTGGATGATGCCCGGCCGGGGCCGGGCACGGGCGGTCAGCTCCGGGGAGCTGTTGCGGGAGCTGAGGGGGCTTTGGGTCAGAGGAGAAAGCCTCGAAGGTTGTAGCACCACCTGATGTAAACTGGGCTCAGCCCTCCTGACCTGCCGAGGGCTGGGCCGAGGTCGGGGTTGGGGCTCGTACCACCTGGTGTCCAGGCTGAATGTGCTTGTGCCGCTGGGGCCGACGGGCTCGGACGGTTCGTGGTAAGGCAACACGGGTATGCCCATACCTTGGCTGGTATGTCTTAGCTGCCCTTGACATCCCATGGGTTGCATAGGTTTGTCCTGCCACTTGGTGGTGGTGGGCACAGAGGGTTGGCCCCTGCCGGGTGACTTGCCGGTCCAGCTCTTTGGTGCCTCCAGGGGCAAGATGCCCGGGTAGGACGCGGGGACCACCTGGAGGGAGGTGGGGGGTGGCCCTCGAGGAAGGCAGCCGGTGGGCTGGGTGCCCTCGGCCGCCTCGCAGGGCTGGAGCTGGTGGGGGAACGGCGCGGGGGCCAGCTCCAGGCTGCCGAAGGGGAACTCGGCCCTGCCCCAGGGCTCGGGGGACCGGCCCCCCGTGGGGGTCTGGGCCAGGGGCAGCGTGCTGTTGGAGGCGTTCTCCCCGTTCTCCTCGGGGATGGTGGGGTGTCCAAAGGGCCCCTCGGGGGGCAGCGGTGGGGAGGACATGACTGAGCTCAGCGGGCTGACTTCTGGCATGTAGAAGGGCGGTGGGTCCACCTCCCCGGGGCTGCTGCTGCTGAGGTAACCGTAAAACTGGTGGTGGAAAGCCCGGGGGGCCGGCGGGCGGGCCTGGCCGGTGGCCTGCAGGGCGCCGGGACCCTCCAGCGCCCGGTGGAACCGGGGGCTGTATGCTGGTGGCTGAAGGTAGGACTCCTGGCTGGAGGAGAGAGGGGTGAGCTGGGCTTTCAGGGCGGTGACGGAGGTGGGGACGACGGGGTCGTCATTCTCCTCGTCCGACTGCCTGAACTCGGGGTACATGTCAGTCTCCTCCACGAAGGGGAAGCCCTCGATCCGCCGCGTCTTCAGGGAGGGCTCCATCTCCGCTGGGTCCATGACAAAGCGGCCATCCGGCCCGCGGCTGATGAGCTCGATGGGGGTGGTGGCCTCAGCTTCGGCCTCCGCCTTGGAGACGCTGTACTTCTTGCTGCTGATGGCTCGCTTGGTCTTCTTGTAAAGGGAGAGTTCCTTCTCCTTGGTGGGGCTCAGCATCCGCTTGGCCTGCGGGCCCTGGTCGTCAGAGGACTCCGAGGGTGGACGGAGCGTGCGGATGCTCTCAGGACTCACCTTGCCGGAAGACAACCTAGACCACAGGGGAGAAAAACCGAGAGAGTCACCCAGGGGAGGAAAGGAAATCTCGCCCAGAAGAACCACCGGCCGGATCCGGAAAACAAAGCACTACCAGCTCTCAAAAGAAGAACCACCGGGAGAAATTTGCGGAGGCTAACCAGGACAGCAGAGCCTTGCCCAGCCGTGGCACAGGCCAGAGGACCAGCAGCAGCGCACATCATCCCCACTCCTCGGAAGCGGAGCTTGGCACACTTGGCATCCCCCCCGGGGCAGGCAGCTCACGCCAACACCTTGGAACAAGTTCCACCAACGCCTCACAACAAGTGCCGCAGCCCCAGCAGGACAAAAGACAGATCCAGAGCTCACTTCCAACTCCTTCAAAAGGTTTCCTACATTCACCTGAGCTATCCAGACCCAGGAAAGCCCCCGAGAGGAGGGATGTCAGGCAAACGTCCCCTCCTGCAGAACTCCGCATCTCACTCGGAGACACTGACAGATCCATTCCAGACCAACTTTTTCCCCCATTCTCAACACTCAAGGCTGAGAGCCTCAAAAGGCAGACAGCATCGAAAAGTTCACTCATCCCTATCCAGAAAGCTCCGGACAGACAGCACTGAAAAGGAAAAAGTAGCAGATCCAACAGAGACAGCGCAGGCATGGTTATCTCAGTGCAATGGACGAACCGAAAAAAAAGCAAAGATTAAAGATCCACCAGCACTGGGACATCTTACAACAGTCGAGGAGCCAAAGCACGAGGCATCCGCACGTCAGACCCTCACGCTCACATCGGGAAGGTGCCCCGCTGTAGCAGCTACACATGGTTTTGATGGGCTCTGCAAGGAGCTGCGGCTACTCCAGCACCACGAGCCGCTACCTTTGGGCACATGTGGAAAGAGGCTTCAGCGGGGCACTCTCCGTGGGGAAAGAAAAGATACAGGTGTAAGATTCTCTGAATTTCCCCAAGAAAAGAGCCAGAGAACGACTCAAAAACTACACCGAGTTTGCACACAGGACTCCACAGGCAGCAGGCTAGCCCTTCTCCTAAGGAGCCCCTTCAAGCTGGGGGTGTAATTGATTTCCAACAGTCAACTCCAGCTTTGGTCAACGTTCACAGATCCAGCAGGGTCATCTCTTAGCTTACGGTCTGCTGTGTTTTTTTCCTGCTGCTTTCTGCTCCAAAGCCCATTGGCCTCTTGTGAACTGTTGTGTTCCCTCAGGTTCAGGGAACGCCCCAAACAACTCATCAGAAGCAACCAAACAAGGTCAGACTTTTCCATTTGAGTCTTGCAACAACTGTAAGGAAGGTGTCACCTTGAAGACCCACAGCTTGGTGCTGCATCTAAGACAGATACTTACGGGGACTCCAAACTCTTCCTGCAGTGGGTTATCGAGAGAGGAGGGTCTGGAAGAGAATAAAAAGGGGAAAGAAGAGAAAACGCTAAGGAGGCGCAACACGACAGAGACAAGACAAACAACATCAAGACCACAAAAGACACTCAACAAGAAGCCAAGGTTTCATTGCTCCAGTGCTTTAATGGTTGCTGACAACAAACAGCTCCCGTCACAGGGTCCTGGCCATCCTGCTGCCGCAGCCTCGCAGGCTGGAGGAGAAGGAGCCGATTCCCCTGCCCTCTCCGGCTCCCCGGCCGCCCTTCTCCCTACCGGCCGCTCCGGCACGGCGGCCGCAGTCCCAGCTTTCAGTGAGCAGAGCGGCAGGGTCTCCTTTGCGGGGCTCTTCTCTAGCCTAGGGCGGCCGTCGGGCACTGCCCGCCGCGGGCTGGGCGGAAAGCAGCTGGAGAGCCCAGCTCCGGGGGGACCTCGAGGAGACAAGCGGTCCCCCCCATCTCTGGCCCAGAGGACACCCCAGCCCTAAGCCCCCAGCTCTAGGAGTTATCACCACGCCAGAGCGCTCCCTCGGAAATCCCAGGCTAGTTTCTCTGTCGCCTCGTCACCCACCCTGCCTCTCCCGCTCCCGACCACGGGCGCTTTCAGGCACAGCCGAGGGATGAAGTCAGGGCTTCACCTGAGGACGCGCACGGACGGAAGAAGAGACAGACAGGGAAGAAGGTTACCACCACAACACAACCAGGGGAGAGAAACGAGGAGGAAGCGGGAGGGAGGAAGCAAGCACACGGGGGATGGGCTCACCTTTCTTGCGCTTGAGCTTGCGTTTGCGTTGCTTGTTGACGAAGCAGGCGGCGAGTGTGCTGAAGAGGATGGCGGCAGCCAGGAAGCAGATGGTGGCAACGATGCCAGCCAGCACTGGGCGGGCTAGACCCTCGTCCGTCAGGTCAGGCTGAGGGAATACGTCTGGTGGGGGAAAAGCCCAACAATTAGGTGTTACGAATATACTCCTGCCTGCTGCCACCCCCAGGGACCTACGACAGTGTGCAGGCCACTGGTACTAGGAACAATAATCGCTAAGTAAAGGGTCTGCCTTCAGCCCAGCCCACCTAGGGAGAGCAGTCAGCGCAGCTGCAGGCCACTGCCAAGGGATTTAGCGACCTCATACCACATAAACCTTTTGGCCTTCGCTGCTGGACACCCAGGGAAGAAGCTTCCAAGCCACAGGAATACACATTTATATCTACGTGCACATAACTGCACCAAACCTGCAGTTATCTCCTGGCCAAACAACCCCCTGCAGCAGCACAAGGTATTTTGCCCTGTTTGTCCACGCTTCCTTCCAGCTTTGCAATGAAAAGTGGGCTCCAGACCCTCACAACACGTAACCATGAGCCCATCTGAACCGCCAGCAGAATTCTGCTGCGGCCATTTGTAGATGCCAACCCTGCCCACCGCAGGGCTCCTGCCCTGCATCCGTACGCCGCATCAGCACCCATTCACCTGCCGGGATCCCCAGCCTTCAGCCTGCGAGGGCACAGCTGCCCGGGGGAGGGGCACGTGCCCTGTGGGTGCTGCCAAACCCCATCAGAAAAATGGTGCGAGAGGAGCAAGGGCCGGCAAGCAGGCAGGCAGGCAGGCAGGCAGGCAAGCAGGCAGGCAGGCAGGCAGGCAAGCAGGCAGGCAAGCAGGCAGGCAAGCAGGCAGGCAAGCAGGCAGGCTCTCAGCACCGTGCTGGCACCACGTGGGGGCAGAGAGAGACCGCTGCATTCCTGCGCACAGCAGCGCTGGGTGGCTCCTCAGCTCTTCCACGAGAGCATCAACGAGAGCATCAACGCAAGGTTCCCCGCATCCCCATCTCCTCCTGCCACCCTCACCTTCCCCATCGCAATCACCTACCCTCCCCTGTCCCTTCCCCAAGGAGCATCCCTCCAAGCACCCAGGGTGCAGGGTACTGCAGCGTGTTGCAGTCTCCTGTTGCAAAGCTTTTTTTTTTTCCTCCTTAGACTCTGCACTGCAGTGCTACGTTTCCCTCTCTGCACCTTTCATTCCCATTTCCAGGCTGCGCAGTGCCTGGTCCGAGCTTTGCTCTCCGGGCACCCTGCAGAGCCAAGATCCGCTGCCACTCTGCACCAGCAGACACCCGACAAAACTGCGCTCGGCAGGAAGGACTAAATAGGGCGGTTTTTCCTCGCCGGCTCCAAGTGCTGCTGGTCTGTTTGCATCGGGAGGCAGCACAGGGTTAGCAACGTGCCCAGGACACTGATCACAACTGCGCACCCATCAGCCCAGACCACAATCCGAGCGCTTCGGGCAAAAGCACAAAACCAGCCACCACTGTCATAAGCAAGCACTGATGCATGACTCCAGCACCAGCTCAAGCACCTGCAGAAGCAGAGATGCTCCCACAGCTGGGAGTAGAAGGAGCCACCCCTTACCTGTACTGGACACGCCAGCAACGTTGCTGGGTTCGCTGATGAGATCCTGCATGACTGCCAGGACCCGGAACTCATACCAGGTGTCCTGAAACACCAAGCACACCGGTCAGGACCCTCACTGCAGCCCAGCATCCTGAAGACCCCAGCACGGGGACTGAGCCACCCCAAAAGCTTCCCCAGGGCTGCAGCAGATGCTGCAACACCAGAGGTATGGCATGGGCAGGCCCTGCTTACCTGGGACAAGTCCTTGGCAAAAAACTCGCTCTCAGTCCCCAGGATGCCATCGTCCAAGATCTCCCACCTCTCCGCGACGCGGAACTCCATGATGTAGCGGTCGATGGGGAAGCTGTGGTTAGCGGGAGGAAGCCACGACAAGAGGACGCCTTGCTGTGTCCGGTTGGCTGTTAGGCACCTCGGTGGGGTAACCAACACCAGAGGCTCTGGAGTTGTTACAGGGAATGCTGGAGACAAAGCAGATGGGACAGGGACACCTTTGAGACGCAGCAGGGGGGAGTGCAGAGGACGCTCTCCCCACGTGTGCCCCATCAGCGGCAGATGGACCACCGCAGCGACGGCGGATCCCACCTTCCAGGAGTTTACAGGACATCTCGGGCACGTGCTTTCTTATCTCAGAGATATGAAAGTGGCCTTCCAAAAAGCAGGGGACTAACGATGGCGTGGCTCCAGGAAAAGGGGCACAGCATTACAAAACCTCCTGCTTCCTCCCACCTCCGCCTGAGACAGCTCCCAGGCAGGCACCAGCGCAAGGCCCTTTGTGATAGCTCCCACTCGGAGCTGCACGCAACTGATTTTGTGCTCTATTAATACCTCCTGACCCCAGCTGAACTTAAGGAAGATCTGAAAGGTGACTGGTACAGTACAGCTCTCCCACGCTGCCTCTGAGGACAAGCTTTCAGGAGCTTCATGCATCCAGCAAAGTCTACGCACTTCATCCAGGACCCTCCACAAACTACCTCCAGAAACTACTGCTGCTGATCACCATCCCTGTCCCCAGCAGACAGGGCACACGGACCAAGGCAAAGGGCCATCCTCTCCCCAGACCTCCTGAATCCCTTCCCACTCCTCCTCTCGTGCCCGTGGAGGACCCACCTAGAGTGTTCACAGTGACCACCTCACTGAAGGAGCTGGTACCCAGCTTGTTTTGAGCCAAGACACTGAACTGGTATGCAGTCTCTGGTTCCAAGGTATCCACCAGTAGCCAACTGGAACCAGCTGGCACAGGGAGAGACAGCCAGTCGTGGGGGCCAAACTGGGCTCTCTTCATCCTGCCAAGAGAGAAGGGAGTGCCCTCAGGGAAGGTGCTTTTGACAGGGAGGACAAAGAGGCAGCATTAACTTCTCAAGTGAAAATGGAGCTTTCCTGAGCAATGGTTTGGTTTGAGAGCAGCGATGTGTATGGACGTGGGGCAGCCACTCGCCACCCAAGAGCTGACTCGGGGATGGCGCACACGAGGACTGCCAGGCACGGGGCAACATCCCGTTGTGCCGCACCAGCATCCCGCGGCTCATACCGACACTGCCACCAGCCCTCTCCCTCCGCCGTGCACCACCGGCACCGTCCGAGCAGGGTCAGGGATGAAAGCAGTGCCAACAGCCCCACTCTGAGGTTATCTCCGACAAATTTCTATGGGCAAAATTGGAAGCTGGTGCGTTTTTACTCTAGTGAGTGCTGAAAAGGGGATGGCTGGAGCAGGAGATGGCCCCGTTCCCATTCATACCTCGACAGCTCCCGAGCCAGAGCCAAGTTTTCCCTCAGCCGTAGCCCTGTGCATGCAATCCCACAAGAGACATTTACCTAAATCACCATTTTTGCCATATTTGCAGAAGTCAGGGGCTGACAGCACAGCCCAGGGCAGAACTCGGAGTTTGGCAGCACAGCAGAGGCACTAGCAGGGAGCACAGGACAAGCCTCCTTGCGGGGGTCTAACCCACCAACCCAGGGCAAAAAAACCACTCCCAGTGCCTTCCCAGCATGATCCCAGCACACACGAGCGTGCAGCCACCTCCACCGGCCATAACCCCACCCGGAAGCAAGAGCCCCACACCCCGAAGTAGCATCACCACGCTGCAATGATACTGCAAGTATCTGCGCTCGTGTTAGAGAGATGCTCTCGGGAGTCCCAGCCCTTGGCTGCAGGTTTCAGCAGTGTCCGCGGAGGATTTGGGAAGGATTACTGCAGACGGTCTGTTCTGCATAGGTAAGTGGGCATATCTATAGCCACCGGCATCCAGCCAGGTAAATCCACCGAGTAGGAAGTAAAAGATGGAGCGAAGACAAATAATGCCGCTGTAAAGGGAGCAAAATGTGAGGCAGGAGAAGCAGCAGCAAGCTATGGAAAGGAGCGAGTTGGTGGAGAGCCATGTGCGTGCAGCGTGCCTCCACCAAACGAGCGGCTGAGGGCAGGAAAGCCAGTGTCGCCCAGCTCTGGCTGGGACTACAGCTCCCAGGATCCCCCACCGATGCAGCAGAGGCATGGAGGGGAGCAGCTCATTGCCCCTGAGCAGGTTTCCCTGCAGCATTTAACACCACCACCTTTGCATCCCTTCTCCCCAGTGCTGCAGCGGGCAGGCACGCACGGCAAGGGGCTGAGGGTGGGGAGAGCAGAGGGGAAATGCAACCCTAAATCGCTGCCGGAGATGGGAGACCATGTAGGCAGGCAGGATGCTGTGGTGGCCCTGGCCATCCCTGGGGAGTGGGGTTTGCATTTCCAGCATCAACAACCACGGAAGCGGGAGGAGAGCGTGATCTCCACAGGAGGTGAAGCCATGTTTTGCTTCAGCATCCCATAGCCACAGCAGGGAGGAAAACACACAGCTGGCCAGCTCTCCGGGTGGTACTAGGTGACCCAGCATCGTCCCAGGGAGCAGCACAGCCAACAATCAGGGCAAGATGGGTCTCTCCCTATGCCAGGTCCCCACAGCACCCTGCAAATTCCCTGCGGCAAGCGTGGTGCAATTCCCGTGCTGGCTGCTCTCCCCAGTGCAGGCTCTGGAAGAGCCTCGAGGAGGCAGGAACCTGGCAGCAGGTTGCAGAGCAAGAGCTGCAGCAGCTGCCACCTCTCTCCAAGGTGAGCCACATCCCCGGCGAGGTTTAACCACTCCCTCCCAAGGATGAGGATGCTTTCATCAGAGCAAGGTCTGCACCGCTCCGCACTCCCTCCATCCCTCCTCCTTTCCATCTCTCAGCACAGCAGAAATCATTACAGGCAGCATCTACCCTATCTCCATTCTATCAGCAGTCTCCATCAGGGCAAAGCGAGGCAAGGAAGGAAAGGGAGAGCGAAAAGAAAGGCTGAAGAACACCAGCCCAGGTCTGGGAAGGGGAGGCAGTGTCCCTTCCACGTTTCCAAGGGCTCTTCAGAAGACAAAGCAAGTGCAGAGCACAGAGCAAACCCCAACCTCGCTGCAGTGATGTTTCACCCTCCCGTGCCCGGGGAAAGCCAGCAGGGCCCAGCCCAGCCCCGTGATGGGAGGGCAGGATGCACCCACTGGCTTTGGGTACCGGGTAGCGTGGGCTGGCAGAGGAGCGACGATGGGAACAGCCTCACGAGGCTCAGACCCAGCCAGCATCTCACAGTGGCTGGCTGAGAACTCAGCTGGGATTTAACCTCCTCCAGGGAGCCACAGAGCAAGGAGAGATCATTTCTGCTTAGTCACAGCTCTTCCAGGACGCACTCTACAAAGGTTGCATTTTCCAGCCTCTCCCTGGCTGTTAAGCTCCATAAACAGTTTATCTTGAAATTAGATGCCAGAGGCAAAGTTACATGAATGCAAAGTATCTCCCTTGTACCATAAGCAGCATAAAACCTGCTGGGGCAGACAGAGGTACTGGCTAGCAAGGAAGGGAGAGGAGACACAGGAACTACGTGATCCCACCACCACCCACCTCTCCAAAGCACCAAAGAGGAGCTCAGCCCTGTGATGCCCAGGGACACAGAGACGGGCACGCCACCCTCCCCCCCCCTCCTCCCCCCCCAGCTGCTCAAAGCTCGGATCGGCTAGGAAGGAAAAGAAGCAGAGAGCAAAGCATGCCGGGATGACTCACAGAGGGCCGTACCAAACTGAGAAAGTCTGCTCGTATCCACCGTCGTAGCCGGGCTCCCAGGAGACGTTGGCTGAGGTCATGGCGACCACAACGTGCACGCTGGTCGGAGCGTGAGGGCTCGTGCCTGCAGGGAGAGAGGGGACGGGTTCAAGGAGAGCAAGACCACATGGCTGGCCAGCACCAGCAAGGGGGCTGGAAGGGGGCTGCTCCCAGCGAGGAGTCATGGGGACCAGCCAAAGGCCACTGGGAATTTCTGCTAGGAACAGCTGTGCCCACGGGGGGCCAGAACAACAGCGCAGAAAAAGGCAGCTCCACCTGTAAATAATACTTAAAGCAGACATTGCTCTTGACGCGAAGCATCCCCATCTCCTGCCTCGCCTGGGGGACTTTGACCCAGACTCCCACCACCGGCCGTCCCCCAGGACCCGTCCCCTGCCCGTACCTACGACGGTAAGGTGGGTGCTGGCAGTAATGCTTGCGACAACGTTGGTGGCGACGCACTCCCACTCGCCGTGGTCATCCTTGCCGAGGGAGCGGATCTGCAAGGTGCCACCGGGCAGCGTGTTGTGCTTGCTCCTGCTGGGCTTCCCTACCTTGGGCAAGGAACGGGGGGAGCCGGGCAAAGAGAGAAAAAAACACGACTCAGAAGCAGTTTGCGGGGCAGGGCGAGGCGGCAGTGGGGTCACTAAGCTACCTGCGCGGGCCAGGGGACACCGCCGGCCACCGGCAAGGGGTCTGGTCTCTCCGGTCGCGGCAAGGCAGCCGGTTCCCCCATTTTCGAGAGGACCTGGCAGGGCAACGTGAGAGGCATGCGTCAGGGAGGCTGGCGCTCAGCACTCACACCCAAGCGGCAAACCCCACGGCACTCGCACAGACACCGAGCCCTGCTCAACCTCCAGCATCCAAAGCTGAAACCGCTGCAGAGGAAGGTGCTCACCGGCCGTCCCCAGCACCCTCCCAGGCACTGCCTGCCCCAGGAGATGCCCAAACTGCCCCTCAGCCAGAGGCAGAGGAAAGGCAGGACCCTCCACGTCAGTGGTTTGGGCAGCAAGGGCCCCACAGGGATGCGGAAGGATGGCGTGTGTGGAGGTGTCCGGGAGCTCTCAAGCCGAGTGGAAAGATGGATCTCGTAACAACTCATGTCTACACCCATCGGCCAAAGTTGCGCAAATCCCACGTTGTCCCAAGTCCTCTCCAGCTGTTCTTCACACAGGGGTCTCCGGTGATCAACACCGGGACCCACCGTTCGATGTCATGCAGGACGAGCAGAGGAGCGGACAGGCACAGAGGGTTAACCGTGCCAAGCCCAAGTCTTCAGGAGTCCTTCAAGAGACTGGTCAGCACTGGTGGGCCAACGGGAAGCGAGGGACCTTGCTTCTGCCACTGGGAAACTGAGCCCAGCCCAAGCCATCCCTGACTAGTCAGGGTGGGGATAAGCCCAGAGTCACGACATGACGAGGATCGCCAGAAGGCACAAGAGGAGTTGAAAAGAAACCTGAATAAGAATGGTGAAGGGTGGGGGAAGAAAAATAAGATGGAGAAAAAGACTAAACAGCCAACAGGTTTTAGGTAGGTCACCTGCAATCTAGGTGAGTCATGGTCCTCCCCGTGCTGGTAAAAGGAACTCAAAGAGATCCAGCATCTCGCACCACAAAGACCGAGGACGGTGCCCACTGGGCAGCACAGGGTCCCTGCTCACCCTCAGGAGCCCTAAGAAGGGGATGGGGGGCGTGGGGAGAAGATCCTGACAGGGGGACAAAAAGCCCAGGAGGTCCCCTGCGCAGTGGCTTTCCTATGGGAGCAGTGAAGGTGGGAAGCCAAGGGAAGGCTGCAGGAAGACTGGAAAGCCCTTACTGCTCCCAGGCTGTGCCACCACGCCGGGTCCTACCCCGCTCTACAGAGGGACAGCCTGAAGTCACCATGTCCAGTCCAGCATCATTAAAACAGCTTCTTCCCAAGGTCTTCAAAGCCACGGGGCAGCAAAGCAGCTGCTGACTAGTCCAGCCCCTCGCTGAAACACAGCCAGGAGACCCCCCTGACACACTCTGGTGGCACGTCCATTCCCACCGCGGGAGGTCCGCGGCACCAGAATGGCATCGCCGGGGCTGCCGTGTCCTGCCGGTGACCACCTCGCAGGCAGGCAAGGAGGGAGGGTGTCCTGTGGGCAGCGCTGGCAAGGAAGAGGTGGGGGGCCAGGGCAGGGGCAGCGCTCAGCTTTGCGGATGCTGCCGTGACGGTTTCACGGGATTAAAGTAGTCAGTGGCCACAAGCCGGGTTTCCCCCACCCACCTGCGGGACAGGACGGCAGTGGCTCAGCCCAAAGCGAAGCAGCTGTACCTGCAGTTTGTTCTTACCGGGACAGAGTGTGGCTTCTCTGT
Source organism: Falco rusticolus (assembly GCF_015220075.1). Taxonomy (NCBI): domain Eukaryota; kingdom Metazoa; phylum Chordata; class Aves; order Falconiformes; family Falconidae; genus Falco; species Falco rusticolus. The sequence continues at coordinate 2,944,247 of NC_051202.1, read as the reverse complement.
CTGCAATATTCACCAAAAGCCAAAGGCACTGCAGATTTGTCTGGCAGGCCGGGTACCTTTCTCCAGGCGATGATGGGAAAGGGGTCTCCGGCAGCAGCGCAAGGAATCAACAGCTCCCTCCCTGCCTCCTGTCTGTACTCCCAGCCTGGTAGCACCGTGAAATAGGGGGGGTCCTGCAGCCAAGGGAAAAGGCAAGGAGCGTCAACCCGTGCCAAGTCTCCCCGCGCGCAAGCGGCAGCCCCACCACCAAAAGCAGCCCCTCTCCAAAACAAATCACCGGTCGGGGTAAGGTTGAGGCATGGCAAGGAAAGCCGTGGCGGAAAGCGTGCACTAAGGAGGCTCTACAGCACACCAAACCACACCATACAGCCAGAGGGAAGTGTTCTCCAAAGAGCCACTACACTAGAGCATCTTACTTCAGTTTTAAGGAGGTAAACAGGAAAAAAACCCACCCACGTGACACCAGACATCAACCTGATTTCATTGACTCCGCAGCCGCCTTAGCAGATACGTGTGTCTACGATATACAAAGCATTATCATGTAAACCTCAGCCAGACACCATGAATCACCGCCGCTCACAAGCACAGGACTTTTTGTTCCGGGAAGGGAGAGGCAGCAGCTCCCACCACAGCCACACTGGGAACTGCACTGGGAGCCCAGCGTGCCTCGGGCTCCCCACACTGCAAGAGCACACGGAGCATCTCTAGAGCTCACATCATCCATTTATTAAAACCCTCTGTGAACCCAAGCCCGGGCCAGCAGGGCTAAGCCTTTCGACGGCAAAAACGCCATCCCAGGGACATGTTTCCTCAAACTGCCCTGGTCCAGCACTACCATAGCCTTATACTCATCATACACTGGCTGCGGGCCCAGCCTGTGCCAAAACCCGTGCTGCTGCTCCAGCAGGATCCTTCCCCTGTGCCAGGCAGGGTGCACTCAGGGTTTGCCTGTCCTGGTGGGAAGCACACCGCTGACCACAGCCCAGATGCACCTTCACACTCAACCTCTGCGAGTCGCCTTCAAGGATGCTCACGAGGGCCCGCGTTCACTTTGCTCAGCACAAGTAAGAGAGATGAGGCTCAGAGCAAAAGGTGACAGGTCCTTACTAAGGTCAGTAATGGTGGTGGGAAACTGGACAACTCTGGGGGCACGGAGCCCTTCCTGAGCTCTTTGCATAGAGAAGCGCTCAGAAAAGCAAAGTAAAACCTGAATTTCTGCACAGAGTTAACCACCAAATAAGCAGCACGGGGAAAAAGAAGAAAAAAACCCCATCCCTTCATCCACCCCTGCAGCGCTGCGCTGAACAGGCAGGCAGGGTGAGCGACATGCACGCTGCAAAATCCGTGTTCAAAAAAGCCCATCTACAGCGCGAGATACCTCTGCAAAGCGCACACGCATTCACACCGCCTGGCCTGGGACTCCAGCACCCCGCACAGCCCCGGGAGCTCCTCCTGGCACCAGAGGACACTACTCACTGCAAACATGCCGGCTGCAGAGCAAGGATTTTAGCAGGCAAGTTACCTTCAGTACCAGTCGGGCAGGGGGAGACTGGCCCATCGTACCCAGGGCGTTATAAGGCACACAGGTGTAAGTGCCGAGAGCATCTTCAGTTGCCTCCTCTATCCGGATCGACCCGTCTTCCAGCAGGTTCCAGCCAGAATACTGCGGCAGCGAGAACGAGAGAGCTGACTTATCCTACACCCACCACGGCTTATTATTTCCCCTTCAGCCCAGCCCCCCACCTACGTCCAGGGCGGCTGTCACATCCCCGGGAGATGCCCAAGTCGATTCCCATCCAAGCCATCTCCTCAACTGCAGGGAGAGGAAACATGGGCAAGACCAGCCCTCCCGGGAAGGGTTACCCTACCCTGCACGCACCCGGCGACGTCCAGGTTTATCTGGCTGCTGCTCTCCTCCCTGCACGCTGCCAGCCTTCCTCAAGTAGCCCAAAATATTTAACATCAGATTCTATCACGCTCCCAGTAAAACTCACCCTGGTGGCACCAGGAGACAACCTCACCCAAGGGGCTGAGGGCACCAAGGGCCAGGAACCCCCACAGCAGCAACAAGTTTTAATTCCATTTAAACCTTGGATCGTTAATATTTAAGCAAAAAAAATTTCAAATACTGAGCGTTTGCTTTAAATATTTAATGGCTAATATCCTTGCTCAGACTATCAAACCGTGATTATAGGAAGACAAGAGACTTGTTAGAAGACCCTTTTAACCATCAGGTGCCATTGGAAAAAAAAACACCAGGTCCATCAGGAGGTGACTTTAGGGGGAAGCAGGCATTAGGTCTGAGAGATGCAGACAGCGTGTCTACACGCACCCTGGGCTCCGCGCAAGAACCCGAAGCGACTGTCCACAGCTGATAAGGAAAAGCATCCTCCCGCCCATGGGACTTGGCCACTGACGGGCAGGCTGGACCTGCAGGCTGCCCGGTGATGCTCACTGGTGTTTGCAGAGGATGTGAGGGCCAAACCCCCTCCGTGCCCCCACACATCCCTCTCCAGGGGCTTCGTTACCTTCTCGATTCGCAGGGGACGTCCGTCTTTGTTCCACTTGACCAGCGTGACTGGGGGCTCTGCCTCGACCGGGCAGCGGATGTATCCGTGTATCCCGATGGGAACGTAGATGACAGGGGGCATGTTCACCACGCGGGCAGGATCTGGGAGAGCAGCAGCAGTGCATTAGCACGGGGACAGAGCCTACCTCTCCCCCACCACCTGGCTTCAGAGGACCTACATTGCTTTTCTAATGAATTCCAAACCCAACCCCCACCCTGGCTCCCGCAGGCTGTTATCTCCAGGCTTGCTACACACAAATCCGCTGTAATACCTGGCATTTCTGGGAGGCTTTACTCATGCCCAGGGTGTTCCTACCTGGGGCTCATTAGAAGTTGCCTTTAAGAAGAAACATCAAATACAGCTGCTCCCACATCCATACCGACCTGCACCCTGCTGAAGCCCAAGCTGCTCCACCACGCTCAGCCTGCAGGACACGTGCAAGGCGCCGGCCCTGGTGGCTTTTGCACACCAGCAACAAAAACTACTTTGACTCCTCAGCTTTAAAACCCACTGAATGCAGCAACTGAGATGGGAGAATGCATCCATGGCCAAGCTGCGGCGAACCCTTTACCTCCTGTCTGTTTGTATTCGTAGCCTCATCGAGGCTGGGTCGCATTGAGCATCAGCCACCTCCACCCTTTCCAACAGGATGCAAAAAGCTTAAAATATGTACCTAACCCCCCCTGCGCTGCACCACCCACGCAGAGAGGCGTCTCGCAATCCTCCAGTCTAGAATGTGTCATTAACAGTGCTTCTAAGAGCTTTTTAATTAAGTGCGAGTGGGTTGGAGAGAATCTAGACTTTCTTTAATAAGCAGCTTTTTTAAAAAAAGTTACTTTTAATAAGAAGAGCGAGTATTTCTACAATCTCGTCTAGACGCCGGCAGCGCGAGGTTATGGGAAAATCCTGACAGGGCTTACGCTGCATTAAGGGATGAAGGCAATTTTTTGGGGGTGCAGCATCCCTGCACTGCTGATGCAAAAGCGCAAAGCCGGGCATAAAGGTAAGGTGTTTGGGAGGAAGGGATGGAGGATGCAGAGGTGCCCTCTCCTTATTGCTTTCTGGGAGCAAAAGCAACCAAGTTTGGGAGCTCGGCTCCCTCCCTGCTGAAACGCATAAGCTCAGCCACTCCCCAAAACCGTGCGCCCCCGGCAATGGCACCGTAACCCAGATTGCCAAGTGCCGCATATGGAGCGGGCTTTGCCCCCCTCTGCTTAACTCCACCTCTTAGGAAATGTAATCAAGGGCTCTGGCAGCGCCAGAGAGGGTAATGGGATCGAGCCTTTCACTACTAGGTCACTGGCTGGGGGCCAGCCCGGCTCACTAATGACCCAGAGCCACGTTCCCGTCCGCCAGCTGCTTCGGTGGGTGGGCAGCCTCCCCCCCCCCCAGGTGTCAGTTTTGAGAAGGTTTGCTCCAGAGGAACAGGGTTTGGCAGCACAAAAGGCCAAGCACATCTCCTTGCGCTGAAGCCTTGTGGGGCCAGCTGAACAGCAGATTGTCCAAACACGGGTTTTTCCTGCCATTAGAGCTATTTTTAACAGCTATCAGCCTTGACAAGTGGTCCTGGATTAGCGGCAGGGCAGATGTAACGGCCTGAGGCTGCAGCTTTCCCAAGCCAGGCACATCCAAGCCCTGCATCACGCCTCTGCCTGGGCACAGCCACACCGTCCCCCTGCCCTTTCATCCAGCCCCAACAGGGAAGCGATCGGACCCACCAGCCCTTCCCATCAGGGCTCCCCGCCGCCCCGGGACTTCCCACTTCCCAGCACCGGCTCTACAGGCAGCAGCTCTAAGGCAGCCTTCAAAACCCAAGTTGCGAGCCCACTCTCTTCAAGCCTGTCTTTCATTATAAAATAAAACCACCGCAGTCTTTTACAGCGGAGCAATATTGCAATTGCGAACAGCAGCAATTGAGGCCATTACTGTCGAATGCCACACTACCCATTACCGCCTGGGGAGCCCAAGAGAACAAGCGTGGGAAGCGACACTCCTGCTACAGCCCCTTCTCCTCCGCTTGTTTAGATCAGTTACCGCCTGAAAAATTGACACGCAAAGCTACCGAGCTCACAGAAAAACCGTGCTGCGGGAACAAGCCCCCACAATAAATACCAAAAAACACAGGTAGTAGAGATGGAGAGCCCCGATCTGGTGTTTCCCTGCCCAACGCGACACAGCTGATGAGGACAGCGTGTCGGCAGCAGGGCTGGGAAGATGTCCACCTAGTCAAAACCCACTTGGACCCAAGGTGGACGCTGGTCCTGCTGGAGCGGTGCTGCCCAGGATGCTCAGGCTGTTTTGCTTTCTTGCTGCCTGCACCCTACAGGCACACGTAGGATGCTCTCAGCCCTTTGCTGAGGATGACCACATGCTCACCCAACGGCTGCTGTCCCATCAACCTGAGCCTCCCAGTATTCTAAGGGGAGCACAGAGCCTCTGGGGCTGCCTCAGAGCCAGGTATTATCAATCCCAGCCCCATCCCTCAGGATCGGGCCCCGCTGCCCACACTCACACTGCACTGTCAGGTAGGCAGAGGCAGATGGCGAGCGGCCCAGGCTGTTGCTGGGGATACAGGTGTATTTTCCAGCATCTTCTGGCTTGACACGGAAAATGATCAGCGTCCCGTCAATCAGGATTCGCACCCTCAACTTCAGGTCGCTGTGGGAGAAGAGGGGATGAGGATGACGGGGAGACGGGGGGCAATGCCCACCCTGCTGGGAGCAGGAGGAAGAGGAGGACATGCTGCCTCGTCAGCTGCAAACTCACTTCTTGAAGTAGACGTTCTCCTCCTCCCAGTACCACAGGTAGGTGAGGTTCCCGGGGTATGCCTCAGCTTGGCAGGTGAAGAGCGCATCCTGGGAGATGTTGACCGTGATGTTCTCCGGAGGGGAAACAATAAAGGGAGGTCCTGGAGGGAGGAGAGGAAAGCGTCACCCCCACCAACCAGTGCAGCTGTCCCCACAAAGGTTGCTCAGGTTCAGCTCCATCACAGCATCGTTGGCTGGGAGCTGCTGGTGGGCTCCGGGGCAGAGCTGCCCCCAGTCCCCCGGGACCACAGGGCACAGGGGCTGACCTCAAGGAGCACGGTGGGCCCCATTCTTCCCAACCCCCTCCCCTGATCTCCACGGCTTTGGAGAGGGGGTCCCGCACCCGCATCGCACAGCTCTGCTGCTCCCAGGGCACGTGATCTCATGCCTCCCTTCATCCCGAGCACTTTTCCAGGATCGCACCACCCGCGGGAAAAATCCAGGGGGAAAAGCAGCAAACTGCCGGGAGCCGGCAGCGAGCGTCCGCAGCTCGCCACAGCGGCAAAAGCAGAGCAGAGGACACCCCGTGTTCCTCTCTCCACCGGTAGCTGTTGACCTAATTAAAGATTTATTTAATAAAAGAGGGAGCAAGGAGCGGGAGGCCTGCCATGCATCACTGCGATCTGACAAGGCACTTTGTGACAGCCTCAATCTTTTGCCCGCTTCCTGAAAAAAAAAAAAAAGAGCTGCCATCGGGGCCTGGCTGTTCATCGGCACGGCCGCTTCACCACGGTGCCCCAATTAAGTGGATTCCTCTGGCACGGGATGTGGAGCCACGGCCACGGGGCAGCCGGCACGATGCTGAGCCCGCAAGGCTTGCGGGTCACTGTGGGGGTGGCACTGTGGGGAGCCCTGCGCTCCGTGGAGTCACCCCCTCGGAGTCCCCTCGGGATGCCAGTGGCCAAGGAGGAGCCGGGCTGGAAGAGCTCACCTTGAACGAGCAGGCGCGTGGTGTGCACAGCCTCCCCCTGGATGCTGTACGCCCGGCAGGTGTAGGCACCCCTGTCCTCCCGGCTGACGGAGAGCACCGTAAGGCTCCCGTCGCTCACCTGGGGATGACAAGGGAAGACCCTGGAGCGTGGGCAGGGACCCCCAGGAGGGCTGCGCCCTAGCTCCAGCTCAGCATCCTCCCTCCCTCCCTGCTTCCCACAACGGAGAGCTGCCAGCGCTTTTAGGGCCAGATGAGAAACGGGTTTCCCCGCTCTGCAAGACTTCAGATATTAATAAACCAACACACGCGTTGCTGCTTGACGCCAAGGGGAAGGGAAAAAAATAAATAAAATAATAAATAACCCTCGCAATGTATTCATCTCCCGCAGAAGTGACTGGCAGGCAGCAGACTCCAAAACTGCTCCTACCAAGCGCCCCGGCATCATCAGCGTTTCACAAGGAGCAGGATGCCTCGCCAGAGCATCCCTGCTCCCCAGGACCAGCTTCACTGCTGGGTAGGGTACGAGGGAAGGGGAGAGCCCAGCTCCGCCACCGCCCTCCCTGCAGGGCCACCACAAAGCTGCCGGAGCGGCTCGGGGATGCAGCAGAGGAAGGATGGGCAAGGGAGAGTCACCCTCGGGGTAGCAGCACCCACACACACAGGGAGCCCTGCTCCCAGCCAGGCTTTCCCCCCCACCTCATTCTGCCTCATCCTTCTATTTCAATTAGTAACAAATGATTCCTAATTACTCTCATTAGTGCCTGCGCCGATTCCAATGCCTGATTTACCAATTACAGCTCAGGGGGGAATCTCTGCCCAGGAGCCTCTGGGATACAAAGAGGGTCCTGGAGGCTGGGGGAGGGGAGGGGTGGGAAATCCTCCCTACCTAAACCCCCACCCCCTGCATCCATCCCTGCCCGGGGACACCGCATCCCCCGGTTCCAGCCCCCACCCCATCTCCAGGAGCCAGCACAGCAGCTGGCCCCCAGGACAAGAGTCCCCAGGGAGCAGCTCGGGTGCGGGAACAGGGCTGCCCTGAACGCCCGGGGGGGTCTGTACCCCGCGCCCAAGGGTGGGCAGCGTTAGAAGCTGCTGCTCAGAAGAGATGCGGTGGGGAACGGGCATCTCAGCGAGAAGTGCTGAGAAAGCATGCCCGGCTCCAGGCACGGCAGAGCTGCCGCCGCCGTGGTCCCATCAGTACCATCCCCGCCGGCGGGGTGACCGGGAGCCCCCGGGCAGCCTCTGTCAGCCCCCACCACCCACCCACCTACCTGGTACTTGCCATTGGCACCCAAAAGGTCTCCCTCTTTCAGCCAGGTGACGATGGGCTTGGGGTTCCCGAACGCCATGCAGGTCAAGGTGACGCTGCTGCCCTCCTTCGCCTCTACGTACTGCGGCGGCGTCTCCGTGAAGGTGGGGGGAGCTGCGGGACAGGGGACACCACTGTGACCCCCCGTTTCACCCCTGGCCACTGTGGGGGGTGGGGGGGGGGGCTGCCCTACAAACACGGGACACACTGCACATCCCCACGGTGGGGCTGGGATCATCCCAAAGGCGCAGGGGGATGAGAGGGGAGATGGTGGGTGTCGTCCCTGGGGATACCCACCAAAGGCAGCCCCTCCCTGCCACATCACACCCTGGTCCTGTCCCCTCTCCCACCCAAAGCTCCAGAGCACGGCACCACATCCCCCATCCCCCCCGCCCCCCCCCGCACATTAACTTGCTATTGTCAAAACATGGGAAAACACCGCAGTGCAGATCGAAAGGCTCCTTCCTGATTAAAGAGGCTGACAGGATTACAGCCCGCCCCTAATTACCAGCAGTTGTTAAAGCCCACTTTAGAGGAAGACAGGTTGGCAATTTAATCTGCTCGGGGAAAAAAAAAAAAAATATATTTTGTTGCTCCCCGAATTATTTCTATTTTCCCCTAAGAAAAATGAAGTGTTGTAATGCACCGGGGGAAAGCCACAGCCTTCCCCCTGAAAGCCTTCCCCTCATGGTGGGAGGATTATGGTTATTATTTTGTTATCAAGCCCCTGCATGCCCCGTGCTGCATAAACCCCCGAAAGCGCCCCATTTTGCAAAAAGGGTTGAGCCCAGGTAGGGACCGGGCACCTGGGGCACCGACAGCCACTTCCAGCCCCTTGGGCTGGCATTTTGCAGGATCTGGGCACGTGGTGGAGGCGAAGCAGGCACCATCCTCCTCCTCTCGCTTCCCCCTCGCCCTCCTCCCCAAGCCCTTCGAGCTCATTAGCAGCCAGGAGGAAGGCAGGCAGGTAGGGACAGGGCTGCTGTGCTGCACGGCCCCGCTTGCAAAGCTCCCGCTCGCTAATTGGGCTCAATTAGGTGGCTCTGCTCCACGCGCAGCCCAGCCTTCCCCCCCGAAAGGTTAAATTAATTGCTCAAGGTCAGGCAAGACCAGCAAGGAGCTGCCGGTGCCCACATCTCCTCTCCAGCCACCCCACTGCAGCAGGAGAGGCACAGCCCTGCTGCTGGGCTAAAAATAAAGACCTCTCCTGATGTGGAGAATGACAATTTGCTAATTAGTTTAATATGCAGCCTTAATAAAATGAAGAAGTAATTTGAGTAAATCTCAATTTCAGGAAAACAAAGATTTGATTTTCTGATCTGTTTGTTAAGAGGAGATGCGTTCCCAACCCCATTTCTTGATGTCTCTCCTTTAAACAAGCTCCCCGTAATTAAAACTGCAGAATCCCTAATAAAAGTTTGTCCCTTTCCAAGTCACGCCCCAGCTGGAGCACAGTCAGCCTGGATGGCTTCGGGCTTGCTTGTCTGCGAGGCGCAGATAGCATCGAGGTCCTGCATCCACCAGAAATCAAAAGGGAAACCCATTTCAGCACAGCAGGTGACCCCCCGGCGATGCCACAGCCCCCCGCCCGCCCTGCCCAGCTCACCGTTGACCGTGAGATGGACCCAGCTGCCGTTGTGGAAGGTGTCGTACTGCTGGTCCAGCATGAGCACTTTGCACTCGTACCAGCCCTGGTCCTCAGAGCGGACCTGCTCAATGCGCAGGGAGGCTTTGTCGTGCAGGCTGGCCCGGCCTGGGGGGAGAGCACAGCCATCAGCGCCGTGGCCCCCCAGTGCTGCACCGGCCCCCCCAGCGCATCGCTGCGAGGGATGCTCCAGCCTGCCGCGGGTACCAAGCAGCTGCAGCAGCGCTGGGACGGGACAGTCTCCCATTTTTCCCAGATTTGGGTCCGGTGCGGCCGGTTGTAGCCAGCCAGCCATGCACTCGCCCGTCTCAGGAGGGCAGAGCAAGCTGCCGCAGCCAGGCAAGGTGCCTCGAGTGGTGTCTGCCCACAGCGACACCGGCCTTCTGCTCCCAGCCAGGGGCTGGCAGCGGTACAGCCGGCAAGCAAGCGTGCCCCAAAGCTTTTCCCGGCCTGGGAGCCTCCCAAAAAGCAGGATGGCCCTGAGCTGACCCTGTGCACAGCCCAGGAAACTGGACCAGCATCAAAGCATCCCCAATCTCCGCCCCAGTGCAGTGGCCACCAGGATCTGGCATCTCTCATTCATGAGCTGAGTTTAGCAAGGCTCAGCCCAGGCTCAACTGCTGCCATCCTCCCCGCCACAGCACTCCTCAGGGGAAGAATCTGGGCAGAGGAAGCCCTGCAGACCCTGGAAGCAGGGCAAGACCCAGGGAAGGTCCCCACGACAGTGCTCTCCAGGGAATGGCATATTGAAATGGGTCTGTTCCACCACACCAACCTCCTCAGGGCTGGTCCCCAGCTCAGAGACCTCACCAGAGGTCACTGGCCACATGGGACAGGTGGCATGCTGGCCACCAGCCACACGGGCTCTGCAGCTCCAACCTGCCACCTCTACCCAGCACGTGGCCCTGGCTCCATCCCCACCATCCCTCCAGAAGCTCACAGCTGCTCCAGAGCGCAGCAGTGGCAGCAGCCACCGCCGCCACCACGCATCACCCTGGGTTTCTCTGCCTCGCTTGCTCCCATCCCACGCAGCCCAGCTGGCTTCCTAGCACTGCTGCTTAATTAAAACCAACTGGTTGGAAAGCGAGCAACGAGAGGCAAAGCCTGCGTGGTTTCCGACGGAGGAGCGGATGGAGCAGAACCATGCATCCCAGGCTGTGCCAGCAGCTGGGACCCAGCATGCACCCCCCTCGTACACCCGCATCCCCCCGACTCACCGGCATACTCTGGGTCGACATGGGGAGGGTAAAACCCAAACTTGATGAAGATGGGGATGGGGACGCCAAACTTGAACCACTCCACGACATAGGGAGGGGGCTGCCCTGTGAGCGGGTGGATCACGTCGCATCCCAGGATCACGCTCTCGCCAGCGCGAGCGGTCACAAACTCGGGCTCCTCCCTCGAGCCGAGGGCACCTGCAAGGGGGCGAAGGAAGAAACTGTGGCTGATCCCGCCACCAGACCCCTGTGTTAGTCGGAGGACCAGGACCCCTGGGAGACCCACAGCAGAGGTGATGCCTGCCCCCACTGAGGACAGCCCCAGGGTCTCCCCTGCCCCAAAACCAAGGGGAAATCCTCAAGCCCCTCCACTCAGCTCCAGGGCCACCCCAAGACTCAGGACAGCGGCCACCAGCCCCCACTGCTTGGGGATGGCCGCTGCCCTCCACACCAGGACAAGGGTGGTGCCCAGAGCCCCTGTAGGGGTCTTGGAGACCCCCTGCTCTCAGTGCAGCATGGCCAGTGTGGCTCCCCACCTAGCAGGGCCATCAGGGCTGCCCGGCATCCCTGGCACAGGGAGAAGGCTGCTTTTACAGTCCTGCTTGTGCCCCCACAGCCTCTGGCGAGCACAACCACCAGCCCACAGCTCTGGTGTGCCAGCCTGGGGATCTGGCTTTCCCACAGGAGCCGTCCCACCCAAGGGCAGCCCATCCTCATCCTCAGGCATCCCTGAGAGCCCCAGGCCTGAAACCCGGCTGCGACCTGTGCATCAAGTCTGGCACCCTGCTCCTCCCGCCCGGCCCTGGCTGGGGTAATTAAACAGGGCTTTGGTCTCAGACGAAGGCGCTGCTCCACCCTGGCTGCGCCTCCCTGCTCAGCTGCAGCCTGGCGTCATCCTGCTCTCGCCATCAGCAGCAAAGCTGCATCCTCAGCACAGCTTTCAGAAAGGGAGAGGGAAACCCAGGGTGGGGGGAAGCCAAGGTTGGGCGGGGGGGGGGGGGGGGGGGATGTCCCCAAACCGCAGGCAAAGGCTTCAGCCTCACATCTCCCATCCCATCAAAAAGCCCCTCTTTTCCTGGCACACGCAGCCACCGCCTGCTCCGGGGGGATGCTGGGAGAGGGATGCTCGGGGAGGGATGCTGGGAGAGGGATGCTCGGGGAAGCACGTTCCCACTCCTCCGCGCTGCTCTTCGGGGCCGCCGGTGATTGGCGGCGGGTGACATCACCGCTTCCCCGCCGCGAGCCCAGCATCACCGGCTATTTTTGGCTCCGGCACAAGTGTGTACCGGCAAGAGGCCCGCGCTGTGACACCCCAACGGGCTTGCCAGCCCAGTGACCCCATAGGAAGGGGCCAGCAGCCCCGGCCGTAGCCAAACCCCCCCTCCCCTGACACTGTAGAGAAGCACAGCCTGATGACCAGCCAGGCATCCTCGGGCTCCACACGGCCAGAGAGCCAGGCACGGGGCTGGCTGGTGGCTGCTTGACGGGGAGGGCTGGAGGGCTGCCTGGGGGCAAGGGGGAAGGGCGATGCTGGGGTGCAAAGCTGCGAACCATCTGCAAGGAGCAGACGCTGCACTGCACACCCGCTGCAGGCACCCGGCCCCGCTATGGGGGTCCTGCATGGCCACGTACCTGCCTGGACCCCATCCAGGCAGGGGGAATTGCTGCGCACACACGTGCCATCTGCACACACGTGCAATGTGCATGCACACACACCCCCAGCTCCTACCCCCCCACTTTGCACCACCCTGACAACACACTTGCACCTCTCCATCCCTCGTTATCGCTGCATCACCAATGAGCTCAGGCGTTCGCACCCTGTCAGCAGGGATGGTGTGTCACCCCTCCCCTGCCACCCCGGCAAAAAACCGCGAGGACCTGTCCCAACCCCGCTGCGCTCATCCAGCGGGGCTGTGCTGCGGGGCTGGGAACCCCCCCTCCCTGCCCACAGCCCTCCTGCGCCGATCAGGGACAGCAGCTGTCACGTGCTGCTCAAGAGCATCCAAGGACGCGCGCTTCCCCACCCGCCTTGCCCGAGCGAGTGGGTCCCCAGCACCTCACCGCCTTCAAAGGATGTTCTTGCTTCCCACCAGCAGCAGAGGATGGAGGGGGCAGCACCCAGCCCCTCCCCGAGCCCCCTGCCTGCCCCAGCCCACCAGCTCCTGGGGTACTAAGGTGGGTCTTGGTTTTCAGCTCCTCAATGCCAAACGGAGCCTGGGATGCTGACGCTTGCCCAGCTGGAGAAGCACACCACCCAGGAGGACACCCAGACGTCCCAGGGACGGGTGCTGGGGAGTCACACTCGCAGACCTACACCCCGCCTGGCTCCCCAGCAAACCAGTGGGTGATGTCCCCAGGGTGGTGACGAGCCAGCCACTCTGCCGGACCCACGCCTGGCCAGGGCTGCCCGGGTGTAGGAAAATAGGTCAGCCCCGGCAGCTCGCAGTGCCGGTGTCTGATCGCAAGGCCGGTGGGGAATTGTACGCACGGCTGAGCATCACCTCCCCACGCGCATGGCCGACTGGCAGCCACGGTGGCTAACCGGCCCCCGGCTCTCCCCAGCTGCCACCCACCCTGCCACCGGCCCCCGTGCCCTCCTGTCCTGGCTTCCACAGGCAGCAGGAAAGCAGTAGGGAGATGTTTTAGAGACCCCACCTTCGCTCTCCCCAACTTCCCAGCCCCAACCAGGTTTTCCTTCCCAGTCCTGGCCGCTGAAGGCATGCAAGCAATGGAGACCGCAGCTCTCCATTTAAAGAAGCATTTCTCACCCCCACATTTGTGGGAAAACGCTTGAAAACAACCCGCAGACACCAGAAGAAACAGAGCACAAACAGACAGGGTATTTTTAAACCCACTTGATTTTCCCAGCCAAGTTCAGAGGGGTTTCAAGGCTTAACCTGCAGGTTGGAAATAGGGTCAACATCAGCGATGCGAACCCCAAATCCCCCTCGGTGCGGGAGCTCGCACAAAGCTGGGGGATGCCTCGTAAAGAAAAACAAGTAATCAACAGGCTTCATCATCCAAGCAGATCCAGGAAAAATAAAAGCACACTGTGTGCCAGGAGGCAAGAATACAAGATGCGGAGGTGGAGTTGAACAGCATCCCAAAGGGAGAGGAGGGAAGGCTGCTGCTGCGTAGAGACTGTGCCAACGCCGGGCTCCCCGCGACGGCAATGACAAGGCTGGGAAGACCCTCGCCCGGCTGCGGGCATCCAGTTCCTCCCATCCCAAGAGGGGAGACGTAAAGCAACACAGGACTCAGTGAAGCTGGTGGTATCCAGCACCTCGGGTGCACTCGCTGAAGCAGGACCCTTCCCCGCAGATGCTTCGTGGTATGGACGTGGCCGGAGCAGAGCAGGTTCCAAAAGATGTAACGCCCGGGAATGCTGTCCTGCCCGGCACGGCGGGCACCCATGCCCCAGGGTCAGAAGGGGGATCCCATCCTGACCCACCATCACCCTGCAGCCTGCTAACAGGCACAGAGGCACCACTGTCTGCTTGCAAGGCTCCCCCCAACCCCCCGCGCTCCCCCATCCCCGTCCCCCCATGGGGAGGGCTGAGGAAGCGGGTGCAAGGCCCTGAGCTTGTGGACCTCTCCTCCCTGCCGAGTGGAGACGAGATCTGCTCTGACACATCCCGCTCACATCGGCGGAGGCAGGATACGGCTGGGATCTCCGAGGACAAGGCCACCAGCATGGCATATGGAGGCCAGCAGGGAAGGGGAGCAGGCAGCCGCAGCCACAAAACAAGGTGGGCAGCGATCGCAGCCCAGGGTGGGGGACGGGAACTACTTGCTGCAGGGACCTGGGCTGCTAAAGGGGTACCCGCAGCCCCCCGAGAGCATCTGCCTGTCCCCCGGCAGAGGGGAAGCCCCTGGGACCGGGAGAACAGTCCTCACCCCCTCCCCCAGCTGGAAAGCAGCATCTGGGCTTTCAGCACAATTCCTGCGTTTTAAACCCGATTTTCCAGATGGATGGAGGGCAACGCGCAGGTCAAGTGACATGCCTCAAGGTCATGCAGGGCCAGCGGAGGAGCAGGATTAGCTGCGAGGGGTGGCTCGGCACCTTGTTCACGGCGAGATGGTGACTTTGAAACCCATCCCTGGGGACAAGGGGTGTCCTGGGGACCTCCACCACCACCCCCCCACAGGCAGGCAGCTGCCCTGGCACCCCCAGGAGAGCAAGCCTGGCTGGGCTGCTGCCCCACAGCAGCCCCCTGCCCACCACAGTGGGTCCCCACTCCCCAAAATGACACAGGTGGGACCATGCCCGACTGGGTGGCAGCTCAGCAAGCACGTGTGCTAGCACAGGTCAGTGCTCACAGGGGCACAGACATGAAGCATGCCAGAAAACTACTTCCCCACGGTCACCCCACTCCCATCAGGGTGTCCCTGGTGCCCCACTCCCTCTAAATGCCACCGGCCTGGCGTAGAGCATCTCCATGTGCCACACAGCAGACACCTCACAGGAGCCATCATCTCCCAGCAACAACCAGCAGCTCCCTGCACGCTCCCCATGAGCCCCCTCCATGCACCACGGGGCCGAGTGAGCAGCTGCAGTGGGGGGAGGCTGGAGCCAAAATGGCTCCTGGGGGGGGGGGGGGGGGGGGGGCGGTGTCCTGGACCTGGAGAGCACTACCAGGATGCTGTGCCCCCCAGCCCAGCGCATCCAGACCCACATGGCACCAGCAGCCAGGAGCAGGCTGCCCGCATCGCCTTCCCCAAGAAGTGGCATGTACCACTCCGATGCCTTCACAGCCTTCCGACTGGCAACCGGGATGCAGGCAGCACTCCGAGCTGCCCGCCAGCAGCTCCTGAATCACGCTGTTCCTGGCTCAGGCAGCCCTCCCACCAACGCCAGCCTCTCCATCGTGAAGCAGGAGGAAGGGAGTCCTTTTCCCGAAGGCCAGCTGGTCGCTCAGGGCCCCCAGCTCCGGAGATGCCTACCGCAGGGGAAGGGAGAGGGAAGGACTTCTCCATCGGCACGGCACAGAGCTGGACCTGCTGCTCACCCATCTGCAGGGCTGCTCTTCCAGCCTGAAGCCGTGACCTCCAAGACTGAGGATGGGAGGCGAACGGGAGCTAGCCCATCCTGCCACAGCTCCGCGGAGAGGAACTTGCAGGGTCCACCCATCACCACCGAAGCATCTTCCAAGTCAAAAGGCAACCGAGGCAGGAAAGCATCACCACAAAAGCCCTCCGGCAAGCCAAGTCAATGACTGGGACACACGCATCCCTCCCTGCCATGCGCGCTCCCAACAGGTCCAGAGGAGCAGAAATCCTCCAGGGAAGGATGGAAAAGGGAGTTGGGCCAACCCTTTGGCTGCTCCCAATGCCAAACCATCCCCTTGCCAGAGGAGAGCGGGGCCAAAGCCGCATGTGCCAAAGCCGGGCGGCTGCTGGTCCAAACCCCTCCACCGCCGAAGAGGCACCAGCTCTTGCATGCAACAGCTCCATGCTGGGAGCGAGTAGGGAACGCAGCACCAGCACAGCGAGCTGCTCCGACCAGCCAAGGTCAACACCGCCAGTGTCACCTGCCGCGGTGTCGGGGCAAACCGCTTTGATGGGAGCCCTCGCCCGGGGCTGGCAAAGCCAAGTCCTCCCTCTGCAAACCGCGCCTGCTGGATCCACAAGCATCCCCGGTCGCCGTGTGATGCCACGTCACGCTCGTGGGAGAGGGAGGAAAAGCCCCTCAGCGTCACCGGGAACGCCAGGAGGCCGGATCCCTCCTCCAACACCCACTCCCGTCGCGGTCACGTCCCGGCTCTACTCCCCCACACCGTAAGAGGGATAACGCACCCTCCTTCCCTCTCTGAGCCGATTAACGCCTGGAAAGCCCTCAGAGCGCCAGGCCAGGCCAGGCCAGAGGCTGCCCAGGGCCTGCGCCGTGGCATCGCAGCCCAGCTCGGCAAGGAAGAAGGGGGTGGGAGGAAGGCCACGGCAAGGGGGAAATCCGCGGCGAGGCCATCACACATGGCAAGCCCCTGCCCCACTCCAAAGCCCTGTCCCCAAGCGATGTGGGGTGACACACACACCCCCCCCAGGGGAGGCCAGCGCTGTGACCGAGGGGCTGCAGCAGCCGGGGCTCCCCATCCCCACGCAGCATCACCCCCCCCACCCCACCCCCCGCAGGCCGCAGCGCCCCCTCGCCCAGCGCCCACCCACGCATTACTCACGGCGCACTCATTCATCACGTACGCGCTGCTCTGCTCCGTACGCGCAGCACCCCCGCGCCTGGGCTTCCCGGCACCCACCCACCCTGGCATCAATTCCGGAGCCCCATCCCAGTGGCTCTAGGGTATTCCCAAGTTCCCAAGACACTGAGCTTGCTGCTCTGCTCCTCTCCCGGGCAGAAGACCCCTCTACAAACCGCTGCTGCAAACCACCGCCTCTCCACGCCGCAGGATGCATTTCAGGCAGGCAGCGGCCAGCTGCAGCTGAGCAGCAAGAGGGGGCCCCCCCCTCAAAAAAAAGCAGCCTCATCCTGGCCCCCCTCACCTCTGAGGAGCCAGCTACCAGGCAGGGATGCCAAGGGACCATAGCAGGGTGCAGATGTGACCCCACACACTTGAGAAACGCTGTGATGGGGGGGGGGGGCTGCCGAGGTGCCCCCTCCCTCTGAGGCGGTGTTCCCCCACGCCCCGGGGAGGGGAGCGGTGGTGGCTGCCAGCCAGGCATCGCTCGCTGTCGGCAGCCACCGCATCCCCACGGGTAGGGCTCGGGGACACCCAGGGAGCAGCTCCTGGGAAGGGACCACCCTGTGCCCAGCGAGGTACCAGCAGCAGAGATGGGAGCGGGTGCTGCAGCAGCGGCAGGCAGCCCCCCCCTACCTGCAGGGATGGCTGGGGGGGAGGGAGGGGGCTGGCAGCTGAAGGAAAAGAAGCCAGAATAGGAAAATCAGGGTTATTCCCTGCCGCTGTCTCCCTCCTGACCTTGGACAACCCTGTGCCTCAGTTTACCCCGGCACAGCAGCCAGCCTGCAGTGGCGAGGGGAAGGCAGGTAGCCCCCCATCCAGGCAGCAGGGAGAGGGTGGAGGGGGGCAAAGTCACCCCCAAACCCACAGCCAGGAGGACACGGGCACAGCCGGGGAGCTGCAGGGAAGGCACCGAATCCCTCCTGCAGTTCTCCTTGCCCAGCCGGGCTACCCTTGCAGGGAAGGGCAAACGCCGCCTGCATCCCTCGCTGCTTCCCCCAGCCCGGGGGGTGACATCGGGGAGCAAGGGACACCTGGCCGCCCCCAGGCCCCAGGCGTGCCCCCCGCCAGGGCCGGCACCGGCTGCCTGTTCCCGAGGGAATTGCCCAGCCTCCCGCACCAGCTCCTGCCTCCCCAACTTCCCGAGTCGCAGCCGCTGCCCTTTGGGAGGTCACTGCAAAAACCGCTGCGCGCCTGGGGAAGATGCGGCTTTTTAGTATTATTATTTATTAGCCTAATTTATTATTATTATTATTATTTATTACATTATCTTTTTATTAGCTTGTATTTCCCTTTGGTTTTTTTTTCTATTCCCCCTGCAGCAGGGAATAAAGACACAGCGGGCGCCTGGCTGCAGCCCCCCCGGGGCCACGGGCAGCGCTCAGCCCCCCCCCCCCCCCCCAGCCCCGGCACAAGCCCCTCCGGAGCCGCAGCGCACCGCCCCCCCCGGCCCCCTCCCGCCGCCAGCCCCGCGCCGCACGCCCCCCGCCCGCGGCATGCACGTCCCGGACACCGGCGGCGGGGGGGGGGGGGGGGGGGGGATGCTCTGCACGCAGGGAAGCCCCGCCGCCGCCCCGCCGAGCCCGGAGGACCCCCCCACCCAACCCCGTTGCGACCCCCGCGGCCCCCCACTCACCTTGCACGGGCAGCCCGCGGGCACCGAGCACACTTGCTACCAAAGCGGCCACATACCAAATCATAGTACTACCGGCCTCCGGTGCGCAGCATCTTCCGCCCGCCGGGCGGCCCGGCCGGGGCGGGGCAGGGCTGGCCGGGCCGGGGCACGGCTCCCCGGGCCGTCGCGGGGCTGGCCGGGCCGGAGGGGCGGCTCAGGGCCGGCCGCCGCCCGCCGCCGCTGCGCCCATGCCCGCGCCCATGCCGCCGCCGCGCCGCACCTGCCCTCCGCCGCACGGTGCGGGGTGCAGCCTAGCCTGCGCCCTTTAGCGGCTCGGTGCCGCCCCCGCCCGCCGCCCATTGGCCGCGCCCCGGCGGAGTGGGCGGTGATTGGCCGGCGGAGCGGCCCGGGCCCGTTTCAAGGTGGGTTGGCGCGCACGGGGCCCCTGCGCCGCAGTATCATGCGCACTGCCGGGAGCGGCGGGCGGTGCGCCGGATCGGCGCGGCGCGGCTCGGCTCGGCGCGGCTTGGGGTCACCTCCGCCGGCCGGTCACCTCCCGGCCGGCTCTGCCACCCGCCCTGCTGCAGCGGCTCCACCCGGCCTCCAGATGTGCCCCTGCACCTGCGCAGCGTCACCTTCCCGTCCCCAGATGTGCCCCTGCGCCGGCTAAGTGTCACCTCCCTGTCCCCAGATGTGCCCCTGCACCTGCGCAGCGTCACCTCCCTGTCCCCAGACGTGTCCCCGGCACCGGCTCAGCGTCACCTCCCTGTCCGCAGATGTGCTCCTGTGCCAGCCAAGTGTCACCTCCCTGTCCCCAGATGTGCCCCTGCACCTGTGCAGCGTCACCTCCCTGTCCCCAGACATGTCCCCGGCACCGGCTCAGCGTCACCTCCCTGTCCCCAGATGTGCTCCTGTGCCGGCTCAGCGTCACCTCCCCGTCCCCAGATGTGCCCCTGCGCCGGCTAAGTGTCACCTCCCTGTCCCCAGATGTGCCCCTGCACCTGTGCAGCGTCACCTCCCTGTCCCCAGACGTGTCCCCGGCACCGGCTCAGCGTCACCTCCCTGTCCCCAGATGTGCTCCTGTGCCAGCTAAGTGTCACCTCCCTGTCCCCAGATGTGCCCCTGCGCCGGCTCAGCGTCACCTCCCTGTCCCCAGATGTGCCCCTGCGCCAGCTAAGTGTCACCTCCCTGTCCCCAGATGTGCCCCTGCACCTGCGCAGCGTCACCTTCCCGTCCCCAGATGTGCCCCTGCGCCGGCTAAGTGTCACCTCCCTGTCCCCAAATGTGCCCCTGCACCTGCACAGCGTCACCTTCCTGTCCCCAGATGTGCCCCTGCACCTGTGCAGCGTCACCTCCCTGTCCCCAGATGTGCCCCTGCACCTGCACAGCGTCACCTTCCTGTCCCCAGATGTTCCTCTGCACCGGCTAAGTGTCACCTCCCTGTCCCCAGATGTGCCCCTGCACCTGTGCAGCGTCACCTCCCTGTCCCCAGACATGTCCCCGGCACCGGCTCAGCGTCACTTCCCTGTCCCCAGATGTGCCCCTGCGCCGGCTCCGCGTCACCTTCCTGTCCCCAGATGTGCCACCTGCCTGGCACAGTGGATGGGAGGTCCCAGTCCCCACCTCTACCACCTGTCCCTGCTGCCACATGCCACCCCTCTGACATGCCAATGCCACTTTGCACCCTCGCAGGGTTACCCACCTCCCTACCATGGGCTGAGCCACCTGCCCCCTGCACCAGCTCTGCACCACCCCAACCAACATCAGCTGTGCCATCTGTCCCTGCCACCCTGCACCACCTTGGGGTGACATGCTTGTCACCTGCTTGGTGACACTGTGACCTTGTACATCAAAGTTTCATTCAGGCATCAGCTCGGGGTAACATCCCCGCCACCATCCGTGCCCCCAGCAGAGGTTCAGGATCGTCACCCCACCACCCTGCATCAGCCGTGCCACCTGCCCCCTGCACCAGCTTGCTTTCATCTCTGCCAGGACCATGCACCTCTCAGTCACCTCCTCACCACCTGCCACAGCCTGGTGTCATACTCACCTGCCACCTCACATCCAGCGCTGGCTTGGTGCCACTGCCACCCCTTGCACCAGCTGTACCACCCCCTCCTGCCTCCCTGCACCACCTGTGTCACCTCCCCCTGCTCCCACTCCGCTCTGCTTGCCCCCGTCCCTGCACCCTGTGACAGTTCCCCGTCACCCTGTCCCTGCTGCCTGCCCTGCTGGGCACACCCCTCCATTTGAAGAGAGAATCGGGGTCACTCCAATGGAGAAGAGGTGGAAAACAGAGAGTCCCCCTGTGCTCTCCCATCCCAGCCCACCTCTCCTCCCTGCAAACACCTCCGGTGATGCCAGATGGGGAAACAGCTGGGCTCGCTCCCCGAGGAGCATGCCAGCAGGAGAAATGGGCCACTGCACTTCCCCCGAGATGACAGGCAGCCCGGGAGGGGACAGGCTTGCACGGAGAGAGTGGCACACCATTTTGTCCCCAGCGCTCACCATCTTCCCCTTGCCCGCACCGTTGGGCGAGCTCCCCACTGCGAGGTCTGAGCAGCTGCAGACCTCCCCACCTCTGCCCACGCGCCTCCCGGGAAGAGGCAAACCCCCAACCCTTGCAGAGGGTGTTTGAGGAGCATCCCGCACCTTCTGCCCGCTATTACGCTTCTTGGGGGTCAGGCATTGGCACAGCCCCGGGCGTGAGGTGAGAGCCGGTGGGCAGCACGGGGATGAAGGAGAGCATCCCCCTGCCCAGCCCCAGCTCACGCCAGCTCCCGGGCAGTTTGCTTCCCTAGCAGAATCCAAGACCTCATAAAAGTCTGACTCAGCGCTCAGTCCTGAGGCCCAAAGTGAAAGCTTGCAAATCTGCGAGGTGGGTTGGCGGGGCTGGCAGAGCCAAGGATGGCCCCTGCGCCGGGGTTTAAGCTGCTTTCCGCATCGGGGCGGTCCAGCCTGTTTCCTGAAAGTCAGGTTTGCAGTAGCCCGGGAGGGCAGAACCCTTTGGCCAGCACCCTCCCCGCTCCGGTCCTGCTGGCTTCAAAGCACCCAAAAGATCCCAGCCATCACCTACTGCCCGCGAGGGAGCAAGCCCAGGGCTGGCAGAGCTCCATCCATCCTCGCCCATCTGGGCAGAGGCAATATATCCTGGTCCATGCTACCAGCCAGATCATCTTCATGTCTTTAGCGGGCTCTTCCACAAGTTCAGAGGGAAAAAAAAAAAAAAAAAAAAAGAAGGGTGTTGATGCCACCTACACCAACACAAGCCAAGGCAGGAGGCACTGGAAGCCCATGGCTAGATGGGGAGGACCCAGCCCCACTCCCGGCGCATTCATCCCAAGCCAAGCACAGCACAGGGCCCCCCCAGCATCCCTCCAGAAACTGGAAATCTGGGCTCAAGTTGGAGCAAGGCTGCTGGTTCACACCCTTGTTTCTCCAGACTAATTTGCTGGTTTTATGAAATCCATTCCCCACTGTTTTCACACTTCTCTCCCTCTCTATTTATAGCTGGGTTTATTTACATGAACAGGGCACTCCGTGTACTTTCACGTCAGTCTGCGGTGGCAGAGCCGGGAGCGGGTGAAGGCAGCAGGCGGCACGGCAAGGTGAGGAGCACCCAGGTCCTCGGCCACGGCCACCTCCTGCCCATCACGTGGGAGGCAGGCAGGCAGCCTTCCATGCTGAAACAGGAGCTGCCAGGGAATGGGCCAGAGCTGGATAAGCCACGCATGCCCCAGACACACACAACCCCCCGACCCATCCCTGTCCCCGCAGGGCACAGCGATGCAGCTCCCATGGGATGCAGGCAGCCCTGGAGCCGGCACCTTCCCACCCCGCAGGTCAATCCTTCCACTTTCCAAGGTGGAGCAGTGTTTCGCTGGCCTGAGCTGTATCCATCTTTCGTGATGCTGATCCGGGGATCCCTGTGGCACCCCCAGCTCAAAAAGGGACAGAAAGGGGAGGGGGTGGGAATCATTGCAGACCATGGCTCGGTGAAACTACCCTTGCCCTCTGCCCCATGGTGCAGCCATAGAGAGCACAGCCTTCCAGGCACAGCTGAGTCACTTGACAACTGCCCAGCGATAAATTTACCACTCTGCCTAACAAGAAGGATAAAAATGCCATTGCTTTTTGGTTTGGTTTTTTTTTTTTTTTTTTTGAAACTCTGACAGATGAGGCAGGAGTCCTCAGATTAGCACAGGAGCAAGAGGCTCAGGGGATGCGGCTCTCCCCATCCTTCGTGTGGTTGTTTGGGAGAGATGCTGCCCCAGTCAAGCTGCTGCCAGCTCCCTGGGACTTGGCTCTTGGAAGCAGGGACAGAGGTTTAAGTCTGGATATCGGCACAACAGAAGCAGGAATGAGCTACAAGTACAGGCTGGGAATTCGGGGATTTTCAGCACTCAGAGCTGCAGGGTTCTGGTTCATCCTTCACACAGGGCAGCAAAAATACTTGCTGCTGGAAAGGGGTTGACCCAAAAACGGGTCTTCCTGGGGTGCTGCTTTCCTCCTAGCTCCTCGCTGCCGGTGACCCGGCCAGGAGAGCAGGAGATCTGGACTCGGCTGCCTCCTGCCCGGCCGCGGGATGCTCCAACCCACGCGGGGCTGAGTCTCCCTGCACAAGTACATGATTATTCACAGCCTCCAGCATTTGCATGCTGGAGTCACGAGTCTCACAACACCTGATCTCCTGGGAGAGCTGCCTCCTGCACTTCGGGAGGCAACGGCCCACATTCAGAAAGTGGGACTCGGTGTCTCACGGCATCCCACATCACCCAGCTGTCACCTCCTCCCCGCTCCGCGAAGGGACCGGGAGAAGGGAGCCCTCCCCATCCCTGCCACCGTGGTGAGGAAGATGGCTTTGGGGCAGGGACACACAGGAACCCTGAAAACGCGGGAGCTGAGCATGGGAATGCTGAGCCAGCCTGCAGTGTCGCTGTGTGCGCAGCCAGCCTGCCACAGGAGCGACCGTAAAAACCCCTCGACGGAGTCACTGAAGGATGAGCAGGCAGATGGGCTCGGCTCACGCCAAGCTGGGGTTAGACTCATTCCCTCCCTGTCCCCTCTCCCATCATCGGTGGCTCATCACCGGCGCGTGACTCTGGCTGGCAAGCAAGGAGGAATATAGTGCCATGCCTTCCCGGCTCCACATCCAAGTCGTGGAACAATCCACCTGTGGTATTTCAGAAAAGACACACTAACTTCTGCTGAGAGGGGTCAGTTGAGTCACATTAACAACTTTTTCCTCCTGTTAGCAGGTCTCCAACGTAGCTGATTACTCATCAGCCCACTAATAGACTCACTCACACAGCACTCCCTGGATCAAGCAGCAGCAATTGTCTGTCTTGTCTTATTAACCTCAAAGAAGCATCCGACTCGGTAACGCGATACCCCATCCTTATCTCGTCAACTACTTCTCCAGCCAAAATACATCTCTCAGAGGTGCAGGGCATCCCAATCCCGGCACCAGCTCTGTGGGGCTCAGCCTCATGGCACTGCTCCACGGCACCTTGGCTGGGGCAGATGCAGCCCAGGTGCTGTGGGAGACCCCAGACTCACAGCAGCCACCTCCAGACACCATGGGCCAGGGTTTGCTCCCCCAAGAAAGGGGCAGCAAGGCACCACCAGCCTCCCCTGGGACCCGTTTCATCCTTAGCACGAGGGGGACTGTCCCGACGCTGGTGCTGTAACCCCTCATTCTATTGCCCAACGGTGGGGCACATCCCTCCCTGGCAGCAGTCGTCCCCCCCCCAGCCCTAAAAGGATGCCAGAGAGTGCTCTGCTTGGTGCCACCGACTGCAGCCCAGCAGCACCGTGCTGCTGCTCCCACCCCCCCACGGCACCCTGGCACTGCCGCCCACCCCATTACTCACTGGGCCTCTCTGGCACTGGGAACACACCTCCCCGTGCAGGGAACATGGGCACAGCACGTGCTCCTGGGGGCTGGGGGACTTGTCATCAGCGCTGTCATCGCCATGAGTAACGACACTTTGCCTTGGCTTCCCCTCACACATCCCCAAAAAGCCCGGAACATGCATCTCTCCCGGGGGGGTGGGGGGGGAGGGGCACAGCCCCACGGCAGCTGCTCACCTACCGCCTCCCCTGCACCGTGGGGAAACTGAGGCACGGGGCTTGGGCAGCAGCCAGAGAGCTGAGCCCCTGGAGGGAGAGGGGTGGGATGGGCCACTTCAACCGTGCTATGGCACCCCCGGGGAGGAGAGGTGACTCACTGAAGGTCGGGCAGTGAGGCTGGCTCAGCACCGTGAGGCAGACGCTGCTGTCCCGGTGCTCCAACCTCTCGCCCTGGCATCCTTTCCAGCCCCTGCACATGCAGCGTGTCATCAGCTGTGACACACTCTGCTGACGTCCCTGCATCATGTGGCATCAACCTTGCCGGTAATTACCAGTGGCAGGAGCTCTTCCCCCTTCCCTGTTCCCTGCTGCAGCTGGGTGTGCTGGGCTCCCCGGTGCCCACGGCCGGAGCCCACCGCAGCCCTGCATGGCTGCTGCCAGGCCAGCAGGCACCCCTAATTGTGGGGGCTGACCAGCACGCTGAGCCCCCCCGTGCACACAGTGTATCCCCAAGAACCCTTGCCGGAGCCAGGCAGGGAGCACCGGGCTGCAGGACCCTCTGCCATGCAAGCGTTGCCCCCCAAAAAATCCAAGCAACAAGGGCATGTGCTGGTCTACGAGGGGACAAGCATGTTGGGGACCCCAGCACAGCTGGAGCCCGCAGCACCCCGGGAAGGGGACGGGCAGGCAGGTGCCAGGCTGGGCTCCAGCCACCCAGGCAGGGCTGGCGGAGGACAGCGAAGGAGACTGCAGCCCGCCCGGGGAAGTGGGGGCCAGGCTTGGAAAGGGCTTTTTCTGCCGGAGAGAAGGGCTCTCTTGTAACGTGCCAAGAGGCAAGGGAGGCTCAGAGCCGCCTTTGTTCGGAGGGGAGCAGACGGCGGCTGTGGGGGGCCGCAGCCACGCACCTCCCTGCCCAAGCTGCGCCAGCCACTGTGCTTCCCCTCCCTCAAACCGAGCATCCCAGGTGGGGGCTCAGCCGGGTCTCAGGGCAGCCCCCGAGGACCAGGTAGCTGGAGACCATCCCCACTTTCCCCACGGCCATGCCAAGCAGCCCCCAGAAACTGAGCTGTGGGGAACAAGTGAGGGGGCTACATGGAGCAGGCAGAGCTAGGGGGGGACCAGCCGTGCCCCTCCAGCCAAGCCCCTCCCGTCACCTCCCACAAAAAACAACCACCTGAGGAGCAGAGAACCTGTAACAGGGATGCTGGAGGCCACAGCCCTCCGAGCTCTCTGCTCCTGCACACGCACCTGAGCCCAGGCAGAGCGAAAAGAGGCCACAGCTCTTGCGTGGGTGCCCTCCAGCCCCAGCCCAGACGCCACAATGAAGGGCTCAGGAAACACGGTGTGCCTGTTTCCCCTGCTGCCCCACAGCATGCAGCCCCGGGCTGGTGGCTCAGTCCTGCTGGAGGCTCCGGGCTCAGCACCTTGTGCCCCCACAGCTCAGGGCATCGCCCCAACAGCCTGAAGCCTTCCATAGGTCAGGAGAGACCTGGGGGGCGAAGGTGCAATGACCAGGTGACACTGCAGCCGTGAGGAGCAAGACACCGGCCAGAAATCACGAACGCAGTGAATGAGTCTGCAGATCCAGGGACCCCCCAGGTCACCCTTTACAGCCCTGCCATGGCACTCCCAGGGACCAGGAGGCAGTCACCACCACAGGGAGAAGTGACAGCCCCCCAGGGCCCTGCTGGGGGCATGAGGACCCTGCTCCAATGGGACACACCACTCCTGAGACCATTCCTTCAACCCAGACTGGCACAAACTAGAGAGATGAGTTGGCTAGTCCTCAGCTCGTTGCTGAACCCCCACCCCCCCACAGTGAGCCAGCCTGGATGGGGAGCAGCGCGGCGGCTGCTGCCATCACTTCCCTGCAGCTGTGCTTGGCCCCAGTCGGCTCCCCCCTCTCCCCAGCTCCCTCCCCGCCAGGCAGCAATCAGCCCTGCATTCAGAGGGCTGCCGGGGAAGATGATTAGGCAGCGAGTCAGACCACTTTGGGGACAAATGTGCAATCAGTCCCGGGGAGCACGTCTTACTCCCCTGGAAAGGTGGCACAGCTCCAGGGGATGCTGACTCTCCCCCATCCCCAAAAGCAAACCCCCCGGGATGCTCACCCGCTCCTGCATCATTCTCCTGAGCCACCAGCTCCCAGCTTGGGCAGGAGGACCATGAAGGCCCCTCCATCTACTCATCTTCATGGAGGAAAGGGCTGAGGATGGTCCCGGGAGCGGAGCAGCTGGAAATCCTCAGCTCCAGCCTGTTTTCACCCCATCAGAGAGCAGCAGGACGACTTTCGGTGCCCCAAGAGCCTGGGCGACTTGCGACTGCTGTGTGCCCTCAACCCTTCTCAGCTGCAATAGCACCCCCAATAACAACCCCAGCAACACAACAGCCACGCTTTGACACACCAGACTCAGGGAGAGCCCCCTCCGCTGTTGCCCTGGCCCCGATTCCCGTGGATTTGATCCCCCAGATAACAATCATTTCTCTCTCCATCTCAGACACTGGTGTGTTGCTACTGCCTCACACTGACATTTCTTTCCCCGGATGCCACATATTTATAGCATGCCTGACCTTTTCCCCAAGTTTACATCCTCCTTTCCCTTCCCTTCCACCCACCCAGCGCTGAAAACCACCCCCGGCTTTCTCCCAAGCCCGGATGCATGCAGACATCCCCCGAGGCCCAGCCAGGATGCAGTTCTCCAGCATCCCCATGGACAGCACGGGAGGACAGAGCTGGGGGAGTCCATCAGGCACGAGCCCCCTCCTTCCTTCTGCAAGGAACAGCTTCCAATTAAACCAGCTGCCCGGCTGCTCTTTGAAATCCAGATGGCCCCGTAATTCTTGCTGGGGAAGAGCAGAAAGGCCATTTCACCGCAGCCCCCTGCGAAGGCAGAGCTGGGGGAAGCAGCAGGCTTGCTCTGTGTGGGTGGGATGTGCCGGCGAGTTGCAGGCAGGCTGGAAGGGCAAGGGAGAGCCAGAAAACCTTCAGCACACGAGCGTTGCAGCCCAGCTCATGGCTTTTTGGTGTCATTTCCGTGAGCTGCAGGGAAATGTTTCCCATTCCCCCTGCCTGTATCAAGATGTGAAACCCGCCGGGGTCCCCCATCACTTGCTCCTTGGGGAGCGCAGTGGGACCCTGAGGTCCCTCCCTTGCAGGCACCTCCCAGCACCCAGCCTCTGCCCCACCTGGCGCTGGAGGTGCTGCTCCAGTGGCAAGAGGGAGGGAAAGCATGCTAGGAAAGCGCCTGCCTTCAGGAGCCAGCTCTCAGCAGGGCAAAACACCTTGTTCCTGCCAGCCTTGGTGGGGGTTTGGATGCCGAAGGGCATCCCAGCTGCTGGGGAAGCAGGAGCCAGCCCCTCGCCCTCCGTGCCATCCCTCCGCCCCTCCCCAGGCAATGGGCTCCAGTGGCCCCCCCAGCACCTCGACCTTGTGGCAGCTGGCCCACGCCGCCTCTGCTGCTCTAATTACTCCTCCTGCACCCAACGCTGAGCCCTCCGACCAAATTACCATCGATTCTTCGCTCCAGCCCAATCGATGCCATTGACTGAGGCATCAGAAAGACAAATCTGGGCTCCCCCCGCCCCCCCTTCCCCCCCCGGGAAGGCAGCAGCTGTCTCGCAGCGGGGGATGCCACTGCGGATGGTGAGATGTGGGATACACAGGGTCGCCTTCACTTGATGCTCTCCATCCCTAGAGCCATATGGATAGAGCAAACACCTTTGAGGACCTGAAAGCACCAGCTCACTTGTTTTCTGGCTGCTGGATACAAGACAACCAGCAGCAAGGATCAAGCTCCTGGACCACACAGCCCTGATCAGCCAGAAATCCCCAGTGCTGAAGGACTTCTCTCCCAAAACCTCCTCCCCCTCTGCCCAGCACCCACTCCCATCCGTAAGGGAAAGGATTTTCTCTCAACCTGCTGAATCAGCAAATCCAGCCTGTAACCAGGGCTGCATCCCAGCCACCTAAATTAAGCGGCAGTGATATTTAATAGTGCAGGCAGCTGATGAACCAGCTAACCTGGGAAGGGAGAGAGCTCATCCAGGGAGCACTCAGCCCTGCATAGGATGGGGAGGCCATGGTCCTCCCCTGCCCTGGCACAGGGATGAGTTGTCTTTCTCCATCACACCACGCCAGGAGTCAAACCCCAGCCCAGGGCTGCGCTCCCCGGTAGCCGCAGGCAAGGCTGCAGCAGGGAATAATTGAATCAGAGCCCTGACAAGGGATCACTGGCTAAACCTCCCCCTGGCCCAGCATTACACAGATGGGAAAGGGCGGCGGGGGTGGGGGGGTGGGGGTGCTGCCCCTGAGCACCCTCCTCCTGCACCTCCCAGGAGCAGATAATAGACCCCACATGAGGAAATTACAAGGAATTTGCAGCCATCCCATCTAATCCACAGGGGAGACATCTGAATCCTACAAGGAGCATTTGGCTTCTGGGTACAGAAGAGCTTAGAGACATGCAGAGGCATTAAAAACACACATGGGGATTAAGCCGGCAACTGGGAAGGGAGAGCACAGCTGGAGACCATGGGTGGCTGTGGGAGAAGACGGCTGGGGCTACCCAAGGGCTGTGGGTAAACAGGCTTTAGGCAACGTCGGAGTGTGCTGATCCAGCCTGGCAGCCCGAGGCAGCAGGGACGGAGGTTGAAACTCACGGGATGCTGCAAAAATAGGTGGGATGTGACCATGGTGTGCAAAAGCGAGGTGTCATGGGGTGTGGGGCTCCAACACCCAAGCAGGTGCCGAGCACTACAGCCCATGTCCAAACTCACAGCCAGGTCGGAGCACCCAGCTCCAGGGTAGGGCAGAGTGAGCCCCGAGCATCCCCCATGGGCAGGTCCATGCTGGTGGGGTCTTCCAAGGATAGACTTTGGCAACGTCCCTCATCATTTGGGATTTATTGTGATCATCTCTAATCCTTCGCCTTGATTGCTGAGGCTCCCAATCTCATTAGCTGAGCTACGCTGGGTCATTTTTTATCTTGGGGTGAGGGGGGGCATGCTTAAAATTGATATTAATCCCATCTCGATAATCTGGCAGTTATTGATTTTTATTTTTAACCTCTCATTTCATTAAGATGAGCCGAGGCAGCTCGCTTCTTGTGGGGGCAGCTCCAGCCCTGTGCCCCCAGCAAACCCTTGGAGGTGCAGCGTGCGCTGCCCTGGTGACGCCAAATGCTCCCAAAAAGCTGGTTGACCCCAACCCATGGAGGAGACGCTACCTCTGGCCTTTGCAGGCTGTGAGCATCACCGGGGACACGTGAGCTGCCAATGTACCCAGCGGCACCGAGCCCCGGTTGCTCTCCTTTAAGCCTGTTATTATCATTTTTCTTAATTATCACAGAAAGAAGCAGCTTCCGCTCGGCGCGTTTGGGGACATCGGCGCCCGCGATTGCCTGATGAGGAAGGAGCCATTAGCACCCCGTCACAACAGCTTCTCAAAAACGAGCTTTGACAAAATTGTCACAGGAGACGCAGGGGGAGCGAGGGAGCCCAGCGCAATTGTACATCATTTTGACAGCTCACATTAAGGCAACTTCAGGCACCTCTGGGAAATTACCTCCCCGTTACACAGAGCTCGCAGCAAGCGCAGTGCTTGGGGGGCCACCTCAGCAGTCCAGCTCCCCCGGCAAAGCCACCACCGGGCAGGATTTGGCCTTGCCAGGGCAAACCGGGGCAGGAGGGTGCCCGGTGTGCACGTTTGTGCATGGAAACCAAGGGCCCATCCTTTGGTTTCCCCGAGCGCAACGTCCTCTTGGCTCCGAGGGCAAACAAGCAGCAACGGCTGCTGCTGCTGCTGCAACCTGGCTGCTTGCAGGGGGATTTTCTCCAGCCTCCAGCTCCCCTTTTCTAACTCACCTTTTTGCTGCAGCTCAGAGTTGATAGCTGTTTACCCGCCTCCTCTCTAGACCCTTGGCAAAAAGCAAAATGCCAACAACTTCAGGAACAGCTCATGTTTAGCTTGGCAGGACGGCTATTGTTCCTATATTGCAAATGCATGTATCACACAGAAATGTTTTGAGTGAAAGCAAACTGTTCCCCCTAGTCCTGCTACAGCAATGGCAAGCATCATCTTACAGCTGGAGACATGTCAAAATGGGATTTTCAGGGTGAAGCCACCTCCAAAGGCTCCCCAAAATATGAGGTGGGAGAAAACCAGCTGCAACATCACAGCCCAGCCCCATAGTAAACCCATCCCTCCATCCCAATCCAGCTGCTCTGGGCACATTTGCACTCAAAGCCGGCAGACTTTTGGCACGAGGTAGGAGAAAGCTCGATGGAGCAAAGCCAGAGAGTCAAGCACCAGGATTGCACCAGCTCAACCAAGTGCCTCGAGAAGCTCATGGGGAGAAAACCAATGCAGAGGCGACAGTCCAAGGGAGAGGTGTGGGGACAGGGAGGGCAGCTCGGTGGCCTTGCTGTATTTTTAGCTTCTGGTTTTATTCAAGAGCCAACGATTTAATAAGGAGGTTGTTTTAATTGGAACTCCAGTCCCTAAGAAAAACACAAGGGGAGTAAATATATAAAAATAGTCAGGTTTCTAAAGGTTCTGTCGTACTCGCCTAATTAAATGGAGTGTTTTAATTACAAATCAAAGTTAGTGCCATTTTAAAAAAATAACCCGCAGGCATTTGCCTTGATTTGAAGAGCAGCTGACACCAACTTGGAAAAACAAGCTTGGACCCACTTGTTTGCAATGGCATCACAGCAGATTTGGAAAGAGCCTGGGATGGGCCACAAGCACAGTGGGAACTGGGAGAGACAGGCAGGCACTGGCACGGAAAGGTGATGCAGAAAATCAGCTCCATAAAGAAAACCAAGAGCTGAAAGGCAGAAGTGATGCCAACCTTTCCTCTTAACACCCAGTACTGAGGAAGCCAGGAGGAGATGCACCGCTTGGAAAAGAGGTGGGTGTTTGATGGCTGTGCCTGGTTACCCTCGTGGGGTGGCTTTCCATCAAGCGGCAATGCTGCCCATGCCAGCGTTGAAAGAGGGAGGGTGGAATGTACCAATTCCCAAAATGTTGGGTGAAAAGTAGCTTCAGAGCCCCAGCAGCCCCTCTTGCCAGGTGGGTGGTTAGAGGAGACTGATGGAGACTGGGAGGTTTGGGGTCAAAACCCACCTGCAGCTCCCAGGGGTCCCTCACGCGCCGTTCCTACCAGGGAAACCCAGCTGGAGGTCCTGATTGTCATCCAGGCCCGAGGCAGGAGGTCACTGTCACCTGGTCCAGTGGCAAAGGAAGCTGGTGGTGCCCATAAGATGCTCCTCAAAGCCAGATGCTCATGCTGCAGGATCTGGGGAAGAGCTAAGAAGCACTCAGTAAAATACTAGAGAACATCAAGACACGTGCATCAAGATGTCAACCACGTGGGCACCCATGATGAGCAAAAAGCCACTTCCCTGTGTTCCAGACATTCTAGTTCCTGCACTGCTGGTGTTGGGCATCACCTCTCCAGGCACCAGGTCTGGATCCTTTTGGAGGCTAGACAGACCCTCAAGAGCTTTTCATCCCTTTCCCCCCCATACCTGAGTGATGCACAGCTGTCACTGGTGGCCATGTGACCAACAGCTCCCTGTCTAGTGCTTTGAAACCTCACTCCCAGCAATTACCTCTACAAAAAGTCATTAAGAAACATCTTTGTCTGGAAGGGATTAGAATGGCACTCATTAAAAAAAAAAAAATTGGCATGGAGAACTATGTATATTGCAAAACAAAATGTGTTGCTTTCTAATATGTTTTTATAACCCAAACAAATTTGTTTCTCACACTCCCAGGCTGGAAAAAGGAGCCGTCCGACAGTTTAGGATTGCAGTTTGCAGTCAGCTCCGCCAAAGAATCTGTTGCAAAGCTGTCGCAGCAAATAAATGCTGTTTCCCTGCTGTGCTGCAGCTCCGCCGGCGCTCTGCTCGCTGCTCCATGGCTTGCACGGCAGCCACAGCTCCCAGCACTGCTGTAGGGCAGCGGGGAAGGCGAGCAGGAGCTCTGAGCCACAGGGAAAACATCCCTGCAGCAGCAGCCACACGTACCTGCGTCACCCCCAGCTGACAAGGACGCGGTGGCCTTGCACAAGGCTTTGTGCGGACAGCACAGCCTCTGCAGGGCACTGCTCCATCCCCTGGTCCCGCTCGCTCCTGCTGCATGGGCTGCACCCAGCTCCACGTGCCATGGCCTCGCCGGGGCAGCTGGGTGCTGCTGTGCCAGGACTGGGAGGACAGAAACCCCGGGCTGATCTCCCCCTCCCCATCCCCATCCCTATCCCCATGTGCTCCTTCCCCCACCAGCACCTGCATTTCCCTCCTGCTCCCTGGGCCTGATTCCTCATCAGCAAAAAAGGGAGGCAAGAATTGCAGCAGCTGATTTTACTGATTTTTTCAATGGAAACAAATGTGCAGCCCCAGCTCCTTGAACCCTTGCAGGGATGCAAAGGTATTTGAATATCCCAACATCTCCCCTCGGTGCTGCAAAGCCAGAGGCTGGCTGGGGGGACACGGTGCAAGGCACGGCCAGAGCAGCCTTGCAACATAAAGCCAAGGCAGGCTGGCCTGCAGGAGAACACCCGTGGGGACCTACCAGTGCCCTTTGGGTCCCCAGGGCTAGTCCCACCAGAGAGCAAGCCATGGCAGGGGAATGACCCCCATATCCTCAGGCAGCTGGGGAAACCCCCCAGAACTGAGCATCCTTCAGGAACAGGGGGAGGCAGGGAAAACCCCCAGAACTGAGCATCCTTCAGGAACAGGGGGAGGCAGGGAAAACCCCCAGAACTGAGCATCCCTTGGAAGCAGGGGAAGGCAGAGAACCACCCCAGCCCAGAATGGAGCATCCTTCAGGAACAGGGAAAGGCAGAGAACCCCCCCCCAAGAACCGAGCAGGAACAGGGAGAGGCAGGGAACCCCGCTGCCTGCAGCAGCAATGCTCTACACATCTTGCCCCAGCAAAAAAGTTACCTGCATTTTATTATCTGAGCAGTACGATATGGCATGAGATGCTGCTCCCAAATTACCTGCACAGGCATCGCAAGTGCAGGACCCAGAGATTCCCGGCTGGTTGCCTGAGGGGGTCCAAAGGATTTACACCCCCCCACTGCCGCAGGAAAGCTGCCTGCAGCAGGCAGGGAGCCATGCCAGCCAGCCCCCGGGGGGGACACACGATGCCGGGAGCTCCCTCCGCATTGTGTGCAGAGAATGACTGATTCACGCTTTTTCCAGGCATCCCCTGCAAAACCTTGGATGAAGACAAAACTCAAAGCTGAGAGGGTGTCTCCCACAGTGCGCCATGCTGGGCTTCCCTTTGGGAGGGACGCTGTGAGCCAAAACCATGTATTTTTTTGTAAAAACACAAGAGAAGGCCTTACAATTTAATCCAAGAGGACCGCGTGCCCTTGCGATAAATCAGCCCAGCCCCAGCCACCTGCTGCTCCCCCCAGCTGTGGCTCCAGCCCTCAGAGCCTGCTTATTTTTAGGCAGCACCAAAAAAGTCAGGTTTATTTTAACAATATATTTTTGCGCTTCATTTTAAGTCCTTAAATGATGGAAAGCACCAGATCGAGAGTGGTGCAGACTCAGAAAAGGAGCAGGGATCCCCTAACAGGAGCCAGGTTAAATGCTAGGGGACAGGGAATAAAGACAGTAAAAAAAATTCCGATGTCCTGAAGAGAGGAAAAAGCCAGGACAGTTTTCAGAGCACTTTCTGCCTTAATAGGGCACGCTGGGCAAGGAGCGGGCAGAGCAGCCAGGTACCCATGGGCCATCCGCGGGGACTGCGCACCCACATGGAGGATGCTGAAATGGGGGAGGGGGGGGAGCTCAGACAGGAGGGGATGCCCCCAGGGGACCGGCAGGGCAGGACAGACCAAACCAAACCAGGGCAACCAGCACCTCATCCTGCCTCCAGCTGCGGCCAAGCCTGGGAAAACCACCTCCTCGTGCTGCCTGTTCTCTGAGCACGGCCGGGGAGACGGGGACCTCAGGTGGCATCACACCTTGCTGGGAAACCCTTGGGACTGGGACACAGAGCCACTTCCTTTATTTATTTATTTTATTTTATTTTCTATTTAATAGCTGTTGTTAGGTACTAATGTGTGCCTGCACCTTGCTTCATAAGCATGTAGGGCCGTGTTCTCAGCACAGCCACCCTTGGAAAGCAGCCGGAGCCTTGGCGCGGGACACGGCGCAGCGCTCCAGGGCTCCTTCCTGGGCGATGGCAATCGCACCTCGAGGCTGCCGGGTGGGAGCGGGAGCAAGGAACCAAGGCAAAGCATGCATAATTTCAACCCCATTTGGCAGAGCTCAAAGAAGAAAATAATTCAAGCCCTCCAAAGCTTGCTGCGAGCTGAGCAGCCGAGCACAGGAGGGGCAGGGGGGCTGCAGCCTGCTGCGGGGCACAGCTGTGACCTACCAGAAACCCCCCAGGGAAGCTTTCCTGCACCCTGCAGACCCCCTGTGCATGCAGATCAGCTGCAGGGACAGCCTGTGCTCTTTGCTCCACATTTCACATAGGGGTGGCCCAGCCCCCTCCCCATCACCCCTGCAACCTTCCCATTGCCCAGGCCTCCTCAGATGCTCCTAGGCTGCACCTGAAGGCACGCACATGCGGAGTTAAACAATAGCACCAATGCTATGCTTTATTAATTTGCAAGGATAGAGGCAATTAACAGCACTTGGCTTTGAAAAATCCTAATTGGTTTTCTGCTGAATCTCCTATGGACATGGGTCTCTGCTCGGGTAACTCTTCACACGAGCAGCACCGTGAGAGGATTAGAGCAGTGGGACACGCAGATGCCAGCAGATATTTATGACCGCTGCAAGATAAATAGCAAGGTGACGTGGGTGATGCTTATCCCCCAGCAGCGCTCCATCACCGCAGCCTCGCTGTACTGAAGGCATGATAATGGCTCCGAAACGTTTGGTGTGATGGATGCGGCGGGAGAGTGACAGTTGCTGGGGCAACCGGCTGTGGAGGTACCCAGCCCTCCGCTCGGACAGGCTCCAAAACAGACCAGGTCCCCTCACCCGGGCCAGGTGGGGACGGGCTCATCACCCAGAGCGCAGCGTTGCACGGCACACTGAATTTTTATGAGTGACTGCAGGTTTAATGGCTTTGGTGGGGCTTACGGGTGCATTAGCAGGAGCAATATTAGGGATGCACTGAGGGTGGGAAGGACCCCCCGTTGGTGCTGGGACTGGAGTCACCCAAATTCACCACTTCTCAGTGAAAGCAGCTCCCCAGCCACCGCCGTAACCCCCGGGCACCGCAGCCAGGAGCCCAGACCCAGTGCCTGGCTCTGCCATGTGGCATCTGGGAACGAGCCACCGCACCTCTCTGGACGATGAGGTTTTCTTCCCCAGGAGGAGGGAGCACAGCATGGGTACGTGTGATAGCGCCTGCAAAGCCACGTGGAACAGCACAGCTGCAAGGGAAGGACCTTCTCTGCCAACTCTCCCCACCCCAAAGCACACACCAAGGCCTCTTTCCCAGGGGAGGGGACCCCCTCCCGCACCCAGCACTGCACAAAGCCAGGGAGCGCACCCCCCAGCGCACAGCCTGGCGTGTGCCGGTGCCTGGCCAGGAGGGCCTGGGGTCGCGGAGCCCGGCAGGAGCGGGGGCAGAGCAGCCCAGGGGCTGGAAGAGGTCCTGCTCGGCTATTCAAAGCTTTATGCTCCACAGCTGTGGCCCCCCCAGGTTTGGCAGGCCCCAGGTGCTCCCCGTCAGGGCTGCTGTCACTCCTGCATCCCTCCCCACCCTGCATCCCGCTCCTGCTGGCAGGCGTTCTCTCGGGAAAGCTGTCTGCCTTCATCCCCCTCATCCATGGGAGCGCCCGTGCTCCCAGCTCCTGGCAGTGGTGTGCTCCCCCACTTAAAATCCCTTTCTCCACTTGAACCCACATGAATTATTTTCCTCCATTAAGAAGCAGCATCCGTGGCTGCCAATCCACTGGCGGCTCATCCCTCACGCCTGCCTCCCCTCTCCTGCACCCTTCCACGAGTGCTCCATCCATCCCAGCATCAGCCTCACCAAGAGCTCCTTCAAAGCCCTCTAAGCCGGGAGTGAACCTCGCTGGGGGGATGCCTGCACCTGGCCCACCAGAAAACCCAGCCCCGGTGTGATGCTGGCCCCTACACAGAGGTGTGCCTGTGCCCACCAGACTCCAGCAAATCCCACCACCCCAGTTGTGCCCTAAGCACTGCCACACTGCCTCGGGCACACTGCAGGGGTGGGGGCTTGGGGACGTCCTTTGGGGAGCTGCCTGGAGGTCCCTGGGGCAGAGGAGAGCAGTGCGGGGGTCCCGAGAGCAGGGTGTCCATGGGCAGCAGTGTGGTGGCCCAGCAGACCATCAGCATCACTGAAATCCCTCCTGGGCTTGCTGGGAATGTACCCACTGGCAGCACTGGGAGCAGACAGGGACGAAAGTCAGGGCCTGGCACTCGTGTCGTCCCCCCCAGCACAGCCTTCCAGCCCCAAGGGACAGTGCTGCGGAGCTGGGGGCCATGATTAGCCCCAGTGATGTGGCACAGGGAGAACTGGAGACACCAGTATCCTCCCCAGCACTGGTAGAGCCCCCTGCCCCAGCATCCCCCCAGCTGGTATCCCCCCCTGGGTAGCAGTGACGCAGGGGGGAGGAGGAGGGGGCTGGAGAGGGGAGGCTGGCTGTCACCACTCAATGGGAAAAATAACCCCCCCATCCCCCTGCCCTCCTCCTCCCCGGTCCCCCAGGTTGATGTGCGAAGAATAGACCCGTTTGCTGGCGGGGCTGAGTAATGTGCTGAGCAGCTCCTCCCCGGCAGTGAGTAATCACACTTTTGTCTCCCTCGCTGGCACGGTGTTAGCCAGGGACACAGTGCTCCCAGTCTGGCCCCACGGCTGCATCAGCCCCCTGCCCCACGCAGGACCCAGGGCAGCATCTCGGAGATGACACCTCAGGGGTGACACGTGGCGGTTTCATGTCATGTGGTGCCACCTCTGCCCGTGGTGTCGTGACAAGCTGTGCCCTTCTGGGGACATCTGGGGGACATTTGGGCAGCACCCTTTGACCGAGCTCCCTCTCACCGTGGGTGGCCTGGGCTGGTGTGCCCATGGTGGAGGGGCACCCTGGGGTCCCCTCGCCGGGCTGCTGGACCCCACGAAGCATCAGGTCCGTGAAGAAGCACCTCCCTGCTGGGTACCATGGAAACGCGGCTCCTGTGGAAGAAAAAAGTCTCCGCTTCCACCTGGTTTTTCCTCCTTCCCGAGGAAACACTGGAGGTGTGAAGGCTTTGACCCCAGCCTCGATGGGCTGCCCACAGCTCCCACCCACAGCTGGCCCCGGGCAGGGGTTTGTCCCCCAGCTGTCCCTCCCGGGGCACCTCTCGGGGAGTGCTGGGCAAGCACCGAGAGATCCCAGAGCACCTCTCCCTCGCCGGTGCTGAGTCACTTGGTGCCGGCGGTACCCAGGCTGCAGCGGCAGCGCGGGGCTGGCGGGCGGCTCCTGCTCCGGCACCCACGCGGCAGATGGCAAGCCTCTCGCCTTGTGATTTTTAATTTTTTTGTTCTTAATTTTTGGCTGTTATTTCAGTCCACGGCCCCCTCTCCCCCCCTTCCCCCTGCCGTGTCCTCTTGCCACCTCCTCGAGGGAGGAGAGGAGAGGGTGGCCGTGGTGAGCACCAGGATTTTGCGCAAGGGAGCGGAGCCCGGCTTTTGGTTCCTCTCTGCAGCCCTTGGTGGCTCCCTGTGGGACATCATCAGCTGGCAGCGTCCCATGTGGGACAGCACTGGCCCAGCCAGCCCCCAAGCTTGCCATGGCACCCACACCACCGCCAGCCAGTGGGGGTGATGCCCGCGTACCCCGGCTGAGGGCTGCATGCTCCCGCTCTGCACATCTGACAGTGGCCCTGGGCACAGGGACCTCCTGCGGTGCCCCAGGGAGGGGACAGGAGTCACGAGCGCTGACAAAGAGACAAACTCCTGTCCCATCGCTGCCCAGCACCAAGCATGTCCCTGAAGGGCCACCAGCGGCACGAGTTTGCTGGGTCTCAGTCTGGTTCCCAGCAGGCAAGTGACTGGTGTCACCAAACCGATGTGACAAGCAGCACAGCCAGCCGGAGGGACATGCCTCCTCAGGGCCCAGGCTGTCCTTTGCAGAGTCCCTGAGACCCCGGTGCCACCGCGAGGACTGATGCCCCTCACGCTGACAGCACCTAACGAGGTCCCAAATGTGGGTCATGTCCGCCAGCAGCGACCTGATGCGCACCCCCCGCAGCCACCCGCCGGGGGTGATCAGCACTAACGAAGAGCGCGCTGACGAGGCTCTGGGCTGCTCCTGTGGGGATATGATTTCTCTTCCACTCCCTTTGCCATGGCTGTGTGCAGCCGAGCTGAGGGAGAAGCCTCTCCGCGGCGTTCCGAGTTCAGCAGCTCAGCTGTGCCGGGGAAAGAAAAAGAGAAAAAAAACCAAAAACCAGCGCGAGCAAGACAGACTATAAATAAAAGCTGGAGAAGTGGGAGGCAGCAGCTACAAGGGCTTTCTGAAGCAGCAAGGAAAGCAGGTGCATGTTGGCTCCGGCACTCGATGCCTTTGTGTTTCCCGAAGAAGCCCGGGTATCCCTAATAGCCAGGCTCGGGGTGGGAGCTGCAGTGGGGAGCGGGGCCGGGCTTCCCTCCCGCCAGCCAGGAAGGCACAGATGTCTGAGGAGAGAATACTCGGCAGAATGGATGGGAGCATCGCTGAGCTTGGGGAGCGGAGGGAGCCGAGGAAGAGGAGGGGAGGGAATCAAAGGTTGCAAAGGGGCTGCTGGCACCAGCACAGCCCCCACGGCTTCAGGTGTAATGGGAGAGGGGGGATCCTCCGGCCAAAATTTGCTGCTGGAGTTCATGGTGGATGGAGGGGGCTGCCGGAGGTCAACGCATCTCAGCCTTACGTGCATCCACACCAGAGTCCCCCCAAAAGTGCCCCCACAAGCACGCGGCCATGTGGGGGTGGTGGTGGGAGGCAAAATGCCTGCCACCCTCCAGGGTCACCTGGAGACGGGACCCCGTGCTCCGCCGGTGCCTGCCAGCACGCAAGGAAAGGAGGGAAGAGAGGAAGAGAAGGAGACAGATGGGCAGCGATGGAAACATAAGTTAACTTGAAGGAAGCGGATAAACAGCAGGCAGGGAGCAGATCCCAGCACATATGCTGCTCCGCAGCCAGCCAGGCGCAGGGACATTCCTTGCCATCCCCGTCCCCATGAAGGGACCCAAGACACACAGGGAGGTTGGCGGTGGGAGGGGGGCGAAGGCTTGGGGCTCGGGGTGAAAACCCTGGGGGTGTTGAAGCCAGGGCTCGCGGGAGTGCAGCCTGGAGCGGCCGGGATGAGGAGCTCGGGTGTAACTCATGGCCATGGGGCGCTGAAGCCAAAAGCAAAAACCAGTCAGACCCACGGAAGAAACACCCATGAGATGGACATGAGTCCTGGCAGAGGAATCACAGACCAGTTCCCTACGGCAGCTGGGGTGGCTTTGGCCAGGGAGAGACGGTTTCTTCCCTGCTGGCAGGAGCAGGGCAGGGTGGGCAGTGGTGCTGGGGCCAGGCAAGGTCTCCTGCCTTGGGTTTCCCAGCCCGGAGCGATGCTCATGCCAATGGCAGGCAGGGCCCTGGCCATGCAGCCCCAACACCACTCCCGGTGCTGGTGCAGCGGCAGCCGCAGGTTGCTGCTGAGGACTCGAGCAGCTGATGGGAAATGGAACAAAGTCGAGCTGAAGCTGAAGCAGGGAGGCTGAGACCCTCAGAAGTCCTTGAGCCCTGCAGCACAGCGCTGCCTGCTGATTCCCGGGTACCCCAATGCCAACACAGCATCGCCGGCTGCTCCGGCCGTGCCACTGCGGCAGGAGGGAGACCCCAGCCACCCTGCATTGCCTCCGCTGCCCACAGCAGTGCAGCGGGGTCTCCACCGAAGGGACTTTCCCGCTGCCGCAGCCCCCGACTCGCCTGGAATAACAAGCAGGCAGAGGCACGGAGCTGCCGAGAGCATCTCTCCAGCAACATTCAGCCAGGTGCTAATGAGCCCTGGGCTCTCCGATCTGCTCGGCGAATGCCACAACCCAGATTAATTGCTCAAAAAGACACCCAAAGGTGGCTAATAAAAGAAAAAAAGGAGGAAAAAACCCCCAACAACCAAAACACAACAAGCCCCCCCCCCCCCAATAGCCAGCACATCCCCCCTTGCATCCCAGCCCGGAAAACCCTGCCTGTTGCAGGAATGCGTGTCGGGGCGACGGGCCAGCGAGTGCGATGGGTGCACACAGCTGCCCTTGTTCCCTGCTCCCCGGCAGAGGGTCAGAGCTGCCGGCCGTCCTCGCCGCACAAGGGGAAGCCTGTTCGGAAGGATGCTAATGCCTTCCCAGCGGTTGCCAGCACGACCAGATGCTGCTGCGGGACCCCTGTGTCCCGGTGCAGCCCCGTGCCTCTCACTGCCAGGGGGCTGCACCTTTCAGGGGTACTGCTATCCCGTTGCGAGGGAAACCGAGGCATCGGGGAGCCAGATGCTTCAAGGGATGTGGCTGCTTCACCGAGAGCTTTTTCAATGTCACCCTGAGTCCTTGCTGGCACGGGGTACTGCAAGCAGGTGGCTTTTGCATCTCCATCCAAGAACTCCCTCCCGAGAGCAGCCTTTCTCCTCTGAGCCTGCAGACATAAGCATCCTCCAAGGCTTTTTGGTTTCCAGGCCCTTCAGCAGCGTGCAGCTGGCCCTCGGGCACTCCTGTAGCTGTTGCTCAGCCACTCACTACCTCCACGCCGATTCAGCACTCCCCACGCTGCTCCCGACGCTTTGTTTGCAGCATCCTCCAGCTTGTGATGTGCTTCACAGGCCACTGGCACCGCTGCCTTTGCATGCCCAACGGTGTCCCAGCAGATCCTCCCAGTTCCACATCAGTGCTGGGGTCGGGGAACCTCCGCTGGGGAGGCTGAACCCAAGGGATGCTCACACCGGGACAGACTCCCAACAGCCGCTGGCTCAACCACATGCCACGGCTACAGCCCCCCTACATCACCAGCCCTGGCTGGCGGGGCCATAATCCATTTACTGCAGGAAAATACCTCCCGTACGGAAAGCAGGTCCTGATCATCCCGTGGGCACAGCAGCTCCTGCTCCTCCGCAGCCCTGAGGAAGAGGAGGGGGCTGGAGGGTGTCCCTGCCCCGTCAGCCAAAAAAGCAGGAGGAAAAGGAGAAAAGGGAGTGAAAGCAGATGGGAGATGGCCACCCACCCGGCTGCTGCTCTCCGGTCTCCAGGAGTCCTGACCTGGTTGTTAGCCAGGGAGGTGAAGCACAAAGCGGAGAGGGATGGGGGCAGAGCCCAGGCCCAGGTTTGCAGAAATAAATGGGTGATGGACAAGTTAAGCGACGGCCAGGGAGCTTCCCAAAGAGTCCGCCAGACGGACCCTGGCTCTGAGCCACCGCAGCTCGTCCTGCTGTCGGTCATGCCGAGCCGGCGAAGAGCCACAGCGATGTTTCAAGAGTCGGGAGAAAACACCTTCTGACAAGAGACTTAAACTGCTGCACCCACGCAGCCGAGCGGAGATGTGGGGGCTGCGATACCCCCGGGAGCAGCGCTGCCCGCTGCGGGCGCTTCAGTCTGCCGGGAAAAGGCAGCATGAGGAGCAATGGCTGGGAGAGAAAACCAGGCTAGCTCAAATTAGAGTTAATAAGGCACAAATTGTTAGTGGCAAGAGGGATTAACGCTGGGAAGAGGCTGCCAAGGGGCACGGGGAGAGAGAGGCACCTCCTCCGGTTTCTGCTCAGCAAAGAGGCGCATCTCCCATCCCAGCAGCAAAACAGGAGCCAGCCCTGGCCTGGGCGCATCCCAGCACCTTCAGAAGGGAAGACTCAGCAGCATCCCCCAGGCTCTCCAGGAGGGACAGCCATGCCCTGGGACCCGCTGCAGCCTGCACATGCCAAACCCAGGATCTGCACCATGCCAACATGTGTTTAGCGACGCCAGCAGCCGGATCCTGACCTATTTGGGGAGCAGCTCATTCGCGGCAAGCAGACCAGCTCTGTCCCTGGCTCCTGCCCGGTGCCGGGCTTGGAAAGCAGCTTGCAGCTTTGTCTGACAGGCTGAAGCCTGATTCCCAGCCCAAGAGCATCACTGCAAGACAAGCACCCAGGATCTCACGGATGCCCACGGATCTGTCCCTGCCGGGCAGCTGCAGCCGCAATTCCCAACGTCCATCTGGGCGTCCAGTAGCGTGTGTCGGGAAGATGCTCTGCAGCACTGCCCACATCACCGAGCCACCTTTGGAGACCGAGAGGTCGCACGCAAGTGCCCGCCGGCTTCCCTCGCCTTTCTGGCAGCCCCCAGTCCCCAGCCCGGTAGCAGCCCCTGTGCGGTGCGGGCTGCGGGCGGCTGTGGCTGCAGCGGAGGTGGGAGCGATGACTCAGGAGATAATGAGGCAGATCAGAAGGAGGAGAGGAGCAGCCAGCGGACTTGGTGGGGAGGCAGCTGCGTCCTTCGGGCCTACACCCGCTCCCCCGAGCAGCACTGCAGCTGGGGTGCGGGCACACGTGCCCCCGGCCCCTCTGACTCACCCGGAGGGCACAGAAGCACCGGAGTTGGGGGGGTAATTTTAGCCCCAACCCTTGGTACAGCCATCCCCCCTCCTGCCAGGGGTGGGGGTCCCCAGGCGAGGGGGTGAGGCGGAAGTGGGGCTGCATTTGGGACACCATCAGGGTGATCCCTCTGGGGTCCCTCCAGCCACTGCCCACCTCTCTCGCTTCTGCGCTGCCCCACAGGAGCCCACGGGCCAGCAACCCTCGCTCTGAGCAGTGCCTTTCATCTGCAGCGC
The DNA here is from genome assembly GCF_015220075.1 of Falco rusticolus. Taxonomy (NCBI): domain Eukaryota; kingdom Metazoa; phylum Chordata; class Aves; order Falconiformes; family Falconidae; genus Falco; species Falco rusticolus. The sequence continues at coordinate 2,901,090 of NC_051202.1, read as the reverse complement.
TCATCCTGCTGCTGAACCTGCTGGTTCCCCAGCTCCCGACGGGTAAACAGCCTCTCCTGCCTGGGAAACTGAGGCAGAGAGACACCAGACTTGCCCAAGGCTGCTGTTTGCAACAGAGGCAGTGAAGGAAGCCAGGAGTCCCGGCTCCTGTGTTCATTTTCAACCCAAGCTCATTTACAAAGTCATTTGCCCCTGCATGCCAGTAGCAGAGCAGTGCTAGCCACCCGCGGGGTGGCCAGCGTCGCTGGATCACCCTTTGCTGGCCCAGCTCATGGGTGGCTTTGCCCCCACCCAGCACCAGAAGGCGGCAGCCTCTGCAGCTGAGAGCTGCCCCCACCTCACCGTGCGTCCTGGGGCATGGCACACCACGTTTCCCAGCCTCAGTTTCCCTTCTTGTCCAAAGGCATCCACCTGCCGCAGAGGCAGACCTGGCGCTGTCGGGTGCCTCGGTTTCCCCCAAGCTGGGGTTCAGCCTTGGGCCCCAGCAGTGCCGGGAACACCAGGGACCCTCCCCAGCACAGCCCAGCTGGTCTCCATCAGCTCACAGCATCTTCCCCAGAAGCTGAGCCTTGGCAAAGGGAAGGAGCTGCTTATGCAGAACAAATGGAATCAATCAAAACAAAAGGCAGCGGGCCTGCTTCTATTTATTACCCATCCAAGGGTTTCAAACACATCCACAGCCATACGGAGAAGGGGAACCCACCGAGGCCATGCCAGCAGGCAGGGCAAGGCAGGGCCAGCCATGCCCACGGTGCTCGGCCACAGGCTCGCACCCACTGGCCAGCTGTGCGCCCTGCTCTGCCCTGGGCTGCTCCACCGAGCCCTTGCCCAGGGTCTCCTTCCAATCCCTCACAGCTTTTCACCCCTCTGCATCGCACCCCCAGCCCGTTCCTGGGGTCTGCACCACTTCCCAGCCCCCTGCCGCTTAGGGATGATGCCACCGAGCAGCCGGGACATGCGGAGCAGAGGGAGGATGAGGAGTGGGATGCTGGCGCCTGCCTGAAATAGCTGGTGCTGGGTGCAGCGCAGCCCCTGCAGCACCACCTCCACGGACACTGTAGGCACTCAGGATCCATGGTGGAGGCTCCAGCAGCAGGATCCAGCCCACACTGCTGAGTGAATTGAATCTATGCCTGCTTTTTTAGGGCTGCTGCTCATGCTGACAAACCCCCTGAGCTCCAGGTAGCTTCATGCCTCAGCAGCTCATGGAAGAGGTGATGCTGGAGGTACGTCTGCTCCCTTCCCGGCTGGGGCAGCGCTGGCCCTCTGGCATCGAAACAGCAGTTGGCAGTGGTGTGGAAAGCTGGTGAGAGATGGTTTATTAATGTGCTGATGAGGTGGCAGCCAGGCAGCGGCGTGGCAGGGGCTGCACACCAGGGGGACAAGCCATGGCCAAGAGGACCTGCAAGGCGAAGGTGCTTTTGTGGCCGGGGCTGCTGTAAAACACCACAGGCTCTCGTCCCAGGGGCATGGGCAGCTCCCAGCTAACAGTAGACCTGGGCATAGTTGCCTCAAGGTCCTGCTCCTCAGGCTGGCACCTACGGGTGAGCCATGTTGGGGTGCAACTTGCTCTTCTCTCCTATGCATGCTCTGGGATGTGCTTCAGTTTCCCCTTGCTATCAGACATTGCCTACCCTCCGCTGAGAGCCAGCCCCGGTGCAGCAGCAGGATCTGACCCATCTGCAGATCCCAGGACCTGGTTGTTGCAGAGGGGGGGAGAGCGGGCTCCTGGGGGTCTTGGCTCCAGCTCACAGCCCCCCAGTAAACCCCAACCCGGCGTTCAGCCAGGCCGTGCATCGAAAGCAAAATGACGCCACGCCGCTGCTCCCTGCCAGCACGTGGGGCGCAGCCATGTGTGTGCAGCCATGACCCAGGCAATTAGGAGATGCCAGCTGGGCTTTGTGGTGATCAGAGAACAAACCAGGCCACGCAGCTCCCCTCGGGCTCCTCCTTGGCTGAAGCTCCGTCCTTCCCACCTACCTGGCATCACCGTCGCATCCCTCTGGTGCCCCGCTGCTGGACCTGCACTGTTTCTGGGCTGGCAAGGGATCCCGAGGAGGGATATCTGGGGCAGGGTGGGACCCTTATATAGTGCTGAGGGTGCTGAGGGCTCAGCTGGAGCTGGTGGCTGAGCATTCCTGTGGGAGCCCGACAGCTGCAGGTGGGGACAGCTCGCTAGCTGCTCTGCCCGGCGACCGGCAGCGTGGCCCAGCTCAGGGCGGTGACCCACGGGGATGCTGCTCCCCGAAGGATGCTGCTCCCCGAAGGATGCTGCTCCACGGAGGATGCTGCTCCCCGGGGGATGCTGCTCCTGCGCAGCCGAGGGCGCCCCCTGGCGGCCCCTCCCGGAGCCCCCGGGCAGGGCTGGCACCCCGCACCGGCAGCCCCCCCGCCCCCCCCCCCCGCCGCCCAAAGCCCCCAGACCCCCGGCGAGGTGCAGGCCGGCGGCACCACCCCACCCCCCAAATCTCCAGCCAGCAAAGACTCACCTTAAGCACATTCAAATCAGATTTCAGAGAGGCTTAATTAAAGGCTTTTGCACCCAGGTGCTTCCCAGCACCCTAACGGACCTGCTGCACCAAGCACGAGAGGCTGGGACCCCACCTGCTGCACCCCATGTCAGTGTGCACCCCTGCTTTGGGCTGCGAAGCCCCCGTCACCCCAAGCGGGAGGGCAGCCCCCTGTGTTGCAGCACCTGCTGCAAAGCTGCCGAGCACACAGCACACAGCTTTTATAGCCCTCGGGTTTGCTGCCATCCCCTATAGACACCCCTGGGACCACCCAGCACCCAGCCCAGGCCCCCGCTCAGCACCGGTGTGCCGAGGGTCACCACCAGTCGGCAAGGATTTTTGCCTCCAGAAGACTAAATCTGATAGGAATTGAGGGGGGAATGGGGAGGGGGGGCAGGAGGGGAGGGAGAAGAGTTACTATTTTCTTTTTCCAATTTGATCTTATTAAAACTTCATTTAAAGAAAACGACTTTTCATCTCAAATCTCATGCAAGTTTCATGGCGCTGCAGATGGTGGAGTGGGAAAACGCCTGTTGGAGAGTTTCAGGGTTCCTCGCTGGGGAGGGCTGTGCCAGCCAAGCAGAGGCCCTGCTGTGCACCCAGAGCACCCCCCCCACCCCCCAGCACTTTAAGGACCGTCCCCCCATCCTCTAATCGCTTTGCTCTCATTCTTCCTAGTTAAATCTGCAGCACTCTCGCATTAATAAATCCCCCTCGATGTGGCAGATGCAGCAGCGAGCGCAGCCTGCTGCAGCACCAGCCATTAGACAATCAGCACGGCTGGACCGTGTCCTGCTGTCACCCCTCGCCACGCACCGTGCCTCAGTTTCCCCTTCCCTCAAACAGAGATCGCCCTGTGGTTCTGCTGGGAGGGGAGGCAGCGAGCGATGGGAGGTGGCATCACTGAAGCCTCTCGTGGGACCTGGGTATAAGCGTGCTAAGCGGTGTGGGTGCCTGGGTGCCTCAGACATCTCCGGAGCCCAGCGGAGGAGCATCCCACCCCCCGGCAGGAGGGGAGGCTGCCTCTGGCTCCGTGGGAGCGGTGACTAAATAGCATCCCCAATACAGTCATTAATAAACATCGATGCCGCCCGGGTGCTGCTCGCCTCCGCGCGGCGCTGAGCCCTGCTCAGCACTGCAGCGAGGTGCTGACTCACCACAGCTCGCAGGGAACCGGCTCCCTTCGGCTACAGCCTCTCCTCACAGCAGCCGGGCAAGGATGGGGCTCAGCCAGGCTGTGCACCGCTCCGGCCTGGCGCAGAGGAGCCCGCAGAGGCCTTCGCTTCACGCCTGGATGCTGCAGCAGCCACAAACATCATTAGGCAGCTGCAAAGCATCTGGTTTCCTACGTAAGAGGGAAGCCCAGGCTGCCTCCCCCGGCTCAGCCGCCCCGAGGTGGGTACGGAGGAGCCGGGGTCTCAGGCGGCAGGCGCTGGCGGTGCTTGGCTGCAAATATTGGGGTTACCCACCGTAAACTGCCCCCCCCCCCCGCCGTAGCTCCTCCGTGCTGTGGGGCAGGTCTGCACCCTGACCTCCCCATACTGCCACGAATGCAGCAACAGGGGACATGGGGTGTTTGGAGGGAGCCAGCCCCCAGGGATGGGTGCTGAGGTCCGCAGTGCTGGGCACCCGCATCCCTCGGTGCCAGGCAGGTGGCAAGTGGGGCGAGATGCTGAGCTCTGAGCTCCGCCGAGCCGCACATCCCGGCGGCCGCACCACCAGCGAGCCCAGAGCCAGGCGCTGCGCTGCAGCCTGGCAGGTAACTGCACACCCACACCCGCTGCGTGGGGGCTGGGGGCACCCTGGACCCCCCACCCCAACACCCAGGGGTGCTGCCCCTCAGCCGGCGGCACGCAGGATGCCTACGAGGCACCGGCGAGCTGCGGCTGCGCACCCACCCCAGCGCCCGGGGGGAGTGGGGGTCTCAGCCCTCCTCCAGCTCCGGGCCGGGGTCCCCCGGCACCCCCAGCCTGCTGGGGGGGGGGGGGGGGGGCAGCTGCCAGCAGGGCAGCCGAGCCAGGAGCATCTTGCCACAAGAGGGAACCCCCGGGCTGGAGAAATTCGTCCTAGAGCCGCTTCAGGGCTTGGCGCCCACAGCCCCGGGATCCAGGGAGGGGGCTTTGGCCAGGAAAGGATGCTCTCCCCTCCCTCAGTTCCCCAGCGAGGGGTCTCGGACCCCCTCTCTTGCCTCAAACTACCTGCAAGCACAGCCCGGCACCCTGCCCAGGGGAGATGTGGTCCCATGGATGCACGCTCTGACCCAGGTTTTGTTTTCCTGGGATTCTGCCTGGGATCTCCTTCCCGGCTGACCTGATCCAAGGGATGAGGGTCAGGCAGGACACGCAACTCACGCTCGAGATGCGGGAGAGAGCTCAGCCCAACCAGGCTGCGCAGCAGGGCAAGGTCTCTGAGGGATCTGACAGTACCACAAGAAAAAGCCACGTATTCTGTGGGGGTGGATCAGCCAAGTGAGGACAGCTGGGACACTCCTAGCATCACTGTGAAGGAAAGCTGGCAGGATTTCCAGGAAAAATGTAGCTGACCTGGCTCCAGGTGCCGTCCTGTAGCACCCACACAGGCATATCGGGAGCAGGCTTTGCATCCCGGCGGGATGTGCAGCACTCCGGAGGAGCCCAGGGTCCTTCGGTGCAGCAGAGATAAGAGCCACCGGAGCCCAGCACCAGCCCCTAGTCCTGCCGGTGCCATTCAGCTTTATATCCCCAATGGTGCTGGGAAGCCAGGCCAAGCTTTGTGGACATTGCTCTCACACGTGGACACACATCTCCCCCCTCCCCAACTCCCCGAAGGCTCTGACCACACACACACACACACACACACACACCGAGAAGAGCAAGGTATTTAGGTTGGCTACGTGGCTCTCCAAACAACGGGGCAGTTGCAGGCTCAGGCTCCCTGTGCTGCTCTTAGCAAGGAGCCCACGGGAGTGTCTGTTTAGGTAAAAGTATTGAATAAACTCCAGGCTGGGCAGGCTCCAGCGCTGAGCACGGCTGACGAGAACCGGAGCCAGCAGCTCAGCGCCTGCATGGTCCCCTCGTTTGTGGGCTGCTGCCTGAGCCCCCCAACCCCACATCTGGGGCCCTGGCAGAAGCATCACCGACACGTTGGTGGCAGGGCACCAGACAAGCCTGGAAGGGACCTGGGCAATGCTTCATCACATGGAGCAGGAGCACCAAGGGGGGAAGACAGGCAAACAGAGGTGATGAGAGCTACAACAGGGTTGGGAAGTTGTCTGTCTGAACCCCTAGGGTGACAAAATTCTCCTGTAGCTTTAATCTGCACATGGACACTTCCAGGAGAAGAAAAAACTTGGAAGACAAACTAAAACTTGGAAAAGAAACTAACACTAATGTACTGGGAGAAGGGTGGGGGATGCTGGGGAATTTGCCTGCCCCACAAGGCCAGAGATGCTAGTACCAGGAGCAAGGGAAAGAAAAGCAAAGCAGGAAAAGAGGAAGAAAAATGCCAGGAGGATGGAGAACAGAGGCATGGACCAGCAGGATTAGCATTGATAAACTGCAGCTAAACTGGACTTATGTCAGGGTGTATTACCCGAGAGTGACAGGAGTGATGGGTTTGCTCATCTGCCATTTATAAGTGGCAAATTCTCGCTCCATCCTGTTTACTATGAATTAGCTGGCATATGTCTAATCGTCTTTGCAAACGCAACTCAACTGGCAGAGATTAAAGCCCTGCTCCTCCTCCAAACCAAGCACTGCGCTTCACTGCAAGGCAGGAGGACAGTGCTTTTACCTGGCTGCTCAAGGACTGCGGGCAGGGGAGGTACGAAGGTGGCACCCAGCTATGCAGAGCAATTTCCCCCTGTTCTCACAGGCCTCCAGAAGCCCAAAGCTCTAACGCAGCCAGGCCTCAGACCAAGAAATCCCTGCTCTGACCAGCTGCCAAGGGAACCTCGGCAGCTCACACCAGGAGGCAAGCCCTCCTCTCCGCCTGCTCCAGATCTCAAGGCATGGGATGCTCGTCACCTGGTTAACTCCTCAGGTAGATGGGGGTAAGGAAACAGCACTAGCAGGTACCTGGGAGATCAAGAGGAACCAAATTCTTGACTCTTTTCCAAGCAACCTACTGCACTTGAGCACAGTTGCTGATCCAGAACCCGACGCAGTGCTGATTTCCATGGGAGTCATTAACAGCCGTTAAAACTGGCTTCAGCTGGGGAGCCTTGTGCCGTCTGCTGGAGACACGGAGAGGAGAGCCGGGCTGGTGAAACCCAAGGCACTTATTAAACAATAAAGCAGTGCAATAGGCGTGTGCGTGCGTGGGGGGTGTTTGCATGGCTAACTGCTTGCCCCAAGGCGCGTGTTGGCTGGCGAGCAAGGTGCTGCTTGGGTGGTGGGAGACCCTTGGCTGACACGTCAGCTGCTAGTCAAGCATGTCCAAACAGCCTTGGAGAGTTTGGAAAATTCAGCTCGCGGACAAGGCTGCTCCACCACCTCAGCATGAGCCCTCGGAGCCAGAATAAACAGCGACTCAGGAAGAGAACGAGCAAAGGTGGTTACAGGGGGATAGGTCTGCTGGGAGGCAGCGAGGGGGGCTGCAGAAGCAGCCCATCCTTACCTGCATGCTGTGGGTCTGAAGACCCCACTGCCACGATGCTGAGGAACCAAGCAGCATCTTCAGCCCCAGGGTATGAGCAGCCCGAGTGTAGGATCAGGACTGCGGGAGCCCCGAGCTTTGCAGGACAACCTCACTCCCCTTAAGCCAATGCTTTTTCCTCTATATCACTTGTCTTCTTGCAAGGACAGAGGTAAATGCAATAGAGCGTTAGCATGTCATCAGCATGCTTGTGAACCGATGTCTAGGCGGGATCAGGAGAGAGAGGAAGCATCCCCTTCCCTCTGACCATCGAACCTTGATCCCACACCCCAGGCAGAGGAAAAAGGAGTAGTATTCCTCTCCTCCACCCAGTCCCGGCCTGGGGGAAGCGGTGTTTGCTATTGCCAGCGAGGTGGCCGATAGCATTAAGACCTGAGCTGGGTCACGAGCCCGAGCGCTCAACCTGCCACTCTGCAAGCTGATGCCATCTCCCGGGCTCGCCTTGGCAAGGGAAGAGAGCAGTGTAACGTGATAATGACCAGCTGGCCTCCTAATCTGCAGCTCCAGTTTGCTGGGGGATGGGGCAGGAGAGAGAGGACTTGGCTGTGAACAGAGCTAAAGGAAATCTGCAGCATGATGCAGGCAGCCCGAGGGGTGCTCGCTGCCTAATGGGGCAGCCAGATGCTGTTTGTTCATCAAGGAGAGAAAAGGACCGCGCACACCAACCAACGCGACGGCGGCCTCGTGCCTCTGTGCTGCACTGGGGCTGCTGGGGGGATCACAGCTTCCTTCCCAATCTGCACCTTAGGAGGATGCTGAGAGCCAGGTAGACAGTGATGCTCGGGCAGCGAGGTGCTGGGAAGCCAGGGAGAGCAGGTTCCTAATGGGGAAGATGGTTCAAGGCCGTGTCTAATCAGTATCGCTCTCTCCTCCACCCCTGGACCAGCACAGGGTAAGTGAGCTCAGCTCGGGGATCCTCGGGGACGTGGGCTCCTCCAGGTCACGAGTACTAACTACAGCTTGGAGGCAGCTGCAGGGAGCTCTGAGCAGCCCTAGGCAGTGGGCTGCAGGACAAGAAGGCAGCTGTGGCCATCTCTCGGGGGGGTTAGCTGTCAGCCCACCCTGCTGCTGCACACAGACACCCCAGGAATGCAAGCCTTCGCCCCCCAATCCCGGTCTCTCTGAAACGTGCTGCTGGGAGGTGAAGGGCAGCGTATTTATTTAGCAGGAAGGTTTCTATGCACAGCCATTTACTGCTTGCCCTGCTGACCACAGACGTGAGAGCTCTTGTGCACAAAATATCCAGAGAAAACTACCTCTAATTAGAGGGTAGGGTTAAAAATATCCGTAGTCCATAAACAGAGGGAGGCAGACAGGGAAAAGGCACATGCCAGTGTGACTGACGCCCCAGGAGGGAGACGAGATTAGGAGCGACTCAGCCTCACACATACAAATGATTCAAAATAGACGAGCATATGCCTGAGCAATGAACTAGGGAAAAATGATGGGACTGGAGTAGGAGTAGGGTCATGGTCTGTGACACCAGAGAATCAACAACTTGTCTAGACTACAGCAGACAAAAAAAGAGATGCTGCCTTAAGCTAGGAGCGAGAGGCACTGCAGCACGAGTGCATCCATAGAAAGCTGCCCTAGCAGCAGAAGTGGCGTGGAAGAGAGAGGGACGCGGGCCGGGTACCTGCATCTATTCCCAGAGCTGCTGAGAATGATCTTGGGTAAATGCCATATCTGCAAAGTGCTTTGAGATCCTCAGATCGGAAGTGGTATATGTACACATGGGCGTCTTTTTATCTGCAGAACCTAAAGTCGCTCTAAGAACAACCCAAGACAAGGCAGGATTTTGCTTCCAAATGTCCTACCCAGTTAGACCGAGGGGTCCTGTCCAGCCCCCACGAAGGCGATCGGCCTCGTTCAGCCAGGGGTACGATACGGCTCCACTTGGATGCGGTAGCATCCTGCTCACCCGACTGCAGCTCTGGGGAGAGTTTCCCTCTCTGATGGCCGATTCTGTCCCCTACATCACCTATGACCTTCCCTCTGTCACACACAAATCTGGCTCTAGAGACGCTTCAGATTGCCTGAGGAAATCCTGCCTGCTGGCATTTGCCCCCTGAGCAAACGCGGTGGCCAGGCCCCCCTCCTCTTGCACGTCAAGAAGTTTTTCTTTAATGCTGGACCAAGCAGGTGGCCTCCAGAGCTGCTGTCCTCCCCGAGAGGCTGCACAAGCAGCTCCCACCTGGGAGAGCAGCCGAACCCTTGCACCGAGGCGGTGTGTGCCAGGACCTCCTCCTTCACAGGGCGGCGGAGCAGCCTGCCGCCGGCACGGCTTCAGAGCCCAAGGGGGCTGGAGCGAACCCGGGGAAGGTCCAGATGGGCAGCCCTGCGGCCTCAGACACGCAAGGTGTGTCACAGCTCGTTGGCAGAGTCCTTGGAGCCCCAGTGCCTCAGATAATAACGTTCCTGTCTGCCATGTGTGTTGCTATTGAAAACTCATCGTGACAGGCACAGCCTGTTATTACAGGTTTGAGCAGCTTCTTCCCAGCAGGGCTTGAACCTCAGTTTGGGCCTCCGGGCACTACAAGCATCAAAAGGATATCCATTTTTTCTGAGTTGCCTTCAGAGCCCACTCAGTGTACAACACGCTCCGTACAACTTTTCAAAATCCCTAAGGTGTTTTTTTCCAGTTTAGCCCTCGGTCACCTCCCCCCCGTTCTTACAAGCGCCAGGAGCGAGGCCCTGCTGCCTTCTCCTGCACATCTCCAGGGCCACCACCGCTGCTTGTGCTTGGGCTGGGTCGTGCAGCCCTTGCTTCTCCATCACTCCCACCACAGGCTTTTGCTGGAGCTCGGGAAGGCTCCTTGGCAGGACACATGCTCCCTCCCTCTCATCCTGCAGATTCCTCTCCTTGTTTTAAGCTCTTCAGAGAACAAAGAAATCAAAGAAGAGACAGGTTTATGCTGCCCCTCATCATGCCTGAATACACCCCTGCACTACACAGGGCTGCCCTTAGTGCATACTTTATTCTAGTTACTTGTTTCAACATTAAATAATGAAATGGGAGTTCCATTTGTGTGTGAAAATCAATGTTTTGCAACACAGCACTTTGCCGTTCTGGTTTGATGTGCGCTACAGTTCTTGTATAATATTTACTGCGACTCCTTTTGCTTGTTGAGTTTCCCATTTCAGATGGCTCCTCAGTGGCGATGGCAGATCAAAAGGCAGAACCTCGCTGTAATAAAACCATGGAGGCAGCATAAAGAGAAGCGCTGGTACTAGTCGTGTCTGCCTGAGGTGGGCAATCGGCACGTATGTCCTATGCGAGGACGTATATACAAGATGATGTTCAAGATTTCACACCCTGGTGTGTTATGACGGCGCTAAGGTCGTATCTGCTTTGCCAGTTGACTTCAAACTGGCCTCTGCCTGCACTGATTATTCACAAACATCTCTCAGTGCACACCTAGGCTAAGCTCCAGCCGCCTCGGGAGGGAAACCAAGGCTGAGACGAGCCCCTTAGCACAGCTCCAGCTCCCCATCACGCGGGCCAGCTGGCCTGGGAACAGCGGCGCAGCACAGCCCGGCCGCCGCTTCCCCAGCGCGGCTCTTCCCCACTCCCGCACGGATGGGATGAGCCGGGTTTCCCATGTGGAAAGCCCAAGGTGCTGCAGGCTGTTCACAGGTCCACGTTTCACCTGGCCCTGTACATACAGCTTGGAAGGCCAGAAGGAGCACAGGGGCTAGACCCCCCTGCCCCCCCCCAATCCTTCCCTGTTCCCCCTTTCTCAGCTCCACTTCTTCCCTGATCAAGCTGCTGCTGGAAGTTGAAGAGGAAGCTGGCAGCTCAGTGATTACACTTTCTCACTGATTATACTCTATGTCATCATATTTTACACCTCCTGTCAGGCCAGTCTGAACGGACTGTGTTAAAATGACTCCTTGCTCAACAAAGACCCAACCCAAAGATTGGTAGAGTCAGATTTTAAGCCATATAGTGTTATTAGGCGATTCCTTCCCCTTCATCCCCAGTGAAATGTCCCATCTGGCCATTAGAATTGATGAGACTCTGTATTAATTTCACCAGGCTCAGATCAGCCCTTTAAATCTACTCATTAGCATCTTGAGTTGGATCTGCTATATTATCAAGTTAAATACATTTTTACATCCCTTAATTTCTACCAGCTCTGCCGAGCCGGTTTACGGAACAGAGAAGAGCTCGGCTTTCATTCCAGCTGCTTCATCTTCAGCAGCATCTTAATTACATCCCCATCACACACTACTGACAGTGACGCAGGAGCCAGCATTAACCCAGGCTGACTCGCTCCATTTGGGGTGAGTGGCCGGTGCTGATAATTTTTGTTTTTTCCTGTTAATCAAAGAAAAAAGGTTCTGGGACACTTGCAAGGGCTGCGCAGTGGCTCGGGATGCTCCCTGTGCAGAGCCCCTTGCCAGGGCAGGATCCCTAAGGGAAACACGTGGCTGCGGCCGGAGGGTTGGGTACCGCTTGAGGACTTGGGGAAGCTCCTTGGGAAAAGTCTCTGCCCTGCTGGCTGTTGGCCTGGCTTGCTTCCTCTGAGTTGGTCAAAAGTTTATAGTGAAAGGCACAGCTCAGCGTGAGGCAGCATTTTAGGGGGTTTTCACCGAGAAATCCCTCGGTTTAGGGTCTCTTATTAAACCCAGGGGGAAGCACCCGCTCTAGAGCAAAACTTGGGTGGGTTTTGCTCAGCCAAACATTGCCTTCAAGCTCCTTTTCCAGCTTCTGCCGGCTCAGCACCACGCACAGCCCTCCCAGCGCTGTACTGGCGGCCAGTTTCCCCCGGCGGCGCCCAGCGAGCGCTGCCCCGGCGCCTCTTCCCACCCGCACGGGCCCGTTTTCCCGGGAGGCGGCGGGAGGACCCGCGGGATGCGCCCGCCTTCGGGGCTGCGGGATGGGGATGGGGGAGTACCCCCTCCCCGCTCCAGCCCTGCCCTCCGGGGCCTGCCCCCTCCGGCAAGCCCTGCTGCCGGCCCCCCGCCGGGATCCGCGCCCCCCCGCCTGGTTTCCGCGGCAACGGGCCCCGCGGTCCCCCCGCCCCCGCCGCCCCCCCGCCCGGGCAGTGCGCAGGCTCGGCGCGGCGCGCTCGGCTCCGCACACCCCATCATGGCGCTGCGGCGGCCGGCGCTGCTCCTGCTCCTGCCCCTGCTCGGTGAGTCCCGGCCACCGCAGCAGGCGACAGCGGGGACACCCCGGCCCGCGGGACCCGCCGCGGCGCGGCCCGGGGACGCGCTGCCCCGGGTCGGGGTCCCGGGGAACCGGGGAAGGGGGATGCGCTGTCCCTGGTCGGGGTCCCGGGGAAGGGGGATGCTGCCCTGTCCCCCGGTCGGGGTCCCGGGGAACCGGGGAAGGGGGATGTCCATCCTCCGGTTGGAGTCCCGGGGAACCGGGGAAGGGGTATGCGCTGCCCGGGGTCCCGGGGAAGGGGGATGTTCTGCCCCCCGTCTGGGTCCTGGGGAACCGGGGAAGGGGGATGCGCTGGCCCGGTCGGGGTGCCGGCGAAGGGGGATGCGCTGTCCCCGGTCAGCGTCTTGGGGAACCGGGAAGGGGGGATGCGCTGCCCGGGGACCCAGGGAACAGGGGAAGGGGGATGCCCTGGCCCGATCGGGGTCCCGGGGAAGGGGGATGCGCTGGCCCGGTCGGGGTCCCGGGGAAGGGGGATGGTCTGCCCCCGGTCTGGGTCCTGGGGAAGAGGGATGCTGCGCTGCCCCCGGTCGGGGTCCCGGGGAACCGGAGAAGGGGGATGCGGTGCCCCGGCCCTTGTCCTGGCGCAGGGAGGGGGAGGATGCGCACCCCGGCCCGGGGAGATGCAGGGACGGGCTGCTCACAGCCGGGCCGGGGGCCGTGCCGTGCCGTGGGGTCCGGGGCCAGCCCCGACCTCACCGGCTCCCCCGGCGGGAGCGTGGTGCTGCGGGGAGTGGTGGTGGGGGGACGGGACGGGACGAGAGAGGGGGGAAACATCCCAAACCCCCAGCGCAGCGAGGAGCGGGCCCAGGGCTGAGGGTGCCAGGAATGTGCAGGCTCGGCAGGCAGGCAGGGCGGACACTAGTGCCTATTCAAGACCAGGCACAGGCGCCTATTGTTCCGGGGGCCCCGCATGAATGTTTGCAGTTTTAATTGCAAAAACATTTGCTAATTCCGCTCAGGAATGAATTTGGGCTCATTTGTTGTCTGGCTATTAATAGTGGGGGGACGAGGAGGGGGACAGCAGCCGGTGGGCTTGCATTGCCCTCCCCCCCCCCCCCACGCCCAGATGGCAGGAGGAGAAAACGGGACAGAGTGGGGTTAGGGTGACAACCAGCAACTGATTACTAAAATGCACGGGGCTGTGCATGCATGCACGTGTGTTACACACCCCCGATAACTGTTTCGGGTCGACTCAAGACTGAAGTGTATTGAAATATTTCCAACAGTTTACCTAAGGACAAAAAAATTCTCCAGTGAGTTGAAAAAACTTGCGGAGCCTCTTGGGCCTCCAATAAAGTGAGATTTGGGCACTGCTTACCAAAAAAGTGAGTGGAGAGGTGAGGAGATGACTCTGACACACATTTGCGATGAGACGGGTGTCATGGGCTCCAGGGTCTGTTGTTCGCTTGCTTTGCTGTGGTCTGTAGCAGAAACAGTTTCAGCAGAAGAAACTGGGAGTTCCTGACCCTGGAGCACCGCATAGTCTTCCAGGTGCTAACTCTGGATTGGGATGCTCCCCTTGAAGGAGAAAAATGACCAGCTTAGCACAACTCTTCCTTACAGTGGGGCTGCAAGGTAGAAAGCCGCCCCGTTTCCCTCCTCTGTTACGTGAGCAGTGCCAAAGTGTCCTGTTGAATTTGGCCTAAAAGATAGCCAGGCTGGAAATGAACTACAGATACTTCTGCCTTTCTTTAGACACACAAAAGTTGCTAAAAACAGCCAAAGACCACTCATTTCATACCTCTGCCTGAGAACATTTATCTGGTGAGCGAACCAAGTGGCAACAGGCTTTGCTCTCCTTTTAAATACAAAGGATTAGGGCCAAATCGAAGTGCCTCGTCCTGTAGTGATTTCCAGCTGTTTTCAGATTTGTGGTCATAAGCCCAGAAGAGTGGGAAGAAGCGAGGTCGAGAATAAAAAGAAGTTTGTTCCACTATGCTTGACTTTACACACTGGGGAACATCCCCCTAAGTTAAGGTTACGCTGTCAGCAGTACATAAAATTAAACATGTACTGCAGGGTTGGTGATGGATAGTGGGATAGGAGCGTGACTGTAAGGATGTGTTTGATGCCAGCTGACTACTTGGTGCAAGAAAAGGCACAGAAGGAAGGTGACAAAGCTAACGATGCTGAGATCCCAAGCTGCAAGACTGACCTGTATGCTTTAGGCAGTCGGTGCTGCTTAGGCTGTAAGTGCTGCAGGGCAGGGATTGCCCCCTCCTGCAGCACTGGCGCCAGAACAGACCCTGCTCTTGACCATGGCCTGAACACTTTGCCACAAAGCAGTAGCCCATGAAGCGTGGAGCACTCGGTGCATACCCAGCTCCGGGCACTGCAGGCATCTAAAGCTTCTGCACATCAGGGAGAAGCCATGGTCATAATTAAACTAGTGGAAGTTACTGGCATCAGTGATGGAAAGTGGGGCTTACAGTTGATATCGATGTTACGTCCTACTTCAAGGTCTCTGTTGCAAGCTTCCCCGTGGAAACAAACATTTGGATTTTGAGGATTTCGCATGCTGTGCTGAAGGCAGAGCTGTAGAGACTTTCCTAAAACTCTCAAGTATTTTCTATTGAAAATAAAACATGTTGATACATTATAATCCTTGATAGGGAGATAGGGCAGGTTCTTGGCACGTTTCAGTTTTAAAGCTCAGTATATTCAAATCTCCCTTTGATTTGAATCTGAGGTTTTGGTAATATGTTGGATTTTGCAAAAGGTTTCTCAAACTCTGTACAGAGTAGAAGTTCTCATTTCTTTTTTTTTTTTCTTTTCTTTTTAATATCCATCTGTCCCAGCCACCAACAACTGTTCCGAGTCAGCTGTCAGTGCCAAAAATCACTTGGTGGAAATGTTGTTAGCTCTATTGCAGTTATGATAAGTTGCTTGTTGGCATTTTCTGATGGGAAGTATTTGCAGTATTGCTTTCTTTTCAACAGGCAGTAAAAAGTAGGGACGAACGGCTTTGAGAGCCATGCCAAAATCAGACACTTAATAACCTCTTCAAAAAAATTCTTGGGAAGGGCTTGGTGTTCCTATTTGGGTAAGCAATATCTGGCATCACCACCAAAGAGGAGTTGGATGCACATCTACTTTACAGCTGTTGACAAAGAACGTGACACCAGCACATTCCCTCTTGCTCTGAATACTTCTGGGAATTACTCGGTTACTGAAGCACAAGCAGATTCAAAGAGTAAAATGTGTTTTCTTTAGTGAGGAGAAAGAGCTCGGTGGACTGAGATGTTGCTCTGATCGTGAACTTAGGTTCTTTTCCTGACCTGTTTATTTTCCTTGTATGAGTTGAATCCTGGGTCTCTTGGCCTGCTGCAGCTGTTTTTCAATTATCTGTCCACACACTGAGGGTTTGCACCGGGAACACATGTTGAATCGCCAGAAATCACCTAAACAAGTAAATAAAGCGGAATGAGCTCCTGCATTTAGCTTCACACATAAGGACAAAAGCTGCTCTGCATAAGGGCTGTGGGTGGGTGGGCCAGATTTCTGAGCCTCCTGCCGGTATGCCCCTAACCTCAGTCCACCTCAAAGGAACCGTCAAGAGTGGTTCCAAAGAATGTTTATCGATATGGTGATAGGCGCTTTATACATATAAATATAAATATACTATACCGAGGGGTAAACCATTCCTTACCCCCACTTGCTCCTGCTTTCCTTGCGGCTTGGATTATTATTTAAGTTTCTCTTGCAAATTGCGCTTGCTGCTTTACCATCTTCTGCGATGAGTCTTTGTGTGTTGAAGCAGAATTGGCCTCCCAGTCGTATATTTAGAGCTAATGCTTCACAGTTGATTGCATCAAGCCCTGATGATCCGGAGAAGGTTCATGAACTCCTTACGGAGCAGGCCTGAAGTGGTGGGAGGGAGTTAGCAAGGGGAAAGATTTCCGGAGACCAACCAGGATCCCGAGTCCTCAAGAGTCCTTTCCTGCAAAACAAGAGCGTGCATTGCTAACATGCCCCTCAACAAGATAAAACAACTGCTCTCTGCGTAAAAGCTGGTGGCCTGCTTTGAAACTGCTGTTTATATAAGGAGATTAATTCGAGATATAAAATTAATTAGGATAATTACATTCTCAATCTGGTTTATCTATCAGTTGGAATATGAACTACACCATCTTTTTCCAATTGATAAGGGCTGTTTGCCTTCGCTCTGAGCCCCCAGGGAGTATCATGTTTTTACGAGACACAGGATCAACCACTAAACATCAGTTGCACGTAGTGGAGGAGTAAGGGTGTGTGCAGCAAAAGCCATTCCTTCGCTGAGTCAGGACATGGCCTAAGAACCAGTTAATGGCTTTAATTGCAGTAATGAAAGTTCTGGACACGGTTTTAATTTTCACCCAAAGGGGCTGGATTGCTGTTTGGGTGCAGTTCTGTCCATAGCTGTTCTTGGAGCAGAGGAAATACCTGCTGGGCTGCAGTTCTCCAACTCCCACGCTGGCAAGGAGAATTTTCAGTTTCAGAAAAATAAACAGTAACATAAAAACTGCCCTTTTTTTTTTTCCCCCCCTTTTTTTTTTTTTTTTTTTTTTTGGCTGGAAAGCTCAGGTCTCTGTTTGCTTATGACCCTTCAGAGTGCTAACATCCACAGTATTAACTTGAGATGAGATCAGAGGTATTGTTTAGAGAGTTTCATTCTTTTTTTTCTAGAGACTTAGCCAGCGAAAGAGTCCCATCTGTGGGGAACAGGACAGCAAGGTGCTCCATGGACTTCGCCAGAACGTGGGTCTCCAGGATAACCAGCTCCTCACAGATTTCTGCATCTCATTTTAGATAAGCGGAGGCTGAGCAGCCTTCCTCTGGGGATACACATTGAGGGAGCTATACATTAAAGATGTTTCCTGCAGGAGAATGGTCAGCTGAGGTTCTGTTATCACTTCTTTCTGGGCAGTCACTAACTTTGACTGCTTTGCTGTGTTTCATGCTGTAAGAAAGCTTTGTGTGGCTCCTGTGCAGAAGCTCAGCTGTTTAACACACAGCTTCAAAGTGCAAAACCAAGACAGCTGCGTAACTGAGCTGGTGCCCAGTGCTTATTAGAGCAGCATCTTAAGCCAGGCCTCCAGATTTCTTAGAAAAAACACGCAAGAAGCAAGGTCTAGAGGGGGTGTTCCTCTGCAGTTCTGCAGTGTTTTGTCAAAGCTCCTTCTCTGCTGCGTTGGGTATCAAAGGAAATTGCTTCTGGTACATGTTCCAAACCAGGCAACTGGCAGAGAAAAGAGCAGCAGATGCAGGAGCAAAATTTATACAGGGGATTTGGCAAAAAAAACCCCAACCACCACCCAGACCTCTGCAATTTCCCCTGTTCCTGAGAGCACAGTTGGGTAGGATTCCCATGAACTCACCTGCAAACTGCTGAGAGCTGTCAAACGGGAGTCCAGTCAACACTGGGCCGGCATTAACTAATTAAAAAGAAACCCAGCCACATACATGCTGTAACCTGACAGCCCACAGGTACTTCAGATAAGCTCAAAAAAAAAAAAAAAGGAATTGTTCTGTCACGCAAGAATCGCTTGTCAGTATAAATAATATAATGTATGGAGTTATGTAGTGTCCCTCGTGGAACAGAGCACAGGGCTTAACACAGAGTCGGTTACAAGGGGAAATGAAGGTTTCAGTGCAGCGATAGATGAAGTAGATGAAATTAAATTGTGTTCAGATAATGCTTAAGGTTTTCTTTTTTTTTGTTTAAAGTCATAAATCCCAGGGATTTCAGAGTTAAAGCCAGAACCTACTCCCATCGATGTACCTGATTATTACAACACAAATGTAAGATCAGCAGGTTTTTAGGAGCCCTCTTAATTCATTTGGGTGCAGCTGGCCCATTTGAACACACTGGGCTTGAAAACTCCAGTGTGCCAGGGACTTACTCTAGCTTTGGCACGCGGCTAAAAGGTAGCAGTTGACAATGTTCAGCAGTATTTCAAGATTTGTAATCGCACCATTAAAAATTATTTTGGTGGCCTAGGTAAGATTTTCTGCTGAGCTGGAGAAACCCACTGAAATCCAAGGGGATTTGTTCCCGTTACTGGGCTGTATTTCTAATGCCTGTGGGCTCTTCTGAAAATTCCCACCTTAATAAAATTTTGGGCCAGTTTCTTAGCCCTTCTTCTCGCGGCTGGCATTTTACAGGTGGGATGTGAATTGGGGTACTTTGGTTTAGACTCTGTTCTGGAGGGTATAAGTATAATGCTTCTAAAAATTTAGCTCGTTGAAAGCGTCCGACTTCCCTGCCTGCTCCACCTGAGATACCTCATTCACTTGCCGTTTTTGACAGTCTGGTCCAGTATGTCTCAAGATGTGTAACCATGAAGTCCTTCAATGGTTGCTGAAGGAGCCCATATTATCTTAAGTCAGAATTTTTGTTTCATTAGCAGTAAGGAATAAGCCTGGTAAGCAATGTCATGGCAGAGAGCTGTTTCGGGAAACCCAGCTTACCTTTTGACAGAGCCAGCAGTGCTCTGCACAGCAGTCCTGCTTTTCATTCCCTGCTTTGCATTCCCTGCAGAAAGGTTCCTGCCACTTCCCACCTCCCTGGGGTGGCTGCATGCTCTCTCAGACCCGCTCGAGTGGAGCCAGTTGCACAGCTGAGGACGTAATGATTTTGTCTGCACATAAACGTACAAGGCTTTGCTTGATCTTTTAGGCCAAGGTCTGCCATGGAGACAATATTTTCATTTTGCTAGGATGTCATCCTTGGAAAAAAAACGCCGTGACAGATGTTACTGCCTTTACCTGCATTACAGTAGCATGTACAGCTTCTGTTTGCAGATCAATGTTTGTCTTTGCTAGGTGATGTCAGACAAAAAAACCCAAAACCAAAAAACCCCTCGCCATACCAATTTGTGTCCTCCTCACTCAATGAAAGCCACCCAAAAGACTAATTCATCGCACTGTTGGGCTGCCATAAAGATGAGGAGCATCCCTGAGAGTGCTGGATGCTAATGGCTGCGTGAGCAGCCCTTGGAAGCGCAGCAGTGGAAAGAAGCGGAGTGTCCGTAGGCGAGGTAGCTACCACATACCCCGAGGGTCCATTAAGGAGATTGCTGCCTGCTAATGGACTTCCTCCTGAGGGCTCTGGCTGCTAACACTCTCTTGAATGATTTCCGGGATTTTACACAGTTCACGGCAGGGAAGGTGTTGCGAAGTCCTGCAGTTCTCGCTGCCTTCTGTAAAACAGCTTTTATCCCCTCAAAGGATCTTATCAACAGCTATTTTTAATACACACTTAAATCTTGACTTTAATCTTTTCCTTCTGCATTGATCTCTGCAAAAGCCCGAAGATAAATATTTATTTATACCCACCATGTTGTTTGGAGTTAGTTATTTTTAGAGCCTGGAAAACATCTGCTTCATAGTAGCAAGGTCCTGTGCCTCAGTGACACGCATTAGAAAGGGAAGTCCCAGCTCCGTGCACTGCAGCGACTGGCACCTCTGGAGCAGCGCTGACCTCCCCGGCCACCAGCCCCCTGTCCTTGGGGGAGTGGGTTGGTTTGGTTGAGGTGTTTATAGATACCAGGGACCAAAGCAGAAGGAGTAACACCCAGCCCCTGGTTAGCATGAAGGATCTGTGCAGATGTCAGGACTGGATTCACATGCCACGGAACAGGTTAGCTTCAACCACCACGGATCTCCTGGTTGACCTAGTAGCTCCTGCAGTAGAGGAGGTGCTGGTTTCTTTCCCTCTTTGGTCTTAGCTACCCTGCTGAGATTGCACAGTGTATAAGGACGGGGCTGGTCTGATTTCTCAGGGAGCAAGGAGGCAATGACTTATCTCATTTCTTGTGCATGAGCAAACAGCTCTTAGTTAGCTACGGCTTGGTCGGTGCTGATGGAGCTCCCTTTGAACAGGCGATCTGGAGATGAAAGGCAGAGTGCCTTGTGATCACCTCCCGAATCTCAGGGGCTCTCCCTCGAGCAGAACGGGCTACTTGGGTTAGTCAGCATCCTTATGTATCTGGAGTTCTCCCTTCATTTTGGCCGGTTTTCAACATCCCATAAATAACAGGGCAGCTCTGCCTGCCGGAGCTGCCTCATGCGTGCTGGAGGGGAGGTTAAACCAGGTACCGACTTCTCCCTGCTTCCATCCAAACCCCTCTGGTGGGCCCGGCCAACACGCAGCTGTCCTCACCCACAGGCACCGCGTGCTCTCCCACGCAGCGGGGCAAGATGAGCCCTTTGAAGTCCACGGTTGGGCTGACAGCGGCTTCTAAGGCGCTCGGGTGCCCCCTCTCCCCATTGCCAGCTGTGCCTGGAGTTCTCCAGATGAACAGCTGAGCTACGGTGGGGTCTGACAAGTCTGTGGTGCTGGGTGGCTGGGGCTGTGCCAGGGGATGGAGGGGACTCCACATCCCGGTTTATTCCCGGTGCCCTGCGAGCATGGGAGGACTGGGGGGGCTTTTTCCTGACGTTGTGCCAAGCCATGCCCGCTGCTCACTGGCAGCCCGCTGGTGGTCAACAACAGGGATTGTTCTCCTCGCCCGGGGAGGCTCCTGGGGTTCTGCTGCAGGCTCCTAGATCCTCCTCTTTCCGCAAATATTTGGAACAGATCCTGTTTGGCCGTTCTGAGGGTTTGACTCAGCTATTAAATGACAAAGGCAAGCTGACCCCAGGTTCCCCAGGATGGAGAGGAGATGAGGGTCAGGTTCGGCGATGAGGCAGCAGGCTCTGTCGGAGAAGCCCAGAGGATGTGCAGTGACCTGGTCTCATCTGTTAGAGCCAGGGCAGGATTGCATGCAGCGGTTCTGTCTGCAGCGTGGAAGGGGACCGCTAACCTTCTTGGCTGTAGCACCGCACAGTCTCGAGGAGAGTGTGTTTTTGGAGCTTCTTACGGTCTAGTGACAAACATGTCAAAACTCTGGCTGCTTCAGTATTTCCCAGGAGCTTTTAAATTCCTGGCTCATCCTCGGTCACTTCTGAGGCACACATGCCATACGTCTCACATCTGTTGCTCAGCTCCACATTCTGGACGTGAGGCAAAGCCTCTCCTTGCTGCAAAGGCTTCCTGCTTTTCCTCCCTCCCTAGTTTTCTTTTCCTAATTGTGTCCCTCATTGAGAAGCAGTAGCTCCTTCAAAGAAATGCAAGGGAGCCCATTTGCAGAATTTACAGCTGCTTTCTGGGGCTTGAGTGTCCTCCTCTTTAACAGCAAGCCATTAAGCATGTTCTTAAGTGGGAAGATAAGTGGTGTTACGATCCTTTCATCTTCTGGCTCAGAGCAGGCTGGAGATAACTGGTAAGGGGATGACAGCAAGGAAGATGCATAGGCACCTTTGGATCTAATTCCTACTTTGCAAGGCAGTCTTTAAAGCACATCTCTGGTGGGAACACAGGCTGGTAAAATAAAGCTGGTCCTTCCTTTCTCAGCATATGTCTTTTCCTCATGTCTCTGAGGCAGATCCTCTGTCTGTGCCAGCAGAGCTGGTGCAGAGTGAGCTAGGTTCTCCACTTCAGAGCCTTCCTTCTGGTGCTGACATTCGAGGGACTTGGCTTGAGTTGTCTCTAGACACTGTTTTGGCTGGTGGTTTCATTTCCACATTTCTTTTTTTTACAGCAGTTCTTTGCAGGTTTGTGCTGTACTTTAAACAGGGCTGCATTTGCAGTGTGGGAGTAGCAGTTGTGCACATGATGGGCAAAGGTGGCTGCATCTGCAAGGATCGGTAAGAGAGCGCGCATCAGCGGCAGCTTCACGTGAGTGGCAGTCTTCAGACCATTTTTTTAACAGAGTGTGCATTGAGTTCCAGAATTCCTGGTTTAGTCCCTCATCTGCTGGCTGAAACAGGTGGCAAGCACATGCCTGTAAGGGTCTTTATTGGGGGTGGTCTCCAAGGTCAGCTGTATGCAGCCCACGTGCCAGCTGAGTCCCTCTGCCTCATCTTCCAACCTAGCTGGCTGCGGCCATCCAGCCCAGAGGTTCCCAGCTGTGGTACACACGCCACTCGTTGAAAACAAACCACTTGAAAGTAGCGTGTCAGTGGCCCAAGCCTGGGCCAGCCTGCTGCCTTTTTCTCCAAGGAAACGGGGACAAGTGGTTGGGGCAGGACGTGTCAAAAGCTCAACAATGCCTCCAAGGCACGCAGGCTGCCTGGTGTGGCAGAGAGCCGCTGCTCATCCCACATTCAGGTGAGATGAGACCGGCACCCGTGCAGTTCCAGGATGTGGCAGGGGAAGCTGCCTGCACAGTCTCTGTTGGTAGCCACAGTAGCCGTGCAGGTGAAGTTGCCGAGCTGCTGGGCATGTCAGACCCAGGGGCGTAGGTAAATATTGAGCTGTTTGAGTCAGGGAGCTAAAAGCCTTTGGCAGGGTTTTAGCACAGTTTGCAAGCAGCGTGATCCAGAGGAGACAATGCCTACTGCTCTGAGAAGACCAGATCCAGGCGCTGCTGTTGAGGGGGCTCCAAAGGAGCTCTAGCTAGCACCAGGCTCTTTCCAAATGCCTCCTCTTCTCTCTACTGTTGTGTTAAACAGCAGCTTCTGCCCCCAGCACTCTGCGTGCTCTGTGTGGTGGCAAGTCTTTTCCAGATGAGGCTACAAACCTTCCCAGAGCAAACCCCTGTCTGTCTGCCGGGCAAGCTTTATCTGGGGAGCTGCTGCAGAGCTGAGCGGCGCTGGCTTTTCCACCCTCGAGCTCTTGCATCACAGCCCAAAGTGTGAACAGAGGCTGCAGCCGCCCTCTCAAAGCAGCCTCCAGTGCCTCCACACCTCGCTGTTACTCAGCACTTTCCACTGACAGGGAATTAAGTAGGATTTCTAGGTCATTGTGGGCCTGTCAGGAGGAATCGTCTCCTGTAGACCTCATTATCAAGGCTTTCTCCAATGCCAGACTTCAGAACAATTGCAGCCTGGTTCCCTTAAACACTAACTAATGAGACAGAGCTGTTAGCAGCAGTTTGCTAAATAAAGGCTGTTTCTGCCTGAGACAGAATGAAGCCAGACTGGATTTTCTTAGCTGTCTCTCACACAGAAGGTATTTCAAAGGACCCTTATTAAAATAATGAGCTAGATGTTGCTCTTGTGGTGGCTGCATGGGGTCAGTGCTTGATGCTAGTGCCAGGTGCTTCCCCATCGCAGTGACTTCAAGCAGCTTGTGCTCAAGTGACCTAAAAACCTCTCCAGCTCCCTTGGTTTCAAGGTATCTTGAGCATCGACCTGAGCTCTTGTGACATTGTCCTGCTCTGATAAGGACTTGCTCATGGCGGACAGGCTGCTTGTAGTTCTCTGTGACCTCCGTTTCCTTGGGTGCCATAGGAAGATATTCTCTGGTCCCTGGGTTGTAGCAAAGCTTGCTCAGCATTCACGCACGGGGCTTTGGAAAGGTAAGGGATCCAGCATCTGAGCAGGCGGGACGAGTGGGACTGCCAGGAGGACTGTCTTGTATAGCTGGTTTTGAAAGGAGATGGAGTTTTGCAGATTATGGGTAGGAGACAGGTGAGATTTCTGCTTGTACTGGATGCCGAGCAGAAAGAACACAACCCCCACTAGAGCAGGCTGAAGCCAGGTAACTTCTGTGGATGGTCCTGTAATGACATTTTTCATCCTGCCTCTCTTCCCCTTATCAGAAGGGCCTGGATTAAAGGTGAACTCTGAAGCATGATGGGATGGGTCTGACAGCCTCTGGCTGGCACAGGAGAGCTGGGTGGGGATTATTCCTTGGCCAGTTTGCAGGTTTGTTTGATGTGGTGCTTTGATGTGGCAATGGGAGCCCATGGAAGGTAAATGGTGTCTGGACAGGTTTTTCTCACTCTCTGTTGTCTCTGAAGCAGCAGAAGCGGTGCCAAACAGGCTGAACGGCTCCAGGATGCGAGAAGCAGAGCTGTATCTAGAAAGATGGAACAGTGGTTCTTCAGGAGAATCCAAGCCAGCTCTCACCGAACCCTTGTCGAACCTCTTGCAGGTGGAACTGCTCCTCTCTGTGCCCCGTGCACGGCCTGGATCAGTTAATTGCAGCCAGGATCAGTTAATCACAGCCAGATGCTGCTATTGAGAGTGAGCAAGGGGAAGTCCAGGAGGTGGCTGGTGTTTCAAGGTGAGCTGGCCTGGCAGAGCGGTACAGGAGGGGTCTGTTATCCCGTGCTCTGGTCGGCAGGGTGGGGAATCCAGGATGTCAGTCAATTTTGGCAGCATTCGGAAAGGGATCAGGCTGGCTCCCGCAGTACTGCGCTGAGAAATGACTTCCTCAGCTTGGCTAGCTGGGTGCTGCCAAGACCTGCCCAGCAGAGCTGGTCTGCATGCCCGGTATCAACTAGCCAGTGGTTCAGCTCTACTGGGAGGGGAAGAAAAGGCAGGGCATGATCCGGAGAGATTTGTCGCTGGCTGGCAAGCTGTGCTCAGCGCTGCCTTGGCTCTGATGTGCCATGTCCCCCAGGCTGTTCGGGAGGGGAACTGGAGACAGCATTCAAACGCCTATTGTCTGTCCTTCAGCTGGGAGCAGAGCCAGGAGAGAGAGAGGCTCTGGCAGCATCTGATACAGGGGGCAGATGTTAGGGGAAACATACTCATCTGTAAAACGCTGGCGCTGGCATTTTTAAAGGAGCCTCAAAGGTTAAGTGCCCATGTGGTGGAATGTGTATGTGAAGGTCAAGAGAGAAATCCGGCGCTCCTGGGATTCCTGCTGGGCCTGGGGAAGCTTTTTGAAGGTAGCTCTGGCCACTGGGACAAGCCCTTGTGCAGCATCTGTGGGTTGTCCAGGTGACTGCGGTTCTGGCCCCATTTGTTGAAGCAAACCAGGGGGAAGGGCCAAGCCGTGCCGTGCCAGACTGCGTCTCTCTCGTGGGGACCTTCAGAGGTGCGCGGCTCAGTTCAGCCTGGCTCCCCTCTCCTGCAGCCAGCCGCCAACTTTTGCAAGCACGAGCTGAAAGCACAGTATTTCCTGACCCTGCCTGTCCTCTCCCTTCACCCCTGCCAAAGAAGGGCTCGGCCACAGGTTTCAAGCAGAGTTGGAAACTTGGCACTGAGGCGAGGAGCAGAAAAGAGCCCAGCTTGCTCTTCTGTGTCTGGGTTGGCTTCTGTACTGCTGTGGGGAGTACAAATATGTTCCCAATCTGTTTGCTTCACTGACGTGACTCCAAGACACACAGGCAACAGATACACTGACCAAGAAGGGGCCATTGTTAGAGGGACCTTCTTGACTGTGGCTCTGCTGTAACCAGCCGACTGCTGCTGCTCTCCAAGCGCAGGACTGCAGCCTCACCCGTGCTTCCTTCGCAGGATCTGGAGCGCTTGATCCTCCTGGGTCCCCCAGCTTTAGTTGCACATCAGCACAGACAAGTCAGGGGTTCACTCCCATTTTGCTCGATTTGTCCATCCATGCGCCCTGTCGTGGCCTTTTGATTGACATGCCCCTCTCTGGCAGGCGGGTATTAAATCAGGCTGTAGATAAAAGAAGTCACAAGCATCGCTTCCCTGCAAA
Source organism: Falco rusticolus (assembly GCF_015220075.1). Classification (NCBI taxonomy): domain Eukaryota; kingdom Metazoa; phylum Chordata; class Aves; order Falconiformes; family Falconidae; genus Falco; species Falco rusticolus. Next base: position 2,875,352 of record NC_051202.1, on the reverse strand, counting down.
CCGCCCCACTGAGTGACACAGCGCTCACTGCACGTGGGCAGGCAGCCTGAGCAGACAGATAATTCGCTCTGTGCTGGAGGCTGAGCAGCGAGGAGCCAGGGGAAGGGAGTGATGGATGGACAGATGGACAGGTTAGCATTTTGGCTAAAGAGGAATAAAGGCCCCAAGAAAACCAGAGAAGAGGAAGGGAGTTACCTCGTTTGTTTCCAGCAGCCAAGGCAGGGTTCTCCTCTGAGAGGTATTTCCTTAAGCTGTATCCAGTCCGATTTTAGTTGCAACTTTTATGAACAATACCGGCTTCCCTTGGAGGAACTGGAACGAATCCAAACAGATTTTAGTGCCGAGAAGCAGATCCTGTTATTAATGTCAACCTAATAATTTCTTTCTATCTCCTTCCCACCTTTTTTGCCATTCATACTCCTAAAAAAGCCTGCAGGTGGTTCTCAAGTCCTGTCCAGCCTCTTCTTTAGCTGCTTCTGAAACAGTGGACCAGAGCGCAGCCTCCCCTGGCTTTCGGGGTCTGTGAGAGCATTGAACGTTCCTGCCCCAGGCTGGGCAGGGGGACTGTCGTCCCCCCCTGCCTTGGGAGAGAGCTGGCAGCACAACAGGTAAACCCCAAAGCTGCCAGGGCAGTGGAACAGAGCTCAGCTGAACTGGGGACCAGCACATGGTGCTGGGCCGGCATCTCTCTGGGAAAAGGGCCTCTGACCAGGACTCAACTGGGAACATTCAGCTGAGAAAATTCTCTGCTAAAAATAGCAGCAGGAGATGTTTAAGGAGAAAAACAAGTCATGGTCTGGGAGAAGTTAGTTCCCAGATATGTGGCTAATTCAGCTCCCCCAGGACAAGTAATCTTTTAACCCCTCCATGCAAGGCTCCTTTCTGCTCTATTAAACAAGCTTGCCGTGGTCAGGAATCCAGGTTGGGACAAGCCAGAGTAGCTTTTGTCCTCACTCTTTGCTCTGACATGGCATTACTTTCCTCCCTTTTCCCCTGCTGATTTATGCCAGCATCTTCCTAATAGTGTGCATTGTCAAGCTTTTCATCTTTGTGACTTCATTTGGGCTCCCTTTAATTCCCCATGTACTTCCTAAGAAAATAATCTCTGTTGAACCCGGCAGTGCAACTGCCTCTGCAGGTTTGCAGCCTGTGCTCAGGCTGATGTTAACAAGGTAAGTCTTTGCAGATCTGTTTGCGTGACTCGGGGCTGCCCCTAGAACGAGATTCCCCCAACTCGCACGTCTGCGGGCGTGCACATGGCTCGCGCAGCTCTCCGCTGCGTGCCTCTTTCCCTCGTAGATCTGCATCCTTTGTTCTGACAGATTCACTGCAAAGCTTCAAAGCTGCCTTACAGAAGACGGCCCCACCTCTCCAGCATGGAATGACGGCAGTAGTTTCACAGGCTCTTGGTCGCACGCTCATAGGCAGATGTGAATGTTCCCCTGGCGCCTGCAGTCATTCTCTTGCAATGTTCATTTGTACGTTTTGTGCAACGCCATTAACTAGACAATTGTGGTTTATACCCGAGGCTAGAATTATGCACACAAAAAAGACAAAAATAATACTGTAAAATTGGAGAAAATGTTCTTAAAGAGAGAGCTGTTTTCAGTCATGTCATAAATGATTTCTCTGTGTGCTTGCTCACGCCTTCTCCTGTTCCCTTCTCTAGCCTACTCTCAGCTCTTGGCTCTGATGACTGCTACTCTCTTCCCAACTCCCATTTTCCACAGGAAGATGACATGGTCGGTGGCTGATAAGCAGAACTTCAGATCTGTGTTTTGCTGGTCAAGCTCTAGGCTGGAGGAGAACGGAGGATCAAGAGATTAGAGTCACAGACAGAGGAATAGAGGATTATAGGCTAAAACCCTGCGAGTCTCTGTATTGATGGCTGGGACACAGCCAGCCACTAAAGAGTATTGCAAAGCGCGGTGCTGATAGCATATCCGCTTATTTCCTGTCTTTGCATTTCAGGCAGCTTTTGAGATATGTGTCCTCATCAAAAGCCAGGGTCAGGCAGGTGCCGAGCATCCCAGCTCCTGTCGAAGTCAAATACCTGCTGAGATCAAGTCTGTGCGTTGGCTGGCGCTCAGCCTGGAAAACGTCACTTTGGCTTATGAGATTCACAGCAATCCTTGAGTCAAATTCCCACACAAGACAAAAATAAAGGAACTTGCCCCTTTTCCCATTATGGATCATTCTGTCTCCCTGATCCTGGCCAGAGATCCCTGCCATGTCTCACTGGCCTGACTGCCCTGGAGACTTCCCTTAGCATCTGTCTGCTGCAACAAGAGCCCTGCCAGGAGGAAGGGAAAGGACAGGAGGAAGACCATTGCCCCTGGCTCTCATCACAGTTATCTGCTGGTTCCCTCCCACTTTGCACTAATTTGGTATCAGCATCTGCCACTTTGGGGAGGAAAGGGACTTGCTGAAGTGAGAAATAACGTAGGATGCGCCTGTGTGGCAATTCTTGGGGCTGGCTAGGGAAACAATGGAAGGCAAGTGGGAATAGGCAGGAAGGGTTGGTTTCAAATCTGCCCTGTGCAAATATTCCCACTTCTTTTCAGCGCTCACCATTTTTGTTCCTTGGCTTTGCTTTTGCTGTTGCAAGGCGCTCTCATCCAGTAGAGAGATCGCAGAATGTCACATCCACTGCCGGCTGAGAGAGCGTGTTCCTTATTCTTCCTGTGACTTCCCATTCCTCAGTTTTTCCCTCCAGTGAACTGGAACCGTACATCTTTACTGAATTGCAGGGGACACTGAATTTGAAGGGACTGAGGCTTCAACTGGTAAATGTACAGCATTTTAACAGATAAAAACGATGACGGGGAAACACCGCATGCAAGAACCTCGGCAGACATCCAGGGCAGAATTCAGTTGCATCCCATGGGTTTTCCTGCCCTGAAGCAGAGGTGGGGATGCGCTGGCCTCCTGAGATCCCCTCATGTCCCATTTTCTGTGAACGCACTGATTTTCACGGTCTGTGTTGGCTGTGAGCCAGACCAGTCTGAAGATGTAATTATGCTGTCCATTTGTTAATGAAAACGGCAAGAACGGCGCTTGGTACAACGTGACTGTTTTGATACCTTCCTAGCCAAGTGATCTGTAATTGTTTCCTTGTTGCCTTATTTCTCTTCTGGTTTTTGCCAGAGTCTTGGTGCAGACGTAATTAGAAGCTCTCCTGCCTAACGACCTTCCCTCAAAGCCACACAGCAAGGCCACCTGCCCCTGTTTTTTCCTCCTGGAGAGTCAGCGTAACATTGTGAGCCCAGAGCATCTGTGTCAGGGGCTTGACCTCTGAGGCCAGTAGCAAGGCAAAATAAATTATCTGGGCAGGACTTAATCCCCCGGTTAGTGGTATCTAATGCAACGCAGGAGCTTCATGCCCTGTTCCGTGTTGCTTACCCAAGGAAAATGAGACTATCGGTTCAGCCTTGCGTTTCTTTCTTGGGAAGGGAGAAACTATTCAGGAATGCAAGGGCTGATAATAACAGCCTCTTCTATGCACAGCATTCCTTTTCATGTTTCCTTTCTGGTCCCTCTCCATTACCCTTCATCCCAGGTTTTAAGGGGCAAGTTTTAACTCTTTCCATCTTTTCTTTGAGCTGAAGATGGCCCGAAATACCTTACAGAAAGAGATGCAATCCGACGTGCTGGAAGCTCTCTGGCCTTGCTGCTTCCATCTTAATCTCTTCTAAGTATTAGGTATTAGTCATCCACCCAAGTATTGCTACCTTCCCGTCTTGCACGTACATTCAGTCCTGTCCAGGAGAAAAGCCAGAAACCAGCATACGAGTGTGGGAAAACAGGAGAGCTAGGACCAGATCGTGCACAGATTAAGATGTTGGGCAAGACACGTGCAGCCATATCAGCAAAGTATTAAATGCCCATCGATGTCAACAGCATTGAGATACCTTTGTGGAACTGGCTCTTGGTCTCTTGAGCCATGTCTGTTCCAAAAAGCTATTTCAATCCAACGGGCTAAGTGTCTAGCCCTTCATCTGGGAGCTTTTCCCCCAGGTTGCCAGCTAGCGGCTCAGCTCTGGCTCTCTCCTAAAGCATCTGTGCTCCCTTAGGGAGAGCAGAGCATGAGAACCTGCTGGTGGACTAGGTTCAAGCTCAACATGTCCAGCCAAGAGCTCAGACTTATGCTAAGACCATGAGTAAGCTTGGAGTCTTCCTGTTCAGACAGCTCTGCAGCATGGCTCATGGTGCCTCCTCCTAGTGTGGGCCTAAGGATTTGCAAAGTGGGTGGCGTGCACGTCTGATCCTGAGAACAGGCTGTCTCATTTTTGTGAAGGTGCAGATATGCAGGGCTGTAGTATCTCATCTCTAAACACGCTGCAACGCCGTGAGCAAAACAGCAACCAAAGATTGTGAAATCCTTACCTCCAGGAGCCCTTGTCAGATGGATGCGTGAGCCAGTGTATCTGCAGCTGCATCCCAACGTGACGCGAGCAAACTTTGGGAAACCATCAGAAAGCGCCGTGTGGTCTTCACCAGGCAACACCTACGCTGGCTTCCCTGCATGGGAGAGAGGAGGAACGTTTGTCTGCGGAAGGAGGCTGCTTTGCAAAGAGGCTTTTGACTTAAGAGGGCTCCGTATCTCCTTGCTAGCGACCTGTTTCACTACTGAGGGTGTGGGTGTAGGCTGTGTGTGTACCAGTGCCTTTGCTGGCTGATTAGGAGGTAGAACAGTAAAGCCTCCTGTCTGAAGGGAGTGGGGGAAATTAAAAAAACCTGTACAAATGGCCTGGATTTTAATGGACCTTCTCTGCAGCAAATACAATCAGGTCTTTAAGGTCCCAGTTTAAATCAGTGTGGTCCACCTGCCTGCTGCTCCCTTCTATCAGCTTGAAGGGGCTTTTAACCTGCAACTTGGAGCAAACATACAGCCAGCTCCTTGGACTGGAGGCAAGGGCTGAAAGTTAGGACTGAGTTAAAATCAGGAGATTTAAATCAGGAGATGTAAACAGGTTAAGATTTCATTCCAGAACTGTACGTACTCTTATTTGCAGACAGGCATACCTGTGCCTTCTCTAGTGGTGAGCTGGAAGAGTGAATTAAGAGCAAAATCTGAAATTCTTGTATCTTCAGATGAACCTACATGCTCAATGCTCTTCCAGGCAACTTTGTCCTGTGGGGTCCTGGTACTGCTGAGACCGCCAGCGACTCCCTAATTATCAGCATTTCAGAAGAAATGAGGGCCATTGGCTAGCTGTGGAAGAGAGGAGAAAAGCAAAAGCCAGAACTATGTGGAATGCCAAACACTGCTCTGTGATGTTGCGTTTGCCTTCTCTAGGTTAATTATGCTTCATGTTCCCGGCCCAGGCGGGCACATCTCCTCTGTTTGTAGGTGTCTATCAGAGAGCTGGCACCCTTTTAACTGAGCGGTACAAGCCATGCATCTAAAATAAGTCATGCTGTTTTATGATAGCTGGTAAAAATAAAGCCTTACTAGCGCAAGCAGCTATAACAGCACAGAGGATTTACAACTGAGTGGGTTTTTTCCAGGGTGGGCTGGCCACAGTCTGGTGATGGCCTTTTTATAACCGTTATCAGCTCCCACACAGACCAGGTCCATCTGTTACTTAATTTGAACGGAGACACTCCTAAGCTTTTGTTAACTAATCTCTCGCTGCACATCTACATTGTTCTCTAGCAGGGCAGCCCACCCGTGAGTCAGGCTTGGCTTGCTGACCTCGGCTGGGGAGGCGCCATGGAAAACTGGAATAAAAGAAAAGCACGCAGCTCGCTCTGGTCACTTGCCCAGCATGGTCCACCTGCCTTCTCCCTTCTATCAGCCTGAAGGGCTTTCAACCTGCAGCTTGGATGCCAGAGCAAACATACAGCCAGCTCCTTGGGCTGGAGGCAGGGGCTGAAAGTTAGAAGATTGAGTACTACAAAACATTTACACACCCATTACAAGTCCAGTCTTTATATCTCACAAGTGCATTTAAGTCCCTTAAGCTATTCCCAAAACCCCAGCCAAAGGACAGTTAGACAACCCCCCCAAAAAACTTCCCACGGCGGGTTAGGCATTTTTTGGTATCTCATTCCTGTGCCATGCTGTGTTGCATATCCTACACCACCTTGTCTACACCGACATTAAGTTACATTTTGGAATCACAATGGGATGCACTGGGGATAGAGAGGAGGAAGGATAAAGAGCCTGAAGCGCCAGGAGACAGGATGGATACTTCAAGGTGCAGATGGTTGGATGTTCCTGGAAGTAAGGGTCTGTGATGATTTCCTCAAAATATGCCGAGGGCAGAAACCAGGTCTCCCTCTCCCTTGTCTTACCCAGTCCAGCACTGTGCTCTTTCCCTGGAGGTTTCTCACACATGTAACAGCTTCCTCCACACCGCGTACACACACCACTTCTAAAGCAGGGACAGTCCTGGGGTCAGCTGGGCTGCCCTTGACAGCAATGCTCGTCTCCTGCTGCTGCTCTGATCATCTCTGCTTTCCTGTCCTTGTCGCCGTTTCCTTCACTGCAGCTCACAGCACTGAGGGTGGATGCTCTAGGGGGCATCTCCAGACTGGCAGCCATCGACACGCTGACACGCAGAGGGTTCATCTAACATGTTTCTAACACCTAACAATATATCAGTCGCTCACTCAGTAGCAGTGCTACACAGAGTAACCATCCAGAAAGCAAAGATGCTTAACAAGGCGTGTGGTTTATAGCAGCATTCCCATGTGGCTTAGATGCATTTGGAATTGCAAATCAAGCAACGGCTTAGTGATGATGGACACCTCAAGCGAGGCATATTTTTGTTGCTTTAGTGGGCAGGTGTTTAAATACAGCTGCGTGTTTTTGTACTGCTTGTGCCTGACAGTGCATTAACTAAAATTACCGTATCAGATAACTGCAATATCGGCAAAGAAGCACTGAATGATACTGCGGCATGGACTGTTGGCACCAACTTATCTGATCTGTTTCCTGGTCATCTTTTTTTACCTTGCCTATAATACTTTAGGGATACTTCACCTCTTCTTCTGTTTCTGCCTAGACTTTTTAAAGAGAGAAGAGATTGGAATGGAAGGAGATGGAAGGTCAGACTTGACTTTAACCCGGTACAGAGAGAAGATTTAACGCAGTATCATTGTCTATAGAGCTGCTAGGGTTTTTTTTGAAAATACAGTTTCAGTTGTAGCATTTTAAAATGATTCAGATAACATGAGTCACAGAACAAGTACGGACTGGATCTCTTTAGCTGAAAGAAGTGCCATAAGAATATGATATAGACTTCACTGCCTTGTCCTGGATTCTATTTTGGAGAACTGATGGCATTTGGGATTCAACCGTATGTCTGGCTGAGTCTGTAGCACATACAGATCTGGTAGGTATTCAGGGACGTAGCACATACAGATCTGGTAGGTGCCTCTGTTGTGGCATGCGTGCTGCTCTGCAGAGGAATGCGTGTCCGTGCCCGGCTATTCTCCAGATCCTGGGTGCTGAGGCCTTTGAAGTGAGATTTACATAACACAAACCCTTTGCTGCTTATTTGCACTGGGCTGAAAGAAGCCTGAAGGAACATCTTTGGGATATTCTTTGTAAAAGGTGGCAGTTGGCCATTAATGATTCAACAGGCAAAACAAAGCAACCCTTGAGTGTGGTCACCCAAGAGCCAAGGCTTGCCAGCAGCAGGGAGATGGGACAGGCATGGATGCCCCGGCTCCTTGAACTGGAGAGTGCCAACAGCTGGGAAGCACTGGCTTGGGGCAGATTCCTCCAGCCCCAGGGAGACTGGTGAGCAAGGAATACCCCAAGGCAATGCTGAGAAGAGCTGGAAAGGCGTTCTGCTCCCATTCCACAATCTGGTGGTCACTTGAGGTTTTTGGTTTGCTTTGCTTCCTGCACGGCTGTGGCCTTCTTGTAACTCAGAACATGCTACTTGCAGTATTCTTCTGCCACACACAGAAGAATAAATCTGTCTTGGCAGTGATTTAAGGAGCCACATTGATCTCTGCCCACAGTCAATAGGTGTAATAATGTCAGAACCTCTCACACAGTCTCCAAGGACTCGGCTTCTGTCTAAAATTTGTTGCCATCCTGCTTTGTGCCTGAGGGAGAGATCTAAATCTCTTGTGTTTAGCGAGTGGGAAAAAGCCTGCTGTGAACAATTTCCGAGAAATGAGATGGGGCTGGAGTTTGATGGAGTCCCACTGTCTTGGAGTAAATACTTTTAGAATCATAACTCCTTCACAGAAACACAACACGGTGGTATTACAATCTCCACCTTCAACGGAACTTACATTGTAGTTACAGTAGGTGCACTTTGGTAGGACTCTTGATGTAACACAATTTTTCTGGAAAAAGATCATGTGTAAGCAAGGATCTGTAACAAAAACCAAACCAGTACATCAAGCTTCTTTTAAGGAATGAGGAGCCCTTTTTCCTCCCCATCTTTCTCTAGCTTTTCCAAAAGGAGGATTTATGGGATAGTACAGAGGGGGTGGACACTGGCAAGCTGCTTTCTGCGGCTCTCCAGGTGCAGTGCAGGTCCTGGAAGAAAGCGATCATTTGTAGAAGCATCTTTGGTAACGCAGCTCTCTGATGAAGGAAGGTGCTGGTCCCTGAAAAAGGCAGAACCTACAACTCTTCCCCTGTTTGAAAATGGAGCCAAGTGTATTATCAGAGCCACCTGTCCCAAGGAAGCCAACCAGGATCTCCACAAGAAAAGCTTTTTTGGTTCCAGAAGCAGGAATCTGGCAGCAGAAGCAATCAAACGCCTTGTTTGATCAAGTGCCCTATGCTGTTGTTGAAAACGTGTCCAAAGATTTCAAAAAGATTTCCCCAAGGTTGTTTCTTGTCTTTTGGTGACTAGCTACTTCTGATGCTCTCGGGTTTTGCTGGGATCTGTGAAAACTGTTTATGCTCAGGAGGGAGCAAAGCAAGGATCACAACCCCAGATGAGCACCTGAGAGGATCAGAGGATGAGCAGAGGGAAAGGAATGTGTCGGTATCTTGTGGCATAATTACCTTTTTTCAAGGGGTAGGTCTGGAAGCACCAGGTCTGATGAAAACAGACTCTGCTTCGCAGCAGACTTGAACAAATAACTTGTGGCCGCTCAGACCACCTCCTGATGGAAAGAAACCAAGTCCAGAGCACCTGCTTCGACCTGCCGAGAGCCAGCTCTGGAAACGGCATCATCCCACTGGCTCTCTGAAGCGAAGCATAAGCAGACTGAAAGCAAAGTGCACTGCCCTGTTACTTATTTCAACTCTGATAGCCAAGACTTCACCCAAACAGCTACAGTCCAGAGCACTGTCATCTTAGTTCGATACTGGATTTCTCCCAAATGCTCCATGGAAGTCTCAAGTGCAGGAGGGGGGAAGGGTGGAAAGGTCTTGCTAAGAGCAGTTTTGGCTGGGCCAGCTATTAGTTTGCATCAGCTGGTGGCTTTTATGTGACTAACAATTATTTTGTACACAAAGGCAGCTTCTAAACCGTGCCAAACTTCAGCTCTCCCCAGTGGTCCTTGGGCTGTAAGGGCTGAGAGCAGAGGCACAGTGGAAAGTGTCAGCCTTGAACAATGAGGGATAAGAATCGGCAGGGAACATTGGAAAAATGCTGAAAGGATTTTAGGTGTTCAAGGCCCTGGAGATTTCAGTGGGAGTGATTTCACAGCTCTTGGGTATTTCTCAGGCTGCTGCCTTGCTCTGTTACACGTATCTGATCCACTCCAGAGGAATTTTGCCCCTTCATGGTCAGATTCTCTCTGTCCAAAAAGCTTCCACCCTGAAGGTCAGCACACAGGAATTTCCAACTGTGTGTTGTGATGCTGGAGATCCTTTCTTTCTCCACATCTCCCTTCAGCTGCCTTTTTTTTGTTCTATTCAGGTTTGATAGGACCTTTTTAATCCAAGTAAGACAGTCTTAACCTTTAGATATATCTCTTTTCATGTCACTGAGGCACCGGTTTCCATCATCTTTAATTTGCTGTCTCATTGAATGCCCGGGGAAGTCAGTAGGCATCCTCCTTTAGATGTCCACAAACTTCTGATGGGATTTGTACCAGGGAAGCTGCACAGGGGGCCATGAAACACCCCCGGAGCTGATTATTTGGCACTAATTAGAGTATGCATCCTCCTCCTGTAAGACAGGGCTTTGGAGCAGCCTGTGTTTTGTGAATACCATAGTCTGACTGAGAGGCGATAGGCTTTGCAACAACCAGAACACCCGGCTCCCAGATACCCTCTGCGATGAAGGCATGGCTTGCCTCTCCTCTCCGGGTCACTTTCTTCCCACTGTGCCGTGCTGGAAACTGCCTGCTTGTTTCCTTCTCCCTCCAGAGAGCTGTTGGCCTGTGGTACCTGAATGCCGTTGGTACCTGCTCTGATGAAATGCAGAGCAGAAAAGACATGGAAGGGGCAGATTTTTCAAAATAAGACACAGAAAAGGGAAAAGACTGTATTAATTGGAAACATTTTGGTGCTCAGAGCAAAGACAGAAAACAGAAATAACTTGTGGCGTAAGGATGCCTTGCAGCACTGCGTGATTGAGCTTTTGTCCCAGTGTCAGTCTGGCTGGGACTCTGCCCAAAGACCTGAACTCCTCATTTTTCCTGAAGCACAGTCCTTTCATGATTCACTACCTCACATTTTACTTTACCACACTGAGTCTTAAAATAAGATTTAATTAGCAGATGTTAGAGGCCTGGCACATTTCATCTTCCAGGAACTGCCTGGAACTCTTGAGGTTGGTCTGCTTCCTGTCTTCTCCTGATCATCAAATTAATTTGCAAAATAATACCTTCAGCCTTGCATTATCCAAGTAAGAGTTCCTTTACCATCTAAATAAGCGTAAGGCACAAGGAAATGGCTTGTGCTGGCACTGCTTTTGTGCCACTATGTTAATCCTTCTCTTAAATTGCTACCTCTGACAATTAACATTTTCCTGTGTTTACACCAGATCTCCTAAATAAACTTCGGCCTGCTGGACTGGCATTAGTAGCCCGGTTTTATCTAGGGAAGTTAGTCCTGGTAGCTGGCTGAGAAGACTGCTCAGCAGGCAGTGTGTTTCTAGCTGGGTGGCTTATGAGCTGTGCTATTTCTTATTACCTTCTGTTTGTTTTTCCAGGCTGCAGACTCTTGGCTGTGGAACTGACATCCAGCAACACCAAGCCCGTGGTGCAGGAATTCCAGAGTGAGTGCTGCAGGGGTGCGCTGGCTGCCCGACACGGGGGCTGCAATGCCCTCTGCCTGGGGATCTGTTCAAAGAATTGAGAAAAATTTCAGTTCTTGCTCATGGTATCTCATTTCTTGGGGGAAGCAGGACTACTGAGAGCCCGAGATTCAGAAAAGCACTTGAGAATATGTCTGTATCTCTCCCTGTTTAGCAGAGCACTTGATTGAAATGGTTTATTGAAGTCCCCTGCAAGCCACTGGCATCGTAGTGTCTGTCTTAAGTGCTTTTTTGAACTGGATCCCAAAAGGAGGAAATGCAGTTGCCTTGCAATTAATATGCTGAAAAGGGGGTCGGGAAATTTATATTTTATCTTGGCCGTCCGACAGACGTGCAATGCGATACTGGGTAAGCCATCTCTTCCCCCCTGCTGCGATGCCCTCTTCTGCAGAGGAGGTGGACATGACAGTGCCTGCTTCAAAGGGGAGAGGTTTTGCTGAATTTATCCCCAGGCATCATGGGCCTTGGTACATTACCAGACACCACCCAGGGAGATTCTGCATCCCTGACTCACATTGTAGGCTCTGATTAGCAGCAAGACACTGCTGTGGACTCACCCTGTCATAAGGTCTTGTTTGTCCTAAGTTAGAGCCTGTAGAGAACAGCGTGTTCATTTCTCTCCATAGTTGATATCTGTTCGACTATTATTTTTGCTGGCCAAAATCCACCTTCCCCAATAGCTCCTGGAACCCAGCGGTGTTTCTGTTTGTGAGGCAGATGAAAGAGAAGGGCTTTGCTTTGTGGGCAGCATCTCCTACTAAAACACTGCACAAGGCTGCTTAAAGCAGAGCAAAAATACAGCTGCTTCCTATTAATCTGTATTTCCTTTATTTCTCCTACTAGGTGTTGAGCTGTCCTGCATTATTAAATCCACCGTAACACCAGATCCCAGAATCGAGTGGAAGAAAATCCGAGATGGCGAAACCTCTTATGTATTTTTTGACAACAAAATGCAGGGTATGAACTCATTGTTCTTAAGACTTCCAAAACAGCCTCAGAAAAAATACAACTGAGAACAAACAGGTCTGTAAAAAGGCAGGACCTGTGGCTGTCTTGCTGCTTTCTTCTGGAACTAGAGTTCGTCAGTCGAAATGTAGGATGGAGAGGGAGCAGCATGTTCTTTGCTCTCTGCCCTCGTTATTGACAGCTCACAGTAGTGAGCCACAAAAAGCTGGAGTAAGATCCTAGGTAGGAGATACTGCTTGTGTAAGAAAGCGAATGCCGCAGCTTCCCTCCTCCAGCACCTGTTGGTCCCACACAGTCGCTGGGTGTCTGAGCTCTCAGGACCAGACACTCCCCCCTCCCGTCTTTCCATATGACACCTGAGGGCTCCACCTGAGCAGAAGGGATCTCTGGCTTGAGCTGTCGGTGCGTGCTGCTGAGGCAGAGCGGTGCTTTGCAGCATCCTGGGAGCGTGTGATTAGAGCAGACCCTTGGGCTTGATGGTGAAACTCGGACTGCCAGTAGGGCTTGACTCCATCTGGGATTACTGCAGCACTTTAGATGGGACCAACAGCCACATCCAAAGGAATCTTCCAAAGGAGACAAGACCTGAGGCTGTCTTGGAAGTTTGATTTTGCCACCGTTTTTGAGATTTGGAGCGGTTCATCCTCTTACATGGTTAGCAGTATTTGTTTCCTTCGTGGTCACTGGTGAGAGGAAGGCTCTTGGCTTTCAAGCATCAAGTTCCTTTTAGGTGGTTCTCTGGACTCCAGAAAGAGTCCAAGATCAACCACTTAATTCAGGTGCCTAAAATTACTCTGTGACTACCCTGATTTTTTTTCCTCTTTCTTTCCTCTGTATCAGGAGACTTCGCAACTCGTGCAGAAATTCTGAGCCGGACATCGCTGGTGATAAAAAACACCACCCGGATGGACACTGCCACATACCGCTGCGAAGTGGCAGCGCCTTCTGATACTAAAACCATAGATGAGATAAATATCCAGCTCACAGTCCAAGGTATTACTTTAAAACCCAGATACTCCACAAGCACTGCTAACTAACAGGAGAGGCTGTGTCTCTCTCCAGCGTTGAAATAGTGGCACTCTAGAACCTGTTTAAAACCAGTTGGAAACAGCGGAAAGTTTTGATACTGTTGTAGCACAGTCATCGTAGAAAGTATGTCAGAAATGATTTACTTCTACTCAGCAGGGCCTTTCACGTAGTTTACGTTTTTCCCGCAGTGAAACCTATGACTCCCAGATGCACCGTGCCTAAAGCTGTCCCTGTTGGGAAGACAGCCTCTCTCCACTGCCACGAGAACGAAGGTTACCCAAAGTCCACTTACAGCTGGTACCGCAACAGTGAACCTTTATCACCAGACACAAAATCGAATGCCAAATTCCAGAACTCCTCCTACACCTTGAATCCCACCACAGGCACTCTGGTAATGCCCATACAGACGTGTTCAAGACTTGTTTTGTTTTGCTGGACGGGTTATTTTTAAGGTTGCTTGTAAAAGAAAATAGCCATTGCATGGCTTTCAAGGAAGGAATAATTTGAAGAAGGTTAGGTGTTCTAGGAGCTGGGCGAGTTGGGAAGGGGAAGATCAATGATGGGAGAAGATTCTAGCTGTTTGGACTTGGTCACTGCCGACACCACTTGCCTTTTTAGAAAGAGGGAGGGAAGATGTCTCACAGCCAGACACTGTGAAGCCTGGAAGAGTTGTTTACATGTGCTTATACAGTGCCCTCTGTTTCTCATGTCCTGCTCCCTCCCTTTTCTCCTCACCAGGTTTTCCATGCTGTGCACAAAGGCGACACAGGCCGTTATTCCTGCATAGCCACAAACGATGCTGGCTTTGCCAAGTGTGAGGAGCAGGAGATGGAAGTCTGTGAGTGGCTGCACCTGTTTTTCATCCATGCCGATTAACAGTTCACCATAAATAAATTGTTGTCACCATAGGGAAAGAAGGGGGACATCCTAGAGCATTAAATCTTTACTGCTTTCTCATGGCCCCAGACACAGGAAGAAAAAAACCAAAATTAAAATTTCAGGGAAACATTAAAACACTGTCAGATTCATGAACAGTTTTAGTCTGGGAATCAGGGACTCACTTATTCCCTAAGAATTACTGAGGTTTGTTTAAAATATTTGAGAGATGTCATTTTAGTGTGTGTAAAGCTAGAATATCGCTACTGTCTTAAAGAAATACTGGATGATGGCTTCTCTCTTTGCCAGATGACCTGAATATCGGTGGGATAATTGGTGGAGTCCTGGTGGTTGTAGCAGTTTTGGTGCTCATCACTCTCGGTATCTGCTGCGCCTACCGACGGGGTTACTTTGCCAACAGCAAAGAGAGCGCGGAAAGGTAAGCTGGGCTTCAGAGTGGTCTGACACCCCACGCCCACCGCCAGCATGAAGTAGCCTGAAGAATGGCAGAAATTGGCGGCTAAAATGCATTTCAGTGCCTGACTGGCATATTTCTTCCTAGTTCCCTACTAAGGACGACAGGCCAACCCAGTTCTTGAAGTATCTGGTTCCCCACCGTAAACCCTGCACCATGCCCAAAGTTTATTTGCATAAGGGAGAATTTTGGTATGGTTCCTCTTGTGTTTGCTGCCAAGACCAGGCAAGAGGAGTGAAAGCTGTGCTCTAACACCCTCATACTTTGCACCAGAAGGCAGCACGAGCACAATTAAATGCCTATAGGCATATATAGGCAGTGTTTGTCCAATAGGTTATGTGCTGTTGGCATAACGAGGTCTACAGCGTAATGAACAGAGCTCACTGCAGAAGTAGTTCAAAGCAGCAGATTATGCACAGAAAATATATGCAGAAAAGTAGGCTCTCTACAGGAAATCTCACTAGTTGTGAGAACCTAAATTTGGGAATAAATCCAACCATTTTAGAATGCACATTAAAATGTTAAGAAAAACAGCATTAGCATCAGGAACAAGCCTTGATGTCCTTACAGAATCCATAGAGGAGGTAATATATGTAAAACCAAGATTCTCATCAGATGGATGTGTTCCATGTTAAATGTTGATTTTCAGCAGAAGTCCTGTCTTTTTTGGTTTGCTTTTCAGAAAAAGCTCCAAATATCCTATTTAAATGCAGCTGAGGGTTGGCATACACTGAACTTGACAGTCGTATATAAATTCTGAATTCCTATGAGATTGCAAACAAGTGGTGCTTCCTTATAACTAAGGAAAACGCTGAAGGCATCTGGCAGTGCAGGTTTAAAATGAACTTTGTAATTGCCACAGAAAACAATGCAGGAGGCACCTGGAGAGGTAGCGCACAGGGAGCAGAGCAGGAGAGCCCAGAAAAGAATCAGTTAATCTCTTTGCAGAGCTGGCCTCGTGGAAGCGTACAGCAATCTTTTTACCCTGTGCTGAAGGGGAATTTAGAAAAAATCCTGGTCATGACGGATGATGGAATAAGCACAGATTGATCATTTCAGCAACGAGCTGGGTTTCTCTGTGCTGTCTTTTCATTCAGCTGTTCCTCCTCCTCATTTTCATCTTTCTCAGCACCTCCCCTCCAAAATCCTGCAATCTTCTCATCCCAGAAATGAGATCTTTTCCTTTATTTCAGCTACAAGACTCCGGCAAAACCTGATGGCGTTAACTATATCCGGACAGATGACGAGGTAATGATTTGCATGTAACATCTCTCTGCCGAGGAGAGGAAGAGGGTGGGCAGAGGACTGCTGGCTTTTTTAGGGCACCGTTCAGAACCAAGGAGACAGAACAGAGATAAAACAGAAGGGTGAAGGCTGAGTCATTTCCCTAGAAATGATGAACAGTTTAAGTTGCCTTAAGCGACCGATGCCAAGAGCTATCAAACGCAGCTCTGTCTCAGTTATCTTCTGGCTTGACCCCCTTAGGATGAGTTTCATTGGATTAAGTGGGCAGGCCATGATGCTTTTATAAGAGAATTTGCGTTTTGGGATTTGAATAGATCACTAGGCTTAAGATCAGAAAAAAAGCCTCTCCCTGTTAGCAGAGACATGGAAGAGGGAATGAGAAAGTCCCCTGCCGTGCCTTGGTACGTGCGGAGGACAGGAGGAGCAGGAGCACCTGGCCAGTGCGGCCGGTGCCTCCTTCTCCTGACCAGCTGGAGGGGGGATGCTACCTACACAGAATGCCAGTAGTTCTACAGATTGGATCTGCCTTTTCACGGGCAGATCGCAGCTGGGGACAGCAGCAGAGCTGCCCGGAAAGCCGCTAGATCCTCCCTACATCCAGAACTGTTTCATTGCAGGGTGACTTCAGACACAAGTCTTCATTTGTCATATAAGACGCCAAAAGAATACTGCAAACCAGCAAAAGCAAGTGTGAAAATACCTCCTCCAGGAACTCAAAGCAAGAGCAAAAGATTAATTAAGTGCGCTTGGAAGAGTTTGGAACACACAAGAACTTGATAGCTAGCTATCTGTATATCTCTTTTTTCTTTGCCAAAGTTTAAAGTAACTCCTCACTGCCCAACTTGCGTCTCCCCTGCCTCCGGAGATACCAACAGGATCGCCTAAACCTTTCCTTGGACTAAGGAAGCGTTTTAATACTTTCCAAGAGGCTGGGCTGTGGAAGTTTGTGGAATTGCCTTCTATTTGTGCTGCAGGGACACAGCCACAATGCGCAAACCAACCAGGGGAACAGCATTAGGGAAACGTGTAGTAGACATTACTAGTACGTACTACTAGTAGAGGAAAAAAAGGTGCTGGTACAGCAATAGACGGACTTCAAAGAGTAAGATTTATCCATGCAAGGGGGAGTCTTTTCCTCTCAGCAGCTTGTTGCCCAGGCCTGGCTGGTGACTTTTACACGTTTGTGATTGTCTTGCGCTTTTGACTCTGACTGCTCAGGTGCAGAACGGGGTATCTGAATAGCCTACAGTGCCAGATACCGATACGGTAAACGCTACTAATGTTCTCAGCCCTTTTGTAAACTTACTGAATTCTCGTTAACTCCATTTAACATGAAACAACGGGCAGCATCAGGCCAGAAGGACTGCTTCTGTTCACTGCTTTGTAGAAAACTCACTGCACGCAGGTAACCCCTCGTTCTAATCTGCACAAAGCAGGCTCGCCTCTTGCGTCTTTTGGTGTTTTAAAGAGGCTTAGAGTGGAGGCAGAGAACCTAGTGCTAAGACATCCCTTTCAGGAAAATTAAAGCCAAATACTTTCATGGGCTAAGACTGCCGTAAAAGGTACTGAGATATCTTCAAGCTTTTTTACCTTCTCCATTTATTTTGTAAAATCCCACATTCTAAATTTTTTGCAAAGATATATTTTGATTACTTCAGAAAAGGTAACGTTTCTATTTAAAGTGTAAATACGTGATGCCAGCAGTGTTTAAGTAACGTAGCTATTTTTTTACTTTTTAAGCTACTGAGAGGAGCTCAAACGTTGCTAGAGTATGGCACTGTCAGAGCATATCAGTATTATTGCAAAGCGTGATAAACTGCAGGTGGAACAGCATCTCTTTCCTCTTAAGCTAGCTTCAGCAATTTCCTTGTCACAAGAGGTCTTACCAGACACAGAACAGAGTCACTCAGGGATAGTTTTTTAAATTTATGGCAGGAGCTATCAACTTTTTTATATAGAAAACTTACTTTTCTTGCCAGTGACCAACACTTTGTTTTTGTTGTTGCAAGAAATATCCAGGGATGGCTTTTGGATTCAGTTCCAACAAGGTGACAGAGTGACTTCAACGTTTGCTACCCCTCTGCAAGTTCCCTAAAGCACTAACACAGCGTGACAGCTACGGCAACTTTACAGGCTTAAACTACATAGCCAAGGCAACTGTTTCTGGAGTTGGGAAAGCAAAAAGCTCGATACAAAAGCACTTCTGTAGTGTCAGTTGCAACTTTTCTCTAGATGGTAAAAGAAAAAAGAAAAAAAATAAATATCCAGTTCTCTCTGCTTTAGAGGGAATAATTGGAAACACGTGTTTCCCAGAAACATACATGTTGATCGTGTTGAAAAGCATTGGGTAATATAAGACTGCAAGATGTGGATGCAACACTAGAACTGTGCTGTGGTTTATGAATTTTTTTTTTTTTAAATGTAGCATAATTTAGTGTTCTTGTATTTCCAATATGAATTGAGTTGTCTTAACTTTTCCTGTATACAGTATTTTGGATACTTGACGATTTGGACTGTCGGTGTTATTTTTTAGTGTTCTGCATTAATCTGCTTTGTTTCCTAGGGGCCTCGCTGGACATGCCATTGCTGCATTTGTTTTGCCTAAACAAAGCATTACCACTTCTCCTTTTGCTAATGACAGTAAAAAGAAGGATGGGGCAGCAATAACCCGAGTGTAACTCGGACGTTACCACTGCTATCTTGCAACTACATTATGGTTACCTTTTAAGATGTGCTCTTCGGCCAAGCCGGGCAGTACTGCTCACTGGCTGCATGCTGCCTCTAATTGTTACGACAGTAGTGAGCGTAACATTCCTTTGCACCTTCCGTACATCCACTACTCCTTTTCTGTGCTGCTTGTAGGATACCTACAATAAGGGAGAGAAAGAAAAGGGTTGAATCAGGGTAGCTCTGGGCACTATGGGAGCACAATCTACAGTCTCACCATGAGCCAAAGGCGGCCTTCACGTGAAAAGCCAGCAAGCTAAGAATCGAGACTTATTTTTCAGTTCTAAAATGTGACAGTGGCATCTCTAACGAGAGAAGGGGCGATGATCCCCCTGATACAGCTCATGAGATCCGATTGATGGAATTCCTTGTATCGTTGTGAATAATATTCAGGTTTGTACTAATGTATTACGTTTAACTTTGCCAAGAATGTTTTACATAAATACCAAGCTATAAAGCATTCTTGTAGGGGTTTTTGTTTGGGTTTGGTTTTGTTTTTTCAACAGCCATAGTACTGGAGGCTTCTGTTTTCAGTTCAATGAAATAAGGAAAAGTCTTTTCTGTCAGAGCACTCACTTACTTGTATCGGGCTGAAAATTACAGCAAGTCTGTGGTAGGTTGCTCTCAGTTTATTCCTGGGCATTTGTGTATCCCTGGTTCTTCCCTAGAGAGGTCAGATTAATGCTCGCAGGGCTCGTCTCAAATACTGCCGGAGGACAGAACAAAAACTAGAAAAGCACAAGTCAGGAAATAAACCCTTCCAGTTTACCATCTGAAGTGGTTAAATAGTATTTTAAGGCAGGAGAGAAGGTAGGAAATGAATGGACATGGCCATAACTGACCATCGTTTAAGCTGAAGGCATTCCCTATGTCCCCTGTTCCCAGGTTTAGACTTCGATTTTGAGAACGAAGCTTAACCGCACTTGAAGCTTCGTTTTTCTGATCTTCAAAACAGCGTAGGGAAAGTGAGGCCAAATTATGGGATTCCAGCATAAGAGGTAAGTGCCTCTGCAAGGGCTGTGGCAAAAGCTCCCTCAGCTTCTTTGTTTCCACTTGTGCAGAAAAGCCTACTCTGTTTCTGTTATTCATGCCTGATTAAGACAAAGCAGCATGAATAAAAGATTCCATTTTCAAGTTTCAATGAAATCTAGGGCAAGAGCTCTGTAATAGAGGTCAACAATGGAAAAACTTCAGTTAGTTTCACATGGCATCAGAGATACTCAGGAATGGTCAGATTCCAGCAGTTACACAGTGCATTTATGATGAACAAGTTATCTGCACAGAGAACAAAGCTATGCATATGACTTACCAACCTCAATTTTAGTGAGTTACTCATATCCTGCTTGCAGTCAAGTAAGTCTATATTTAAAAGCCCAACATTAATTGAACTGAGCGCTTAAGATACCAGCGACGTAGTAGAAGAGACTTAGAGGCTGTAGAAATCTATAGAAAAAAATTTCTCTCTCAGATCAAGAAGAGGGGAGAAGCTGTGGGTGGAATTAATTCTGTAACCATTTATTTTCATAAAATGTTAATAGTTGAAAATAACATAGTTCAAGAATGGAAATATTCCATATAAAAGAACATTAACGCTGTTCATACACACAGGAATTTGCACAACAAATAAGAGGTGATGTAGCGTGCAATTACTAGATTTAGGGGTGTGGCAGTGACAAGCTGTTTCACCTTTGTTCAAATTAAAGCAACTCTAGTATATAACCAAGAGGGACAATGAGGGATCGAGGGAACAAAGCTGAGCCACTCACTTCCCTGCAAGCTGTGATAAATGAATTTAATGCTAAGCTTGTGGCAGCATTATGCTCTTACTTTTCCAGATGGACAAATTATACATCCTGCGAGTGAAGAGCAAGCCTCCCTTTATACCGCAGTGTTCTAGCACTCCAGTAAGCTTTGTCAACAGCGGCAGCTTATAAATACATCTGTTAATGCAGGCTTTGTATAGGGCCGTATTCTAGACAGTTTCACGGAAAAACCAAATAAGAATAGATAAAGAAGGAATGATGTGCCCACAATGATTTATAATTGCAGAGGAAAAGGACAGATTCTAGGCAACATGGTGATTCTGTACAAAAAATGTTCAAGGAAAGCAACAGTTGTCTGGTTTCAGTGGAGTTCGCCGCCGGGACAGTCTTAGAGGGACTTGCTGGCTGCTTTTTTTCCTTGCTGGGGATTCTACTTTCCACTCCCGTGGCAGGGACGGGCTAGAAGGAGGAAGCAGAGTCACCATTTATTGTAAAACACTTTACCAGTCTTTCTCACTGCGATTGCTGTTTCAGAACTACATTGAACTTACGGTTTCTCTGGTGCTAGCAAACAGATGATACCTCTTGACTCACAGTCAGCCTCTTTATTCTCTGCAAATAATGCATATATTTTTATATGTCAAAAAATGCCACCAATTCGATCATTTGAATCACTCACCAACCCCACCCCCAACCCCTCAAGTTTAAATCACAGAGATAACTTGCCTAGAGCTGAACCAGGTGTCTCCATCAATCTGATGTTACTGAGCCCCGCACTAAAAGTGAAGTCATTAATGTTCTCTGAAAGAAAAAGCACGTATTAGCAGTCTGCTTGTGACACAGCCAGAGGGGCAAGACATGCTGTAAAAGAACACTTAAGTGTCACAGAGCAAGTATACCCAGCTAATTGCAAGCACATACACATCTCGCTTCACCAGCCTGGCAGCTCTCAGTATTTCCCATCCAGCCTCAAAACGATGCGCTGAGTGCGATGGGTCAGTGGTGCACATCACCTTCACACTCCACGCTTACAGCCTTCCTTGTACGAGGCGGAAATTCATGTAAATACGGGAGCTCAGCCACGCGCCTGGCTGTCCTGCCTAGGTGGGAGAGCCCCACCTCCCACAGAAGCTTTGCCATCTCCGACAACACGCCTGGTGCAGACCAGCTGCTTGGCCCAGTCAAGGCAGAACGTGGGGCCCCTGAAGCCGGACAGAGGACCTGAACAGCCGCTCCGTGAGGAACTGCCTGCAGCCAGACAAAAGGAATCTCTTGACAAGCGAGCTAGGTAGAATTCAGCTTGCCTGAAGAGGCTGTAGTTGTCAGCTGTCTCTTTCCTGTCATTTATCTCAGGAGAGATGTCACAATATTCAGATTTTACTTTACTCAGCGCTCTGTTTTACGCTTACGTTTCCCAGAACCTTTCACAAGGAATTAAGGGAGAAAGTGCTTTATAGGGCAGGAGCTGGAAACTCTGCTACAAGGCCTTCCCTCTGCAGACTAACTGGGTTTGCTCTTGAACTGCTTCCCTGTCCTCGAAAGGAATTGCTGACGCTTGAAGTGGAAATCCAGCTTGATCTATCCGCCGTAGCTGGCCTCTGCACCTCGCCAGGCTGACCTGCAAGTGTCCTGACTGCACAGTGTGCGCCTTAACCTTGGTTAATGAGAGGTTTATGTGAAAGGATGAAAATGGTAAAGAACTGTCATCAAGAAGGGCTGCCCATGCAACCAAAGGTGGTGTCTTCACAACACGTCTTCCTGTACCACCACGAAGCAATCCACACTTGCCCAGACCCACCCGGCCATTCTCAAAGTAACAAGCAGGAGTTGAGGAGCCCCAAAGACAGCAGGAGAGCGTGACAGCCAGAACAGTCAAATAAAGAGACAGCTGTTCTTAACTTCTCAAGTACAAAGCGGTTTACAAAGAACTCCATCTCCAATAGTTTCAGAATGATACGCCAGAGAAAGAAAAATGTTTTATTTTGATTGTCTATCAGCCTGCAAGACCTGGTGCCGCCATGCAGATGGCTCAGCACCCGCTAACTGAAGTGATGATACTGCTCTGTACAGTTTGTCTCCCTGCTGAAGGACACATGCTGCCTTGAAGCAAAGTAGAACTCAACCTCGGTACTGCTGCAGATTAACATTCTTCCTCCCTTTTCACCATATGGTGCTTAAGTGAAACAGCCATGCAAACTTCCAGACAGAGATATGGTGCTTAAAGATTTCTGCTCTCTAAAAAACATGCCCCTGATTTTTTTTTTTTTTTTGCACAAAGATCACTGCTTGTTGCTCAGGCAGCAAAGAGAAACATTGAGGCAGACAAATCTAGCCCAACAGTGGAGCACACAGGAAGAGAAGGGTCAGATTTTCCAGTGGATGCACATCACTGCCGCTGGTTTGCTCCTGCCTGCTTGTGGATGTCAGGTATTTGCTGCCTGCCTTATGGGCTACGTGGCGTTTGCTCTCCTTTGTGTGCGCAGGTCAGGTGTTTGCAGAGACACAGGCAGAGTGCAGCCAGATAGCTACGCTTCTGCAGCGCTGACCCTTCCCCCCAACAGCTCACACCTGCCGAATGAGAGGTGGCCCGTCAGGCACTCACCCATACTCCCAACTGAACAGGAGCTCTCATCACACAATTCGCACCACAACAGAGATGCCCTAAAGGACTTTAGCAGCAAATTGACATAAAGGAAGGGAATCTACTGCTGGAACTTGGCTCCATTTGT
The DNA here is from genome assembly GCF_015220075.1 of Falco rusticolus. NCBI lineage: Eukaryota > Metazoa > Chordata > Aves > Falconiformes > Falconidae > Falco > Falco rusticolus. Next base: position 2,852,350 of record NC_051202.1, on the reverse strand, counting down.
GTTTTACTGTAGCTGCCTCTTATGCTCGCAGAAAGCGACACTGCAGAATGCTGCAGCGCCATCAGAAAGCATTCCAGTAAAACCTAACTTTTGAAGGTCAGGTTTTGTGGAATGGCAGTTCAGCTGCAATGGACATAAGCATAGCAGACTCACGATTTGTGTAGTAGAGATTCCTCTTTGTGTATTTTTACCTTAATTTCCACAGCAGAGTAAGAAAAACAAACCATTCTCCAACGCTCAGTTCAGTTCTTTCTTAGGGCAGAACACACCCCCTCAGACACGACCATGCAGGTTATTAATCCTACTCGAGCAGGTCTCTCGTCTCTTGCAGCTGCCACAGCTCACTGCCTGCTCTAGAAACAGGTTGTAGCTCACCCAAGATCTTTCGTTTGGACAACAGGAATCCCCTATCTTAGGGCTGAAAAGGACCAGACCTTGAATACTTCCCTCTGCAGCAGGGTTCTGTAATTCAGTCTAAAAATGCTGAGCTACGCTTCCAGAGCGTGGTGCCTTGGCGCAACAGAATCCTGCACACTGGGCCACGCAGGCTATTAAGGAGCCACGACAGCATGCCTCCTTGGCACCCCAGAGCTGAAGGAGGAAGAAAGGGCAGTAGCTCTGTTACTTCAGCAGCCCAAAAATCCCGTGACATGTAAACGGAGACCACATTGGACTGTCCTTTCCCATGTACATCATTCATCTGAGACCTTCAGTTTCAGAATAGTTCTTATTTACTACTACCATTTAGATAAACAAAGAATCTATAGCTAACAACGACTCATTTTCTCTGCTATTTAGGGGGGCCATGCGTTGCTACCTCTCTCAGAGAATGAGCACTCAGGCCCAGTTTAGGAAGGGTCCCTTTGGGTTATACTTACGTTTTGGTGTGCTTATTGCACGGCCCACCACAGAATCATTTATTCTGGTAGACTGTCGATTCAGGCTTTGAAAGGACACTGGAAATAACAAGGAAATAATTAAGGCTAGAAATGTATTCACTCAGAGACCTCGAGGGTCTAACAATCAGGCTGTGTCAACTAGGTCTTCTAGTCCAACGCCAGATCAGTTTGCAGCCAGCTTCCTACCTTGCTTGCTGCCAGCAGTGCTTAATGGAAGTGATGAAGCCGTTCCTCCGACGCTCTTGCTGTGTTGCTTGCTTCTGGCTTCTGTTTCTTTCTTGGCAGAGTTCAGGATGGACAATGTGCTCAAGGATGCTGGCCTACAGGGCACAAAGCATGACAGAAACAGTGATTTCCTTCCGCAAGCCCTGATGAGACGCATGTAAAGAGGAGAGAGACCTGTCCCCTCCCGATCCTTATGATCTTAAACACCAAATGTAAGGGAGAAGATTATGCTGCAACACTGGTGACTTTCATACCACTAAGTACGGAGCGGATAAGCAAAGCAACAGCCCTGCAGAAACATCACCAGTAACGTAAAGGGAAACCCATACCTGCGACTCAGTAGTGGGTGTTTCGGAACACCAGGACTACGCGCAGTAAATTCGGAATGCACAGAGAAAGGACTTGATCTAGGTAGCGAGGACCGTTTCCCACTTGCATTACTACTGCAGCGACCAGGAGTTGCAGCTCTCTCCAAAGACGGAGGTTGCTACAGAGAACAGAAGAAAAGATCATCTGTCTAACAACGGATACAAGCGTAAAAAACCTCTAGATACTAGACACTTAGACACACTGCGTGATTAAGAATGGCCCTTTCTGTAATGGATGTAAAGGGGTGCAAAGGAGAAAGAATTTATTGGCCAGAATTTTAACAAGAAACAAATAGGAAATTTTGATGGGACACACCCTACTTTAGAGGTCTATATACAGGCGCTCTTTTAAAATCAGCAGAAAGGTACTTCAGGGTAGAAGTCATCTCATCTTAAGGTAGGTATCTAAAATAGTTCAGGACAACTGACCCAAGCACATACTTGTGTCTTTACACTGACTTTGAAAAGGGGATCTGCATGACTAGGACAGATACGTTGCTACTTTGTATACACCTAAAGTCAGATAAAATGAAGCCTTTTTTGACCTGTTTGTCATATTTATCACTCTGGGAGCAACATGTAAGCAGAGCCAGTGGCAAATTAGACTTAGTTTTCCTTTTAAACTGAATTCTTTTTACATTAATTGTTTGCTGCTCCTCTTTGCCTAATGTGTGTTGTTTGTTGTCATTCTAAGCATATTAAAATGACTGAAATGAAAGCTTCCGTCAGCAAATGTGAAGAAGTATGAGAACATTACATAACCATTCTGTTAAACATGTAACAGGGTCCACAGACACACAGTCTGGGCGTCATGTGTACACAAACTTTAGCAGAGGAGGCAGTACGGGTACAGATTTAATGGCACCAACCACCTCAGGCTGCGCTGCCGAGTCCTGCTCTTGGTCTGCGTTCTTCTCCCTGGCCAGCTGCTCTTCATATTTCTTCATATCGTACTCCAGCTCGGCTGCCAGCTGCTTGTCCACAGCAAAGAAGTCTTTGATTTCATTTCGGTAATCTTGCATCATTTCCTGGAGCAATAAGGAATGTTTAAACTCTCAGAAATCTCTCCTGACTACTGATTCACTTCCCCATTCAGATCGCAGCTGCTTAAGCGCAAAAGGAAATACCAGTTGGTAGAGCCGAGGTGTTTTTAACAGACTAAGTGTTTCGATTCCAATTTGTACTTCAGAACATGAAAAAGCTTTCCAGCATTCAAGCTTTCTGCCCACGTTCCACTGAGGAGGCTCACACGTAACACACTGCGAGATCCTTATCTAAAATCCCTCCACCTCCTACATTATTTAACACAGTGGCAGTGTCACAACATCCTATGCCTTCCAAATTTCCTTCCAAGAAGGCTGTTCATTCCATTACTGGTTGCACATCTAACACTAACTGAAGAGAGGGAAAAAAAAAAAAATTCAAGAAGAAAAGACTTCCCCTTACCCGCAGGTAATTCATAAGGTCCTTAAGAGCTGGGATCCTCTTCTGCTCCATCAAACACTTGAGTGACGTGATTACTGGGATGATGTTTTCTATAAAGTTCTTCTTTTGGACCTTGGTTTGAACAAAGCATGAACATTACATGATGCAGTAAAGGGGAAGCCACTCTGTGGTTAGATGAATGGCCTAAGCGAGAGGAGTCGCCACTCCACAGCAAGGGAATTGCCACAGCTAAGCCTGCTCTTATATCGCATGCACGCCCGTAGGCTTTTAACCTAAGTGGAGTCTTTCAAGATATATCACTTAAGTCAAGTCAGTTCTCACATTGAAGGCAGATTGCTAAAAGGCGCAGCAAAACCCACGTTGTTATGCTCAAATGCTTTACCAATAAGAGATCTGTGGAATAAACTCACCCTAGCATAGCTTCACTGACTTCAGAGGAAAGACGTTTCTGATCGCTACAACCGACCCCTCAAGTACAAGCATCCTTCACAAATCTACCCTTCATGGTTTGTTTTTCCAACACAGGGCTTCCACAGGTGCCCTCAGATCACACTGGGCTGCAGACAGAGCCTGAATAACAGCCTGTAGGCACTCTATGCTGTGGCATTATTAGGTTACTCGGGTATTTTTTGCGCGTTTCTCCATCGCAGAAAGGTAAAATTCCCCGCAGTATGGTGGCCAGCTCTCTTCCCACACCACATCAAGCGCCATTCACCTGCGAGATGAGCTTTTTTTGTGCTGCCTGTATGACAGCATTGGCCATTGCCATTTCATCTTCATCAGGCTGAATGTCTTCATCGGGTTTTGATCTCATCGTTGATAGCTTGATTTCTTTGCAGCTAAGGACTTCAAACGTATCCGAGAGCAGCTCACTGGCTTCCAGGTCCAATGGAAGGACGTTATCCACAAAGTACGCTGGAACACACAGGGAAGAAATAAGAAGGATCTTACTGGGAACAGCAGTGCCAGTAAAGACAGGAAGATAACATGGTTGGAATGAGAGAGAGCCTAATAGTTTTATAGAGACAGCAGTTCTTTCTTTGCCAGATTTCTAAAGACAGAGCCCTACCTAGGACACTGTGGCTGATCTTCGTTGTAATGCTGAACCTCTGCTCATCCGTAAAGTGGTCTAGCAGGAACTTGTAGATATGCATCCTTTTTTCTTTGTTATCTTTCCCCTTCAGAGAGAAGAGATTCTTTGCCCTGTGGCAGAACAAGACATTTTACAAGGGCCAAGTCACATTATGCGAACTCACAGAAATAATAAGACTTTAAATCAGCAAGGAATATTTGAATGTCACTTTCAAGACCCATAAACCTGTTAGGATACCACACACTCCCACAAATTACATGCAGAAGTCCTCCCAGAAGTGTCACAGGGAAGGCAGGACACTCTTAAATTAACACTGTTTCCCCTAGCTGTTTTCACCCTACTGCATACATAATTATCAAGTGCCACCGGCGCTTTGCTGCATGGCCAGACATCCCATCATCTAGCAAAAAAGGAGATACAAATGTGCTCAACTGACCGCACACTCTGGGGGAACCTGTTGTACTTCTCATGTTTCTCATAGCTATTGAAATGGAAGATGCACTCAATGAAGTACTGGGAGAACATTACTGGATTCCTCTTCAGTAAGAGATGCACCAGGCAGAACTCAGCAAATCTGGAAAGGAGGAAAAGAAAGAACTTACCACCAGCTTCTAAAAGCCACCCCTAAAACACAGTGTAGGGTTCACAGGCCGTAAAGCAAGAGGATGGTTTTCCTCTGCTAAGTCTCCCCCAGTATCTCATTTAATTCTTGCCCAGCTCCATCTGGGCTTGAACAAAGATACCAGCTCACTGACTTTGAGCTTTTTTCATCCGGAAAGAGACACGACCTTTTCAGCATCCACAATAACTACTTGATTTCTTTGCCATTGAAGTAAACAGAAACAGGAATAAATTTGAACTTGAATCCAGACACAACAGTATTTAAATAACTTAACTTCCATTGTGGCTGAGACACGTACAGAACTTTGCAAAAAGTTAATCACCAAATGTGCTGCAAGAGATGCAAGTCAATCCCAGACTTAAGAACACGTTTTTGGTCTGGATGCCGCCGCTGAATGCAGATGCAAAGAAAAAGGCTCCCAAAGAAATAGCACCGTGTTCCTTAGCTCTAGGAACGTGATGTTGCAATGTCACCATCTACTGGAAAGACATTTTTACATACTAGAAAAAAATAACATCACTGAAGAGAAAAGAAATGGTGGCTATGCTCTCGTAAGCAACGGTAGGTTGATGGCCCTGGACACACCACGCTTCAGATTGATTGTTCCAGGTAGAAACAAGCAGCAAAGGTGTCCAAGCCTCCTCGGCATCCAGCATCCCTGCACAATCTACCGCTCTTTGAGAAACTTGCCTCACTCTTGTTTCTCATCTAACAGAGCAGCTTTGAAACTTTGAAACCTACAAAACCATCATAAACATGCACTTAAAGTCAGCACGCATAAATCCTCTTACGTGCCAGAGTATTACCTTTGTACCACTTTTGTGGTAGAAGGCTTAAAAATGCAAGGCATGCCATATAAGAAAAAAGAGAGTATTTAATCCTATTCCTAAAACAAAACCAGCACTCAAGACAGAGCCTATTAGAAAACCATGAGGAAGATTTCATAAAGGCTTGTTTCAAAAATTCCTCTTTTCTGGATAACTGAGAGTCAAAAGTAGAGCAGAGCTGAATGTTTTGAGGACAGCCAAGAACAGCAAGCCAAAGCTTGCTACTTTGGGACCTTCAAATGACTTGGAAAGAGGGTCACCGCTCCTTTGCTACTGTTGCAGACTCTAAAGCATGTACAACTATGGAAGTGAAGAGGTTTAACAGGATAATCATCTGCTCTCTCACTGAAACTTTTCTTCACGCGCTGGAGGTGCAAGACTAAGACTGGTTTTGAGTACATCTCTGGTCTTCAACTCCTTCATTATTTTACAGATGAGTATTTTACCTGGCAATATCTGGATTTGGATCGACCAGGACACTGACAAAACGGAAGAAGAGACAGTCCTTCCATTTCACAAACTCCTCCTGTAAGAAACCAGCAGACAATAAATGATCAACCTGAATCACAACTAACGTGAACCTTCAGACTGTAGTCAGGACAAAGCCTGAGGGAGCCTAGCAGAATGTACACCAGGCAAGTGAGCAAGTCAAAAAACTTCAGCTGAAGGTACATAAAATAACCCCCCCAAGATGACAGTGTTTTGGAGGATGCTTTAAACAGCATGAACGCCACAGCAGCAGATACCAGAGATATCAATAAAAATATAGAAACATGAAAAATATGTTCTCTCATGCCAAAGCATCCATGCCCTTCGATACTGTACTCAGCACCAAATGCACTCCAAATCTGCCTTGACTGGCTTCGTATGAACATTGAGAGGGTAAACACTTATATCTTTAGAACAACAAGCAGAGACAGCAGGAGAAAAAGGTGCTGTGATGCTTGTTATATTCATTCATTCATAGCAGGAGTGAAATTGTAAGGGAATTCAAAGAAACAAAGATAAGACAAGAAAAGAGGTAACCCCTGACTGAAAAGAATATCATTATCTAATTGTGTTAAGTGTCCTTGATAAGATTTCTGCCTAGCTAGCAAAAAAAAAAAAAAAGAAAAAAAGAAAAAAAAAAAGCAGTAACAAAATACATAAAGTCTTCTTGACAAGTGTAGATTAATCAAGGCATAAGCTATACAGCGACTGGACAGGCTGCCAGTAGTCAGCACGACAGAGGTACTGCAGCGGGCTGTCAGTGCGTGCTTAGCACCTCTGTTTACCTGCAGAAGGTTGGTAAGCAGGATCAGCGTCTGCTTACGGATGAAGGGGTTTGGGTCCTTCAAACACAGCGAAATGTTGGGAATGTATCTGTCCACCATGGATGCGTAGCGGATACAGAGATCACACATAACGATGACAACATTATTGCGAACGGCCACATCATGCGACACCTCCAGCTCTCGCGCTAGAGCTGCAATGCATTTCTTTGCCAGATCCTCGTGCTGTAAACACAATTTACCTGTGAATCAGGGACGAGACTGTCAGTGCTGTGAATATATTCTTCTTCCTAACCACCAGAGCCCAACTTACTGCCCCCCTTGAGGCCAATATGAGCATGAAAGGAATCAGGAAATAAACAAGAAACACATGCTGAAACTTGATGAGCAATCTGCACGATCTCTCAAAGAAATGATACTTCAAGGAGTTCTTCCAAACTCCTCTTAGACCTATAGTGTGGGTCTCCATGCCAAATTCCCTCCTTCACAGCAAACTATTTCTGTGTACAGGGTATTATTCAAAGCAGCTAAAAAGAACAGCCCCAGCTGTCATAGGCATAGCAGGGAGACACCCACCTCTAAGAGCATCACTAAGCCAACCTAAAATAAAATAGCCTGCATTCTAACATTACTTCTCCCTAACTGCTTCTAAGCTCTGTACAAAAGTATTAAGCTTCCCAAAGCAGTTAAGGAAAGAATATTGTCTATCTGGAAGAGAAGAGACTTGTTCCTAAGCACAGAGGTACTACAAAACCAGAACTTTCACCAAGTACTCTCCGTAACACTGAGGCACAGGCTGACCAGGCTTCTCGCAAAGCAGCTCTTGAATCATGCTGAGGAGAACAAGGCAGCATGCGCAGTCATTCTGCTCTAAACTGCATCAAAAGCACCAGGTTTTCTCCATCCTCTGTAGAGCACCTTACCACGTGTAAGATGACCCTCCAGCTAGCCAGCAACCAACTCTGAGTACAGAGACAGTACAATTCCGAAGGGCCTTGCTAATTATTGATCACCATTAATGCACTGACCCCCGGCGAAGCAGTCACGCAGATGGCGGTATTTTTTATGGTGTGTGCAACTAGTTACCATGGATATTTGCATTGCTAAAAGCTATGAGCAAACATGGAGCGCTCTGGCTATCTGTTACAACTGACAGAACTTTTTTGAGCAGAACTTTAACCCAAAAAGGTTCAGAACTGGATACACAAGGGCACACTTCTACTGCAGGACGGCACTTACCTAGAGTAATGAACGCATGAGCTCTGACCACCGAAGGCATGACCGATCCTCTGAATTGGGACAGTGGCTGAGAAGCTGGAATTTCCTCACAATCTGGAGAAGCAGACACTAGGAAAGAACAAGTCAGGCATGAAAACATGCTTTTTCTGGTCACAGCGTTGTCTGTAAATGCAAAAGTAAAGGCAGTAAGGAGAGCACCTCACCTTGGTCCTTACTGACAGGAGAGGCCAGAATGGACTGGATCAAAAGAAAGATGCGCTTCTCCACTTTGGCTGGACACAGCTGTGCAGCCTCTCCCAAGATGAAGAGGTGTCTCACCTACACAGATAAAACAACACCGCAGTCAAAAGGCAACGGCTGAGCTGCAAATTCAGTCAGCAGGAGCTGGCATGGTACTTGTCCAAAATAGACTTGAAATTCCCTCAGTCCTTTCAAGACGACAGTGGCTAGAGAACAGAAGGTGAAGCTTTGAAACAGAAGTGGTGTGCGTGTTTCATACGCTGTAATTCCCACACATCTACTAATAATATTAAAGTACTCGTCAAAGCATTCTATGTGCTTTACAGACTTATTTCTCAAACAGCTCATCGACAAGTGGAAAATCAAAGAAAAAACATGTCATTTTATTAAAAATACATGGGCTATCATATCTGTAAAGCAATTGCTGATGTATAAAACCGTTCTATGCTCCCAGGCCCATAAATACCAGAATTCATTACAGTTTACACACAAGGCATGCACATCGGTATCTTCCTGGTGTGACCTCGAAGGAACACCAATTTCAAGTACACCTACATCCTTTGGTCAGTCTGTGAAGGGGAACCAAACTTACCAAGAGATCTTCTTGCAGGTTCTCTGCTCCACCCTCTTTGAAGACTATATTCGAAATATAGCTTTCACAGGTGGATACTAAATCCCCACACACCTGGTTGAGCAGCTCCTGTTCCATAATTAAACAAAATTAATTCAGCACTTAATTAAACAAAAACGTAGCTGTAATATCTGTCCACACATGAAGCCCTAATCTTAAAGTCCTTCTACGCTTTTAATAATCTAGGTCCTATTGAAATCAATCAGACAGTGTGCCATAGAGCTTTAAAATTCTGCCTGCACATCAAAGGATGCATGCAAGTGTCAAAACACCTTGGAGAATCTGGCTTTTAATGATCCACAGGACTAAGTGTACTTCATTATAAAAATCACACAGATTTAAATAAAAAGGATTCAGGCAACTGTTTCATGTATATCCAACACATTTGAGGTTGTCTGTGTGGATTTTTAAATGTTGTTTGGAAAACGCAGTTCCATTCACATGAAAACACGATGCAAATTCCAAGAGAGGGAATGGAAACAAAAAAAGCTAATTGTCTACCAGGCTGCGATGAAAATAAAGCATCATTTCTCTTTTTCTACCATCTAAAACTGGTTACCTAAGAAATCTAATACATCTATGTGTGGCAGGTAAGCTGTTAGATCTGATAAAGTGACCAGTGTACAGGAACACCTGCATTTGATTGTAAGCCAACATACTGCGATACAAGGGAGGATTTTCTGACTGTCAATTTATAAAATGAGAAAGCATCGATCCGCCCTGGCTTCTGAAGCCTAGCATGTGCAGTTTTACACACGATTTACTAAACTTTATTGGGATGCCTATTATAAAATAGCTATGATCAATACTAAAAGAGAAATATAACACATGCAGAAAGAGATCATTAGCAAGAGAGGCCTGCATCAGCTTTAGCTTCTTTGCAACTGTGCTCAGGCTGAGATGTCTATTTTACCGGCAAAAGATAGCTTACCTTCTCACTATGGGAGTGGAACAAAGCTATGGCATAAAACAAATGGGGGCAGAAAAGAGAAATGTGCAAATGATGTGTTATTAACTCCTTGTTTGGTCCCATGAAAAAGCTAGACCTAGATGTGTATCTGCAAAGCTCTGGTATAGAATAATCAGAGTTTACAGTATAAACCTATAGCTTCAAACTGGACCGAGCCTGCAAAATAGCTGATACCACAAAGGTCTCCTTTAGGAATTATGTAAACTTTGACAGAAGGCAAATGCAAGGTATTTCAGGGTGGGGAAGAAATCCTTCTGAAGAAAGAAGATTTCTTACAAGTCCATCCTTAGCTACAGGATGCTCTCCAGCACAACAGCAGTAAAGCAAGTCAGAGAGCTGAGCAGAATAGACTCAAGATGCTGGGGTCAGATCCTCTTTGTTTAGAGAGCTGATCAAGCTACAGACTGGAGACAGAAGCCGCTTTCAAAAGACAGCCCTCCTAAGTCTGAACCAAGAGTATTTTAAGTCACACCTGTGCCTCCTCCAGCACATCTGCACACACATGGCAGAGCTTCTGCAGAGTTTCTACAGCTGGGCTAATCACCTCCAAGGGACACTGAAATTCCCACAGCCAGCACTTGATATTACCTGAAAAGGAGATCACACGTACAAAATGAGCATTTTCTAAGCTTGTCAACTGCTTATAGAGAAGAAATGACTGTTACGATGGGAGGTGCGAACCCTGCCTTCCCTCTGCAGTTTTTCTCAGGGCCACTCACCAATCAGCCTCTCACAGGTGCTTTTAGGGAGGTGCTTTGCAACATGACCGATGACACACAGTATATGTCCTGTAGTATCAGCGCTCATGTCCTGCTGCCTGAAAAACAGTGGAGCAGATAAACTAACGTTAACACTAAGGAACAACACCAAATCACAGCAGAAAAATCCTTTCATCTGGGATATGCATTATTGAGGCAGACTTCTCAACCCAAATGAAAACTCAGGTTAAGGTAAGAGTTGGTTACTGCATATACAAATCTGCAGGCCATTGCTTGCCTCCTAGCTGCAGAACTTCAATAAAGAGCTGCGATCTAAGCAGCTGAACAGCCATCTGCCTGTGGAAGGACAGAAAGTGCTCACTCCTCCTCTTCATCTCCTTCCTGCAGGATGGAAGGTGTTCAAAGCACACATATACCTGCTGACATTGTCCCAGGATTCAATGACCTTGGAATAATCCAGCTGGGGTGAGGAAGCTGCCACCTTCGCAAGCAACATCCAAGCCGATACAGCATGCTCCGTTTGCACATGAGACATGACATTATTAACAAAAGTGGTGGTGAACTTCTTCTGTTGGGACCATATATGAAAAGCTTTGTTCAAGTAACGGCTACAAGGAAGAAAGAAGAAAAGAGAAGTTAAAGGAGGGTTAAACAAAACACTTGATCTTAGACACTGGCAGTAAAACCCAACATCCCTGTCCAGGATGCACTGGGCAACACAACAAAGCTGCTGTTCCTTGGCATTCCCACTACTCAGAATACGTAGAGATTTGTACTATGTATTTTACTACCAACATTTTCAGTCTTTCAGTTCATAACCTGGACGCGCTACAGACCTGGCCTACATGCATGGATGTAGTACTCTGTGTCAGTAAGATCTAAGGCCCAACTGATACCATGATGCATCAAGAAAATATAATCTCAGCAATCTGTAATAAAGACTTTCTGGTAGTTGTTATTTATTATCCATAATGGGACAGGATACATTAATGTTAAGGCATCATACCTTGCTCATTTTTCTATTTAACCCTAATTACCGACTTCATGTTGAAAGAGTTCTGAGATTTATCAAGCTGCAAGGTACTCTAAGGTCCTGAAGAAGAAGGTGCCATGAATCTGCAAACTATGTTATAAAATAGTCCAAATTAGAACATTGTCAGTTTCACAGATTGGCAAGGCAGCACAACCAGTATCTCATTTGCTATTTCTGAGCTATTATGCCCTGTTGACTAATAAACATACAGCTGCCTTTAATCAATGTTGTGTCCTTGTCATACTGTGTGTCATCCCATTTCTTCTGCTTCTTCCCACAGCATTCTGCAAAAGGCAGAATAATTCTATTTGTCATAAGACAAGTAACATATTGTACATCACAATTAATAAAAGGCGATGTTCTCCTTTCTTTATATATCCTCTCTTACTTCTGTCATCAGAACACCTCCATTTGACTTAAATATTCATGCTGCTACCAACACATCACTACCACTCCTATAAAGACAGGGTGATGAGAGAGTTGGGGTTGTTCAGCCTGGAGAAGGTTCCAGAAAGACCTTAGAGTGGCCTGCCAGTACCTGAAAAGGCCTACAGGAAAGCTGGAGAGGGACTTTTTACATGGGCATGCAGTGATAGGACAAGGGGTAACACCTTTAAACTGAGTGAGTAGATTTACATTAGATATTAGGAAGAAATTCCTCACTATGAGGGTGGTAAGGCACTGGAATTTGTTGCCTGGAGAAGCTGTGGATGCCCCATCCCTGGAAGTGTTCAAGGATGGAGCTTGGAGCAACCTGCTCTAGTGGGAGGTGTCTCTGCCCATGGCAGGGAGTTTGGAACTAGATGGTCTCTAAGGTCCCTTCCAACCCAAACCATTCTATGGTTCTATAACGGTCTGTGGCTGCACAGTGAATGAGAGCACTGAGAGTACAAACTCATACTCTTAGTCCTCCAGTCAATAGACAATTTCCTTCTGTAAGGGAAGAACCGTGTATTCTAATGGGATTAAAAGTAAAAAAAAACCTCTGGGTTTTGTCCCTGAATGCTAACATAGTAAAGGCAATAAAAAAATCTGATGCAGCAGACAAAGGGTTATTATGGAAAAGCCATCAGAGCCACAATGAAGGGAAAAACGCACTTACTTTATCTCCTGGCTTTCTGAAGTCAAGAGGGTAAGGAGATCCCACGCTAAAGCCTGCTTTGCATCTTTACTGCTGAATTTTTTGTAATTTTTTATATGTTGCAACAAGAGCTGATCAAGGCAATCCAAGGCCTTTTCTTGGACAGAACTTTCAGTGTCCATCACAACAGGCACCACCCCATTTAACCAGGCCTTCTGCACCAGAACATTGTTGTGCTGAACCTGAGAGAGACACACGCATTAGAAACTTTTTAAAATCATTAAGGGGGATCCTACGTGCATGGGTAAGATCAGCAAAGGCCTAGAAAGCTCCAGATTCAGCTACCAACTATGAAAATACATTTTAATAAACCTCAGCATACTGCTCAACTGCCAGGTGGCAGCATATGGGACAAGGGAACTCATATCTCCTTGACACCACAAGGTATTTGATCACATCTATGATCAAGCTACCTGCTGCTTCTGTTGAAGTACTGTAATACTTTGTTTTGAAACCCTATAAATAATTATGACAGTATCGCAATAAAGCTGTACAGCAGATCATTTAAACAAAAAAACCCCAAAACCAAAAAAAAAGAGCTTTGCTTAATATAAACCCTATGCTCCAAGCCTAAGTTACTAACCTTTTGTGAATAAATAAAGAAAGAAAAAATTGCAGCGCTATCATCTCCACATTACACCTTCATAAAGTGATTCAGATATTTTTTTTTTAACTTGAGAAGGCCAGCAACATAAACATTTTCTCCATGACACATAAATCAACAGCCAGGAAAATAAATGTTTCCAACAGTTAGAAGTATTCTACATAAATCACAAGTATGTATAAGAATGAGTCATGACTTCCGAGTCGAAAGGTAATAAAAAAAATTAAAACACAGTCATAAAATGAAATGCGCTGAATGAATAACTAACTGATGGTATACCAGATTTGTCTGTTTCCTCCTCCTTTTAACCCACAGTTCACTCATCTCAGCTCTGCACAAGAATTCATGATATTTTTGTCTCACCACAAGGAGCTCTGTTATAGAATGCAAGGCCTGCTTCCGCACAGAAACAGCAGGGTCCCGGCAACGATCCTGAAGAATAGACAGATCTTCTGCAGTAAAAGGGATCACTTTGTGCTTCATGATGTTCATAAAAACCTGGATGTCAAACAGCAGCACGACTTTGTTGAGAATACAGGCCATGCGCACAAAGTAGCAAATAAAAAATACAATCTACCCCCTACCAACTTTAACTAGAGATTAATTTATCTCACAGAGAGCGAAGCATCACATTAACAATTTATGAGTACTGGGCACCACCAGAGGTGTGGAATGAAACAGGAAGCATCTTTTCAGTCATTTCATTTTTATAACAGCATTTGGATCGAATGAATGTCACAATTTCCCCTTGAAAATAACGTGTGTCTTGTACAAACCATGGTTTTTACCTGGTAATAAGGAAGAGGAGATTATTTATTTATTAATTAGTCAAAAAGCATTAAAACAAAATGATTGTAAAACATTATCTGGAGAGCTCAAATCAGGACATGAACAGAGGGGGCAGAGCTGGGGTGACGATGACTAGCAGAGGCAGGCAGTCAACAGCAGACGCGTATTTTTTAAAATGATGACATTGTCATTGAAGCGTATCTCTTTAAAAGTTAATGATTTCATTAAAAAAATGAAGCAACAAGCAAACCAACACATACCGCAAAAAGAGGCTGGATATAACCTAATCGCTTTGTTAACAAGGTCAAAACAAACTAAGCAGCTAATATGCTTCAGTTTATAAGGAAGCTGCTTAATTGAAATGCCTATTGACATTTGAAAAGAGCCTCTCTTTCTAAATGACAGAATAAGAGAATGCCAGCAAGAGTACTAGAAAAATTTTCCATCATCATGCTTGCATTATTTACCTATCAGGAGCTAGTAAACAAGATCTTTTTAAGGCCTGTAGGCACTCCGCAGGAATAGCAGGAAGCTACGGGTGGGCGAAGTTACACAGAGTTTGCTACAGTGCTATGGCCTAATTATTTATGTAACGGCATTCTGGGTAACCACCGAGAACAGGGAAGCATACAAACCCCGCCGTACCTGGAGAGCAGATTTCCTCACGTTGGTTTTCTCATCTTTGGCTCTCAGTCTCAGCATGGCCATGAATTCTTTTCCTATCCAAAACAGT